>NC_060149.1:158427548-158739214 GCF_021461385.2 Schistocerca piceifrons
TCAATAAGTGTGTCCATTTGATTTCTTTGTTATTGTAATTATGAAAAAATTTTTTCAAATCTGTATTGGCCACTGCCCAAAACAATTTGTAAAATTTTTTGTGGGGAGCATGGGGGCTATGTAAGTAGGCTGTTTATGTTTTCTTATTGGCAACGTTACGTAGCGCTCTGTATGAAAATCACTGGCTGAGCTGTGTGCAGTCTGTGACTGGTTTGCATTGTTGTCTGCCATTTTAGTGTTGGGCAGCTGGATGTGAACAGCGGGAAGCGTTACGCAGTTGGAGGTGAGCCGCCAGCAGTGGTGGATGTGGGGGGAGAAATGGCGGAGTTTTGAAATTTGTAAGACTGGATGTCATGAACTGCTATATATATTATGACTATTAAGGTAAATACATTGTTTGTTCTCTATTAAAGTCTTTCATTTGCTAACTATGCCTATCAGTAGTTAGTGCCTTCAGTAGTTTGAATATTTTATTTAGCTGGCAGTAGTGGCGCTCACTGTATTGCAGTAGTTCGAGTAACGAAGATTTTTGGTGAGGTAAGTGATTTGTGAAAGGTATAGGTTAATGTTACTCAGGACCATTCTTTTGTAGGGATTTTTGAAAGTCAGATTGCGTTGCGCTAAAAATATTGTGTGCCAGTTTAGTGTTGATCAGAATAGGTAAAGAGTGAAATGTGTGAGTCCGTTCAGTTCTGCTCAGCTGTTTGAAAAACAAATAATGTAAGAGATTTATCAGCACAGTAATTCAATAATTTCTCTAAGGGGACATTTCACTTTCTGTCTTTTATCATTTGTTTGTTGATCCCCAGCTACATTATATCTTCAGCTATTTCATGATACCAATAATTTGTTTTAAGGCTTGAGTGTTTTACTACATCAAAGATTCCCTTTGTAAGTCTGGTGTTGTCCATTCTCTGTATGTGCCCGGAGAAATTTTGTCTGCATTTTCTGGTCATGTCTTTGAGTCTGTCAGTGTGCTGGTATAACTCAATGGTAAGTCTTTTCATCCATATGCCATCTTTGTGTATTGGTCCGAATATTTTCCTGAGAATGTGGCGTTCTATTTTTTCTGTCTCTATAATGCCTGATGCTCCAATTCTACATCTTAAGTTTCCATCTACATCTACATCTACATCCATACTGCGCAAGCCACCTGACGGTGTGTGCGGAGGGTACCCTGAGTACCTCTATCGGTTCTCCCTTCTATTCCAGTCTCGTATTGTTCGTGGAAAGAAGGATTGTCTGTATGCTTCTGTGTGGGCTCTAATCTCTCTGATTTTATCCTCATGATCTCTTCCCGAGATATACGTAGGAGGGGGCAATATACTGCTTCACTCTTCGGTGAAGGTATGTTCTCGAAACTTTAACAAAAGCCCGTACCGAGCTACTGAGCGTCTCTCCTGCAGAATCTTCCACTGGAGTTTATCTATCATCTCCGTAACGCTTTCGCAATTACTAAATGATCCTGTAACCAGGCGCGCTGCTCTCCGTTGGATCTTCTCTATCTCTTCTATCAACCCTATCTGGTACGGATCCCACACCGCTGAGCAGTATTCAAGCAGTGGGCGAACAAGCGTACTGTAACCTACTTCCTTTGTTTTCGGATTGCATTTCCTTAGGATTCTTCCAATGAATCTCAGTCTGGCATCTGCTTTACCGACGATCAACTTTATATGATCATTTCATTTTAAATCACTCCTAATGCGTACTCCCAGATAATTTATGGAATTAACTGCTTCCAGTTGCTGACCTGCTATTTTGTAGCTAAATGATAAGGGATCTATCTTTCTATGTATTCGCAGCACATTACACTTGTCTACATTGAGATTCAATTGATATTCCCTGCACCATGCGTCAATTCGCTGCAGATCCTCCTGCATTTCCGTACAATTTTCCATTGTTACAACCTCTCGACACACCACAGCATCATCTGCAAAAAGCCTCAGCGAACTTCCGATGTCATCCACCAGGACATTTATGTATATTGTGAACAGCAACGGTCCCATGACACTCCCCTGCGGCACACCTGAAATCACTCTTACTTCGGAAGACTTCTCTCCATTGAGAATGACCCCCATCAACATCGGATTTCTCCTAGGGCTTAGTATCGACTGACTCGTGTGCAACGGCTGTTCACACGAAACCCTTCTCCGCGTCAGCCCTCCAGGGCCTCGCTGGAGTATTTGCTACTACCACCAAGATCTGCACCGACGGCGGCTCCAGGCAGGCTCACGCCCAGACCCTCTTGCGCCCACCGCCGCGACCCTCCTACTCGTCAGGGCTTCGCGGCCGGCCGCAAGGACCGGCCATGACTGCCAGACTGACGGCCGAGTATAGGCACGACGCTTCAGCGCCATCCATTTTCTGGGCTAGTTGCTTCAGCAGGTGAGTTGTTACACACTCCTTAGCGGATTCCGACTTCCATGGCCACCGTCCTGCTGTCTTAAGCAACCAACGCCTTTCATGGTTTCCCATGAGCGTCGATTCGGGCGCCTTAACTCGGCGTTTGGTTCATCCCACAGTAGTTTCTGACGCATATAGTGCTTCCGTTAATACAACTGTTTTGTAGTATCTAATTTTGGCCCTTTTTGATAAGGATTTCTTATTATAATGTGAACATATGAGTTTGTATGCTTTTTGGGGTCTTTCTTTTCGTTCTATGATGGATGCCTTGTTTGATCCTCCTCTTTGTATGTATTCCCCTAAATATTTAAATTTTAGACTCTTTTTATAGAGCCATACATCGTTTGCATGATTTGTACATTCTCGTCTTCTCATACGATATCTGTAGACCTGTTTTGGCAGCTATTTCATGTAGGTGTTCCAGTGCTTGCTTTGCCTCCTGTGTGTTGTTACTAAGTATGGTTATGTCATCTGCAAATGCCTAACATTTTATGATTGTTCTCGTTTCACTTGTTCTTCCTAGCTGTAATCCTTTAACTTGTTCTTCCCATTTTTGACAATTTTGTCTAAGACTACGTTAAACAGCATTGGTGAAAGCCCATCTCGTTGTCGGACACCTGTGTGTATCTGGAAGGGTTCCGAAGTTTCTCCCATGAACTTAATCTTCGAGGTGGTGTCTGTGAGCGTCTGTTGTATAATTGCCCTGGTTTTTCTGTCGCTGCCATGCTCTTCCAATATGTCAAAGAGCGTTTGTCGGTCTATGGAGTCGTATGCTTTTTTAAAGTCAACGAAGGTAACTACATTGTTTCTTGTCTGCCTGACTTTCAGAAGTGTTCTCAAGTTCCAGATCACAGATCAGTTCTATGCCTGATCTCCCTCTTCTGAAGCCTGCCTGGTATTGCCCTATTTGCGGATCTGCTTGTTGTACTAGTCTGTTTAATAACTCCTTTCAGAGAATTTTAATGTGACTATTACTAGAGGAATACCTCTGTAATTATTTGGAGCTCAGTATTCAGCACGGTTTACGTTCGTGTCCAATATCTAACCCGCAATCGGCAGTTAGTAAATCATCGTTATAATTCTCCAAAAACATGGGATAAATTTCTGTGCTTTCCTAATACTGCCATTTCAGGCATCGAGCCAGATGTAACTGTATTAAATGTACCAGGGGTGTGTTGCAGTAATTATTCTTATAAACCAGAAGTTTATTTGAATTTTGCAATTCCTTTCCTTGGTCAGATTAATGCTCCCATCTCATTCTTTTGTAAATAATAATTAACTATTTTTGGTGTTAGTATGGATTATTAACTTATTGCTGCCTCCGTGTGATGTCTGTGAGGAGTCACAGCTGTACGCTAGGGTCAATTTTATAAAAGTAATTCAAATCGCGCTGCTGAACGACGAAGTTGCGCCTGGCGAGTTTCTATCTTATTCTTTTCAGATGGTGTGGCATTATCGGTCCATCTTTGAGTAACTTTATCTATGATTTAATATTTTACTCTGAAAGACAAGGATAGGAACTGGCTGCCAGTAGACTGAGAGGTTGCTTATTAATTGAGGCACACCACTACATTTCTGAAATATTGATAGATCGTACAGTTGCGCCTTGCATATACTGGCGTCTCTCGAACGATGCTTGAATTTAATCAGATGCTCATCATCGACACAGATATATGCTTTCAAAAGAATCCGTACAAAACCAGCAGCGATAGCCAAATTCTGGTTCCCACTGCGGTAAAACTGTCAATTGCAGAAGCATATTGTCGTCTATGAAGTTTGGGTGTTATCAGAGCCATGGCATCAAGCAATTAGACCACATAAACTGTAGCAGTTAAAAAATCGAATTCGTTATTAACAAATAATGGATATTCAGACTCATAAATTAATTCCCAATGAGCCACGGATTCGTATCTACTCCCTAGACCATAAGAATTACTATCAAAATCAGAAAGCGAACAGTTTTTCTCGAAAAATACATTTAGTATATGCTTACTAGCAGTTCCACTGGATAAGGTGTCACAAAATATCGTGGTAATCAATTCACCGTTCTCAATGCACAAACATTTATGACCTCAGTTGTGTCGGTAAGTACATAAGGATTTTTTTTCAGAAGACTCTTGTGCAACATACAGCATAAATCCCATGTCGGGAGAATTACCTTTACCTCAAAGTGATGGATCACAGAAAACGGAGATTCTCAAGACGTTCATTGCAATACTCTTTCTGATCAAAGTATCCAGCCAACGTCTCGTGAAAATTAATATGATGCGTGCATTTTGAACCTCTACAACGTCTTGATCTCTGATGGCGTCACTTTTAATGAGGTGTCTGAATATCTATAGAGGAGTGGCAGCCCATTCCTTCTCAACTGCTGAAACCGGAGATGATAGTGATGTTACACGCCGGGGTCTGCAGCGAAAGAGATAAAAGTACAGTCTTTGTTGGGGGGTTTCTATTTTCCTTCTTACGCGAAGGAACTCAGAAACTGCCTCGATGCTTGCACCTATATCATTCCAAACCAGTTACTCTGTTCGTATAAAGAACCAGCTGGTGGACCTATTGCAAGGACGTTCTTTTCCGGAAGGTTCCTCTCTATTGTCTATGGACACGATGAATCTCTACAAAAATAAATGTGACTTTACAGAAAACTACTTCAATTATTCAAGAGAATATTTTTAAGTATGGCGTCGAATGAAATCATTGAAATTCTTACGTTACTTAGAGTTCTTACTTCGGATGATTATTTTTCTTTTAGTAATTTTCTGTACAAATAAGACGACGCATTAGCAAACGGCAGGTGCCTCGCGGGTGTTTAGGCCGATGTTTTCGTCAGTTACATCGAACAAGATTATTTCAGGAATAATTCAGTCCTGTGCAAGAAAATCTTGGTTAACAAAAGACACGTTGACGACATTTTCATTCTTTTCGGTGGCCACTCTTCTGAAACACAGAAGCTTCCCAATGAATTTAATGAACTGAAACCGAAAATGCCATTTGCACATGAAGTCATGGATGACTCGAGTAAACTAAATTACTTAGATTTTCAGTTACAGTTGATTAATATTCAAGTTATTTTCGGTGTCTACAGAAAGCCAACCACTAGCTATTAGATTTTACGTGCTTCATTTTGCCATCCAGGACGTTACAAAGTGAGTTTTTTCAGCTACATGACTGATCGTATCAAACTTAGTAACTTGGAAATTATAGCAAGTAGAAGCGGCTACAGTATTTCCTCACTCCAGAAGTTGTATAAAGAGAAGAAATTGAAACTGAATGCTTCGTCTACAGTCGAACAGCGGTAAAGTGGAAACCCGTCCCTTTACTAGGCAACTTGTCTTACGATATAGCCAAGATTCTTCGGCGTACAAACGCTTGTATATCTTTCACTGGTGATACCAATATACGACATCATCTTCTTCGCAATGAAGAAGCAGAGAAAATTATTTATGATTCATTGTAGTTCACAAAAATATTGTCTCTATTGAGGTCGAAGTTGAGTGTGACAGTTAAGTTTTCTGGTCACCCATAACAGGTGTAGGTGAAACCAAATTAACTGTTGGCTGTTTTTTACCGGTCACCCAATTAGGCTGTGACAGTTCTACAGTCTTCCAACGAAAGTCTCAGTCAGTAGCGCGTAAATTCCCAGCTCATGCAGAACTTGTTGGAGGCGACTTTGATCTACCGAATAGAGACTGGGACGTCTATGGACTCAGACAGTCCAGTGAAATGCCTTCGCAAACATTTTCTGAAAACAGTCTTGAGCAGCTGCTTCGGCAGCCCACATGCCATGGAAGTACCTTAGACCATTTAGCTACAAATAGGCCGGACATTATCGAAAACGCTAGTGTGGAAACGGGGATTAACAATCAAGATGTATACCAACTGTAGTTACGAAAGTGAGTAAACCAGTCAAGGAGGCTAGGAAAGTGTTTCTGCTAGATAGAGTAGATAAGCAGTTGTTAGCATCGCACTAGTCAGTGAACTACCATAACTTTGTTCCAGTATGATGGACGTAGAGGAATTATGGGCACAGTCTGAGCAAATTCTTAAAGTGTGGTCTGGAGGGCTATGTGCCTAATAAGTGGATAAAGGAACGGAATGACCCACCCTGCTTTAAACGAAATTCAGAAGATGTTGAGGAAGCAGCGACTGCTGCACTCTCAATTCAAACCAGAAAGCACAAATGAAGACAGGCGAAACTGAATAGAGATTCGTGAGCTTGTGAAAAGATCTCAGCACGTCACACCTCAGTACCGTCACACCTCAGCAAAAGATCTGGCAGACAACCCGATAAAATTCTGATCTTATGTAAAATCGCTAAGCGGGTCTAAGGTTTCCATTCAGTCCCTTGTTGATCAGTCTGGTGTGGCAGCTGAAGGTAGCAAAAAGAAAACCGAAGTCTTGAATTTCACTTTAAAGAAATCGTTTACACAGGAGAATCGTACAAACATACTGTCATTTGACAGTCGGACAGACTCCTATATGAACGACATATCACGACAGTGTAATAAGGATCCCAGGCACAGAGAAACAACTGAAAGATCTGGAAGCAAATAAATCACCAGCTCCGCATGGAATCGCAATTTGTTTTTGCTAAGAGTGCGCGGCGCCATTAGCACCTTACCTACGCTACATTTATAGCGAATCTCTCGCCCAGCACAAAGTCCCAAATGACTGGAAAAATGTGCAGATTACTCCAGTATATAAGGAGGGTAGAAGAACATACCCGCCAAATTACAGACCAATATCGCTAACTTCGTTTTGCTGCAGAATCCTTCAAAATTTTCTCAGTTCCAGTATAGTAAAGTTTCCAGCTAAAGCTAAAGCTAATGACCTCGAATCGGCATGGGTTTAGAAAGCATCGCTCGTGTGAAACTCAGCTTTCCCTTTTCTCGTAAGATATACTGCGAACTTTGGATGAAGGTCAACAGGCCGATGAAATATTTCTAGATTTACAGAAGGCGTTTGACACGGTGCCCCATTGAGGGCTATTAACGAAGGTACGACTGCATGAAATAATTTCATAGGTATGTGAGTGCCTCCAAGACTACTTAAGTAATAAAACCCAGTATGTTGTCCTCAACGGCGAATGTTCATCAGAGACAAGGATATCTTCAAGATTGCCCCAGGTTAGTGTGGTAGGACTGTAAGGAGGCTGTTTAGGTTTTTATGTTGGTAACGCCACGTAGCGCTCTACATGAAAATAAACTGGCTGTGCTGTGTGCAGTCTGTGGCTGGTTTGCATTGTTGTTAGCTATTGTAGTGTTGGGCAGATGGATGTTAACAGCGCGTAGCGTTGCGCAGTTGGAGGTGAGCCGCCAGCAGTGGTGGATATGGGGAGTGAGATGGCTGAGTTTTGAGAGCGGATGATCTGGACAGAGACAGTAAATTTGTAAGACTGGATGTCATAAAATGATATATGTATTATGACTTATGAACACTATTAAAGTAAATACATTGTTTGTTCTTTATCAAAATCTTTCATTTGCTATCTATGCCTATCAGTAGTTAGTGCCTTCAGTAGTTAGAATCTTTTATTTAGCTGGCAGTAGTGGCGCTCGCTGTATTGCGGTAGTTCGAGTAACGAAGATTTTTGTGAGGTAAGTGATTTGTGAAAGGTATAGGTTAATGTTAGTCAGGGCTATTATTTTGTAGGGATTATTGAAAGTCAGATTGCGTTGCGCAAAAAATTTTGTGTGTCAGTTTAGTGTTGATCAGAATAGGTAAAGAGCGAAATGTCTGAGTACGTTCAGTCCTCCTCAGCTGTTTGAAAATCAAATAATGTAAGAGGTTTATCAGCACAGTAATTCATTAATTTTTTATGGGGACGTTCCAGGACCGCTGTTGTTCCCTGTATGTATAAATGATTTGGCGGACAGGTTGGGCAGCAAACTGATTTTGTTTGCTGATGATGCCGTTGTGTACGGTAAGGTGTCGACGTTGAGTGACTGTAGGAAGATACTAGACGACTTAGACAAAATTTCTAGTTGGTCTGATGAATGGCAGCTAGCTCTAAATGTAAAAAAGTATAAGTTAGTGCGGCTGAGTACGAAGAACAAACGTGTAACGTTCGGATATAGTACTACTAGTATCCTGGTTGACAGAGTGAAGTCGTAGATATATCTGAGCATAAAGTTGCAAAGCGATATGAAATGGAACGAGCATATAAGAACTGTGGTTGGGGAAGGCTAATGGTTAACTTCGGTTCACTGCGGGAACTTCTGGAAAGAGTGGATCTCCTGTAAAGGAGACCACGTAAGACGCTGTCCGACCTATTCTTGAGTAATGCTCGAGTGTTTGGGATCCGTACCAGGTCGGATTAAAGGGAGACATCGAAGCAATTCAGAAGCGAGCTGCTAGATTTGTTATCGGTAAGTACAAACTACATGTAAGTGTTGCGGAGATGTTTCGGGAACTCAAATGAGAATCCCTGCAGGAAGGGAACGTTCTTCTCGAGAAAGACTACTGACAAAATTTAGAGAAACGGCATTTGAAGCTGACTGCCGAAAGATTCTACTGCCACCAACATACTTTACGCGTAAGGGCCACGAGGATAATATACGAGAAATTAGGGCTCATACATTATGCGATCAAAAGTATCCGGCTACCTGCCTGAAAATGTCTTACAAGTTCGTGGCGCCCTCCATCGGTAATTCTGGAATTCAGTATGGTGTTGGCCCACCCTTAGCCTTGAAGACAGCTTCCACCCTCGCAGGCATACGTTCAGTTTGGTGCTGGAAGGTTTCTTTGGGAATGGCAGCCCATTCTTTACGGAGTGCTGCACTGAGGAGAGGTATCGATGTCGGTCGGTGAGTCCTGGCACGAAGTCGGTGTTCTAAAACATCCCAAAGGTGTTCTTTAGGATTCAGGCCAGGACTCTGTGCAGGCCAGTCCACTACAGGGATGTTATTGTCGTGTAACCACTTCGACACAGGCCTTGCATTATGAACAGGTGTTCGATAGTGTTGAAATATGCAATCGCCATCCCCGAATTGCTCTTCAACAGTGGGAAGCAAGAAGGTGCTTAAAACATCAATGTAGGCCACGCAAACCGACAAGGAGTGCAAGACCCCTGCATGAAAAACACCACCACACCATAACACCACCGCCTCCGAATTATACTGTTGGTACTACACACGCTGGCACATGACGTTCAACGTGCACCCGCCATACCCACAACCGGCCATCGGATGGCCACGTTGTGTACCGTGATTCGTCAATCCACTCCACACTCTCACCTCCTGCCTAACTGTTATAGTACTTGCACTGGATCATGATGCAGTGTGGAATTCCTGTGTAGTAGTCTTCATAGTTGTATGCCTATTACAGCTATACGGCGCTCTTCAACTGTCGGCGGTCTCTGTCATCCAACAGAGTAGGTCAGCCTGTACTCTTTTTTGCTGTACGTGTCCCTTCACGTTTCCACTTTACTATCACGTTGGAAACAGTCGAACTATGGATGCTTAGGAGCGTGGAAAACTCGCGTACAGACGTTTGACACAAGTGACGCCCAATCACCTGACCACGTTCGAAGCCCGTGAGTTCCACGGAGCGCCCCATTTTGCTCTCTCACAATGTCTTATGACTAATGAGGTCGCTGATATGGAGTACCTGGCAGTAGGTGGCAGCATAATGCACCTAATATAAGAAACGTATGTTTTAGAGGGTGTCCGGGTACTTTTGATCACATAGTGTAGGCCTCTGGAGGCATATGTACAGTCGTTTCTCCCTCGCTCAATCTGCGAGTGGAAGACGGATGGTACAGGATACCCTCCGCCAACACCGTACCGTAACTTGCGGAGTATCTATGTACATGTACATGAAAAGTATTGGATTTGCCGATTCAAATGGCTCTAACCACTATGGGACTTAACATCTGAGGTCATCAGTCCCCTAGACTTAGAACTACTTAAACCTAACCTAAGGACATCACACACATCCATGCCCAAGGCAGGATTCGAACCTGCGACCGTAGCAGCAGCGCGGTTGTGGACTGAAGCACCTACAACCGCTCGGCCACAGCGGCCGGTGGATTTGCCGATTGGTATCTACCCAATGCAGCGCTGAATATGTTGGACAAATGTGAAAATCTTTAACAGCAGGTTGCGGGAACACCTCACGAATAGAGGACCGATAAAACAATACTCGTCATTTGCAGAACATCTAACGAATCTGATCATTGTCCGCCTACTATCAATAACACGAAAATTTGGCATTTATCCCATATGGGATGGAAACTCCATTTACTTGATGGATTTCAGATCGCTAAATGCACGTTTTGCGATGTTGATGGCCTTTTCAGTGATCATCCGATTAGCAAAATTCCATTTTTTAAAAATATAATGATGTCCCTTTTTTAAGAAGTTTAGTCTGGTTAGTGTGAAGTTCGCTCGATCTCTTTTGTTATTTATTTGACACCCCTATCTTGAAGACATAATTTAATCCTTTTTGTTTTCTGTTTATGATGACCTTCTCGTAAAGTACGTATAATTACCTTATCGGTTATATACTAGTTAACTTAACTCTTATTTTTAAAGCTGTCATTTTAGAAACTAAGTGCATTTTGATTTATATGTCTATTTCATCTTCTGTGTATGAATATGGTCCTGTGCAAACGGGAAAGCATAGACTAGCCATCGCCATCTGTCTGATTCTACTGCACTACTTGCGCTTCAGGTCCTGTTACCATACTTTTCTACTTTTTGTGTTTGTCAACTGGGCTGCTCATACATATTATGCTCCCGCTCCATGAAGCTCTGCTGTGCATCAGTTCATAACTTGTGGGTTGTCCTTTACGCACGGCAACGAGTAAGGTAATTAAAGGATTATTTTTATTTTCACTGTATACTTAGCAGTCACTTTGAAATCTAATTAGTTCCAGTTTATCAAACCCTAAAATGTTTTCGCTGCAATTTTTCGTCGTTCCGGTTCTTTTCAGGAAAGTACTTCTCAGGTATTGGAGATTTCCAATGTTTTGGTACACTAATTGCGTTTTGCTGATGTACAGTATTCACTTCGTGTAATCATATTTACTGACGGCGTTCGCCGTGACCATGTTCTGTAAGATTGTATAAAAAATCTTTTCCTATAGAGTAGGTTCTTGCACAACATGGCATCAGGACGTTTCCTTATACCTATTTTTGTAATTTTTTTGGATTGTAGATCATCTGAAGATGCCTGTCACAGGCAAAAGCGTCATTGAAATTTGACAAAAAAACTTCCGCAACCAAGACGGTGTTTTTATATCAAGGATACGGAAGGGTCGAAATGTCACCGACTGTCTTATTAGTCAGGTGACTCCCAATGAGTGGCCCATGTTCGAAGTCAATGAGCTCTCTTGTCCACCTATTCTGTTGTTAACCGCCTCTCTGCTGACAACAAAACACTCCCTACCTAATTTTACATGGACTGGGCTGCCTCTTGCGGATCCAGTGGTCAAATCAGCACTAGCAGGGATATCCAGATACATAAGTTCCGATACTACACTGATTACTAAACGTCGATCGCGTTCTGGTAGTGTATCCGGACGTAGGATGTGAAAACAGACCGCTTAATACCGATACCGTTATTTTAGTCCCGAATAACAGTTTTTTTCATTTTAGTTATATCGGGAGTCTTATTTGTCAATAACTGGGTAAGAAATCGGTATATCAATTTGCAACTGCAAAAATTTGTGGACTTTGAATAGAAAAATAACCAGTCCTCCCCTCATGAACCACGAACACTGTTATTGGTGAGGTGGTTTGCGTGCCTCAGCGATAGAGCTAGCGGTACCATAGGTGGAATCGGAGTCGAGGTGTAACCACAACGGAGGGGTATCTGTTCAGACGCCAGGCAAGCGTGTGGTACCTGAAGAGGGGCAGTAGCCTCTTCGGTAGTTGCAGGGGCTACAGTCAGAATGGTTGACTGATCTTGCCTTGTAGCATCAACCAAAGCAGCCTTGCTGTGCTTGTGGTGCGACCAGCTGAAAGTAAAGGGGAAACTACAGCCGTAATTTTTCTCGAGTTCATGCAGCTCTGCTGTATGGTTAATTGAAGATGGTATCCTCTAGGGTAAAATATTTCGGAGGTAAAATAGTCCCCTGTTCGGATCTATGGACAGGGAATACTAAAGAGGATGTTATCATCGTCAGAAACGAAACTGGCGTTCTACCGATGGGAGCGTGGAATGTTAGATCACTTAATCGGGCAGGTAGGTTATAAATTTCACGAGGGAAATGGATAGGTTGAAGTTACATACAGTCGGAATTAGTGAAATCTGGTGGCAGAATAAACAAGAATTTCGGTCAGTAGAGTAAAAGGTTTTAAATACACAATCAAACAGGGGTAATGCAGGAGTAGGCGTAATGATAAATAAGAGAATAGGAATGCGGGTAAGCTACTACGAACAGCATACTGAACGCATAAGGAGCTATTCAGATGGTTAAGGAAGACGGAAATTTGTGATGGGGGACTGGAATTCGATAATAGAGAAACGAAGAGAAGGAAAAATAAATGAAAATGGAATGAGGGAAATGAATGAAAGGGGAAACCGCCTGGTAGAATTTGTCACAGAGCGTAATTTAATCCTCGCTAATACTTGGTCTAAGAAGCATGAAAATAATTTGTATACGTGGAAGAGATCTGGAGACACCGATAGGTTCCTGTCTGAGTAAAGAATGGTAACACAGAGATTTCTGAAGCAGATTTTAAACTGTAAGACATTTCCAGGCGCAGGTGTGTGCAGACTATGGCCACAATTTATTGGTTATGAACTCTAGACTAAAAAATCTACGTAGCAAAAAAACAAAAAAAGGTAGTAAATCAAGAATTTGGGAACTAGATAAGTTCAAGAAGATAATGCTACAGTGAAGTTGGACCTCAATGACTTTCAAGATGATGTATTTTCAGAATAGCTTTTCTCAAGCTCTAAAAATATTTGGACCTTTGTACATAAATCAAAATCCTCAATTTCGGACATGCTCCCCCTACACCAAGAAAACTTTTTGATCACAACAGTGCCACCCTTCTCATTACATTTACTAAGTGTCGTAAGAAACATTTGTTTTATGTACAATTCAGTTTTATTTTATTTCTTATACACAGTTCAGTTGAGGTTTACTTCATATTTACTAGAAACTTTTTATGGGCAATAGACAAGTGTAAGATATTTTTAAGCACATCTCATTTCTGTCCTAGGTTCTTTTGGGAGCTCACTGAGATTTAAAAATGGTACGGTAGCACAGGAGCTTCATACATTAAGCGACAAGTGAAACAGGATATTCATATGTATCTACATCAACGTACATACTCAACAAGACACCGTATGCTGCCTGACGGACAGAACAGTTATTCCCTTTCCTGTCCCACTCACAAAGAGAGCGATGGAGAAGCGACTCTGTAAATGCCTCCGTAGATGCCATAATTTCTCCTATTTTCGTGGACCTTACACTAAATGTACTTTAGCGTCTGCAGAATTACTGGGCAGTCACTTTCAAATAAAGCACACTGTCTTCACGCCACAAGTGGCCCATCGGGAGCATCCGACCGCCGTGTCGTCCTCATTTGAGGATGCGGATAAGAGGGGCGTGTGGTCAGCACACCGCTCTGCCGGTCGTTATGATGGTTTTCTTTGACCGGAGCCGCTACTGTTCGGTCGAGTAGCTCCTCAACTAGCATCACGAGGCTCAGTGCACCCCGAAAAATGGCAACAGCGCATGGCAGCTGATGGTCACCCATCCTAGTGCCGGCCACGCCCGACAGCACTTAACTTCGGTGATCTCACGGGAACCGGTGTACCCACAGTGGCAAGGCCGTTGCCACTTTCAAATACCGAAAACCTAAATTTTCTCTACATCGCCCCACAAAAATAATATCATCTTCCCTCCAGCAATTCACATTTGAGTTCACGAAACACCTTTGTAACACTCGCGTGTTGATCGGACTACCGGTAACAGTTCCGTCAGGCCGCCTCTGAATTTCTTCGATGTGTTCCTTTAATCTGACCTGGTGGGAAACCCAGACACTAAATCAGCACTCACGAATAGGTCGGCCTAGTGTTCTATACGCGGTCTGTTTTACAAATGAACCACACTTTCCTAGTATTCTCCCAATAAACCGAAGTCCAGTATTCGCCTCCCTACTACAGTCCTTACGTTCTAATTCCATTTGATGTCGGTTTGTAATGTTACTCCTAGATATTTCATCGACGTGAATCTATCAAGTAGCAGACTACTGAAACTATTATCAAACATTACGGGACTGTTATTCGTACTCACGTGTATTAACTTGCATTTTGCTACATTTTAAGCAAGCTGCCATACATCACTCCAACTAGAAGTTTCATGTAAGTCACTTGAATCTTCCTACAGTCACTCACTGACGACACCCTCCCACACACCACAAAAACCATTGCGATTATTACACTTCTCCTGCGTGAAAAGGATCTCGAAGTTAAGGATATATGTTTATATTACACATATCCTCATCAATCTCTGTATATAAAAGGCAGTTTCACGACTGCTCCGCTAAGGATAGTAACTTGAAATTTGGAGAGGGTGATGATCTTTTTCTGTAGGTGCCACTTAAGAATGGATTTTTTGAATTTGGTTTCCCTGTCTGAACCAAAGGAATACATGTTTTAGCATTTTTGCAAATTTGGATCCTATGAAGGAGAAATAGAGGGTGACATTTTTTTAAAAATAAATCATTATTAAAGGACTACTAAAGTATTTTTAAACCTACATCTATAAAAAGGGTATTTGACTTCTCAGTTCTAAATTTAAAAAATGTGTTGGTGTTTCTGGAAATTCAACCTCTAAGGTGATGATACAAGAGATGAAATGTTTTATTAAATATTTCATTACTAACGCATTTTGAAAGCGAAATCTTTGAAACTTTGCATTTGGCTCCTCGGTTAGAAATAAAAGAATACGCGTGTCACTGTGTTTGGGAATTCAACTCCTCAGGGGATGAAATAGGGGGTGACAATTTTTAAGATAGTATTTCGTTATATTAAAAAAATTTAAACCTAAATGTATGAAAAACGATGTTTCACTTCTCTGTTAAATATAAAGAAATATATGTTAAAGGAAGAAAGTTCTTATAAATAAAATCACTAAAAGAACGTAAAAGGCATGATTAACGCAAACCTCTGGACTCCAGCTACCAGGATCGCTTTTTGATCGAAGTACATTCGGCAAAAACCGTGCTTCTATGGCCTTAATTAGCATGAAACGTTTGGAAGGAGTTGCAACTTGTGAACATCATAAAACTTTTGTTAATGAAAAAATCTGTGTAGACCATAAATACTACGCGAGTGAAGCAGCGGGAACTAAGCTAGTATACGTATAAATGTTTAGTTCCAGCATTGTTATGAAGAATATATCACGTAATAGTATTCAGTGTAAGTAATGGGCTGCATGCAGACAATCACGTGCAAACAGTACACAATAAGAGTATCAAATTTCCGTGAAGTCAGACAAATCGAGACTCGACAAAGCTGCTGACGAAGTATCCCACTGCTTTCATTGCCTGCAGCTGCCATAGTTAACTTTCAGCAATCACTTGTAGACGTTCCTGACTGCCTTTGAGTATGACGACATTTTTCTCAAAATTTTAATCGTTCAAGTACATTTGAACACAGCGCTCATTTACGCCAAATTTAGCTCGTTCACATATTTCTGAACATACGATATTTCCTGACATGGTCGTGTTCCAGACGAGCGATCTATGAAAATATTAAACGCTAAAGGATTTTATAAGTTCTCCAGACAAAAGTTTGACAACCCAATGCCCAAGCACAGATGAATCGTTAAACGCAGGGATCAAGCCAGGCGTTCACCAGCGTGAGCACTGCCTCTACGTGAGCATAAGTACCGGTAAGTAGCGTTCAGAGAGAGGGCACCTTAGTCGGAGTTTCCGTAATTTGATCGTAAGTCATTCGGATGCTTTTGAATATGACGCCATAACGCCCTACAGCACAAGTGGGTTGGTTGCACTAACTTAGATTTTTCTTTCAATCTCCCACTAGCACAACTGGTTTAGTTCCGTAATTTTGCGCTTTTGAATTTACCACCACCGCTGTCTTGAACTGTTAAATTTCCGACCACTGCTACCTCGGATTCAGACATCTGGGATTCTGACGTCATCAGTAAATTTTCAAAACTATCCTCACCAGATCTTGCAGCCGTGATCTGTAGCTCCGAACCCGTGGCTGAGGAGTGTACTGGATATTACATTGCCTCACTACTGTTCTGGACACCTGTTAGTTAACATTAATGTGAGGTGCCTCCACTCTTCACCTTTATAATGGCTTGACTCTGTTGGGGATACTTTCAGTGAGGTGTCTGAACATATCTATAGGAATGTCAGCCCACTCTCACTCAACAGCCGAAATCAAAGAAGGTAATGACGTTGTACGCTGCGGTTTGGAGAGAACTCGACTTTTTAACTTATCTCAAAAGTGTTCCATTCGGTTTAGGTCGGAATTTTGGGTAAGCGAGCTCATTTCAGGAATGTAACTGTCCGCTGCGCGGAGTGGCCGCGCGGTTAGAGGCGCCATGCACTGACTGCGCGGCCCCTCCCGTCGGAGGTTCGAGTCCTACCTCGGGCATCGGTGTGTTCGTTGTTCTTAGCATAAGTTAGTTTAAGTAGTGTGTAAGTCTAGGTACCGATCACCTCAGCAGTTTGGTCCCTTAGAAATTCACGCACACACAATGTAACTGTCCGCAAACCAAAGCCTTAGACATACCGCTTTATGATGGGGTGCAGTGTCTTGTTGATAGTCATTGTCTCCAAACTGTTCAGCAGTATGTAGTGCTGTAAACGTATTCATATTCTTCCGCATGAAGTGTTTTCCTAAATGCAAAAATGTTATCACGGCCAAACTGTGAAACACATCCCTGTACCACAACACCGCCTCCTATGAACTTCACTGTAGGCACTTCACACATTAGAAGTTATCGTTCTCCAGGTATTCTCCAAATTAAAATACTTATATCACCGTGCCATACGGTTGAGTGATTCATCACTCCAAATGGCTAGTCTTCCAGTATCCACTGTACGGTGGCGTCGCACTCTACAGCAGCCTAAGTGTCGTGTATCATCGAATACAGAAAAGTGTGACGTATGAGGAGCTACCGGACCACTGCACTTCATTGTTTGTAACCTCCTTTGCACAGTCATTGTGCTACCTGGATTTCAAATAGCGCTTTACCACTCAGGAGTGAGTCTTTCCTCTGATTTCATGTGCTTTTTTACAACCACGCTCCGCAGTACTCGACGTTCAAATGGGTTCAAATGGCTCTGAGCACTATGGGACTTAACTACTGAGGTTATCAGTCCCCTAGAACTTAGAACTACTTAAAACTAACTAACCTAAGGACATCACACACATCCATGCCCGAGGCACAATTCGAACCTGCGACCGTAGCGGTCACGCGGTTCCAAACTGACGCGCTTAGAACCGCACGGCCACACCGGCCGGCTACTCGACGTTCACTATCCGTCTAAACACGAAGTCTGCTTGGTTTTGGTACAGCTGTGGCTGTTCCTTCGCATTTCAACTTCACTGTCACGTTACCAACAGCCGACTTGGACAGCTTTAAAAGGATTGAAATGTTCCTGATGGATTTGTCACTCAGGTAACTTCGTCCAACGACTAGTCCGCCTTCGAAGTCACTGAGGTCGCCTGAAATTGACCGATTCTGCTGTTGCTGTTTCAGTAATGGCAACCCAGGGCTACTATCCCCATTTTATATTGGCAGGCCTTCCTCTAGAGACATCTAGGGCTCAGCTGAGCATAATAGCGGTGTCCGGATACTTTCGATCCGATAGTTTACCTTCACGTGTAAGGTACTCTATGTAACTGAAGATGTGTTACTAGAAATGGATGGGAAAATACTGGGTAGTTGAATGCTGCTACTCAGAGAGGTCCAGTGTGATCTCAAACGTATGGCAGCGAAATCTGGTAATTTTTCTAATGAGTGAGGTAGAACCTATTTACGCCGGAAAGAATTACTTCAAATTTGGGCTACCATGTACATATCTGGCGCTGTGAAACCAAGAAAGAGGTTCAGAAATGTTTCCTTACGTAATGGATTATGAATGGGACGTGGGCAGAAAAGGTGAAACAAGTGAGAAAGGCATAATGTTATTTTTATTATTAACAGCCATTTACACAATTTATTCCATATGAGCACCGGAGACGTCGACGAGGTGATGTGCAGCGCCAGATTCGCACCTGGTGGCCAAAATTGCAATTAATTATTTTTCATTGTAAATGGGTTTAGCATTAACGCATTAGCATATTTACCAAGTTTCGGTTCCATACGGTAGTTACAGCCCACAGTGGACCTCCGTGCGTAGACACACATTAATTACATTGCCCAGTAGTTAAATGGCAAACGGCTTTGCCGCAGTAGTAAGACAGGTTTCTGTCAGATTGTCGAAGTTAAGCCCTTTCTGGTTTGGCTGCCATTTGGATGGGTGACTGTATGCATCTGTCGAGCGCTGTTCGCAGTCGGGGTTCACTCAGCTCAGTCAGGCGAACTGAGAAGCAACTTGATTGAGAAGTAGCGGTTCCGATTACCAAAACCGACAACGACTGGGAGAAAGGTGTGCTGACCACATCCCCCTCTATATCCGCATCCAGTGACGCCTCTGGGCCGACGATGACACGGCGGTCGGTGGGTTCCGTAGGGCCTTCCGAGGCCTGTTGGGGCGGAATTTAGTAGTTACAGGAATGCCAGTAAGAAGCTTTTACTGAGAAAGCTGTATATCTCTTTCGACAAGAATATACGGTGCTTGCATGTCCGAAGGAACAGTGCATCGTATTTCTGAACAACACAGGCACTGGAATAGTCTGTCGTAAATATACGATCCACAGCAGAGTTTATTGTACAGACGATTTCATTGCATCATAATATATCCTCTCTGACTGTCAACTTCTGCAGACAGTTTGCAGATTCTAATTAAAATAATGTCACATAACTGAAGAGCTGCCTTTTGTGAAGGCAGAGGAATATTTTGAATGCTGAGAATATGAAACTGGTGGACACAGTGTACTGTAATCAGATAAAACCTCTGTTTATATAACAAAACAGAACAGTGTGAATGGAAGCAGTAGGCATGCGCAATATCACAATCACGAAGCTAGCTTTCGTGTAACCAAATTCATATCAGCTACAGTCAGCCTCGGTGACCGAGCGGTTCTAGGTGCTTAGTCCGGAACCGCGGGACTGCTACGGTAGCAGGTTGGAATCCTGCGTCGGGCATGGATGTGTGTGATGTCCTTAGGTTAGTTACGTTTAAGTAGTTCTAAGTTCTAGGGGACTGATGACCACAGTTGTTAAGTCCCATAGTGCTCAGAGCCATTTGAACCCTAGCAGCTATAACGTGTCCGAAGACCCTAGCGTCTGAGTTACACATATAGCAGAGGTTCCTAAACTGATATTTTTCAGGTTAAGAGTTAGTTTTCGGAAAGAAGTATTTACTTTTTTATTGGCATAAAGAACTTACACCTTATAGAAACCACTCGAGCTCATAGAACGATACAAACAGTGAGGAATTCGGCACTAAAGTACAGCGCTATGGTTTCTGAGTTCCACATAATTTGATGCTATTTTATGTGCACGTTGTTTATGATAGGCATATAGTTGCGTTTCCATCAATACTCTCCATTCTGTACTTTTGAAAGTGTGCTTTTCAATGCAAGTCGAGGGGTGGTTATTAACGAATCTTCTCCCATAACATGCAATATAGTTCATTCATATTGTGTTATGAAAACTGTGCTTTCTATGGATTGAATGTCCCAGTTCCTCGTAAGTTCTTATCCATCCCGTACATTCTTCGTTACGCTACATACTCTATATCGTGCATAAAATGTATGTCAGAAAATTCCTGTAACGAGTAATCCTCCATCTTCGATAACCAGTTGAGGACTGCATTCCACTGTAGACGCATCATCGTCGTCTGCAAATTGCTTTAGAAAATAATACAACCCACATGGGTCCAGCACACAGTTTTTTTATCATACATGCAGTTCACAGGCACTTGTGACATATACGTCACACATTCAGGAGTGATTAATGTCTGAAGTACTAATACATATTTGCGACAGTTAGCTCTTATGTGGGTCTTTTTCTCAGAACTCTAATTTTGGCTTCTTACTGCCTGTAATATGCTAACCCTTAAAGTTTGCGACACTTTGTGTACACATAACACTGTTAAACTATAACATCACCCAAGATACAGCTTAGTGGCGTACTCCACAAATTGTTCTTGGACGCTTTTTAATTTTGGTGTATAATGTATTGATCCCCGTATCATGGTTTGTGAATGGGACCGTTAACATCCATCCAAGCGATCGATGTTTCTCAGTATGCCGACGTAGAGTAACTTCCTTCAACTCGTATCTGCCAGTTGAATAAGATGCAATAACAGCAGACAGGAAAACGTGAGAATACGTAAACACAACACGGAAATGTGTGGTGATACCTGGGAGGTGTAGTCATAGAGATTAAATTATATTCTCGAAAAAATAGTCGTTTAAATAATTTTTTGTTTGTTAGCAGCACATTTTCTCCGCCTCGGTGTACAATGAAGCCCTCGCCCCACGGTACCGTAGCATGCCCCTAAGGTCCCACAACGAAAGAACAGACACCATGCGGAATCTGCAGCTGTTATACACTGTATATTATGTAATTAAAGGTGGAGAGGAGAGAAACGAAAGGAGAGGGAAGCGAATGTTGATGTCAGCTGCCGCGGAATCGTCGGCGATGAGAGAAAATATGTGTCGCACCAGGAATCTAACCCAGGATCTCTTGTTTACCACGCAATTGCGTTAACCACTGCGAGTGTTCTCATTAGTTGCGCGGTACGCCTCCTAGCTGACCCACATTCCAACCTAGCACCACCTATCTGCAGCCCATGTTCACGTCTTCCATGCTCGCTACTTTGAGATTCCCGTAGAAGGTCGGACGGAATTGTGCATCCGCACTCAAGGTGGTGGATTCATTGTCCATCGAGGTGGGTCGATTATATGAATTCGTGGTGACTGTACTTTTGGACCTGTCCAAAAGATTCTCCTCGATGGGCAACGAATCCATCACCTTCAGAGCTGATTCACAGTTACGGCCGAGCTCCTGCGGAAATCACAAATTAGCGAGCATAGAGGACACGGACAGTGACTGTGGATAGGTGGCGCTATGTGGGAATGTGGGTCGGCCGGCAGTATTGGCGGTACTAATGCATCATCGATCGCAGACGAACGAATTCTAGTCAACTTTGTCGGAGAGTCGGATTCCGCACACTTAAACTGGGCACCAACGCACTGCCCTCGCGCGCGCTGGGCCACGATTTGCGGCCATGTACTTTCCGTTTCCCGAATGCGGAGGCCGTGGCCCGTTTCTCCGGCAAGGTGCACTGTATATCGCCGTTCGCTATGATTCCTCTACGAGTCACCGATAACCACTGAGAGTGATACCAATCCACGTGAACCCTGTACACCGCGTCGCGTGAGAGACCGACCTTCCTCTCCGTCCTCTGACGATTCCCAGGCCCGCCTTGTGATCGACCTCTTACCTAGTGACAGTCAAGCCATGTAGCCCCCAGGCATTAACACAACCGATCCCCATGCGGACGCCCCGTCGGGTGCTGCTTCGTCTACACCATCTCGTCTACACCATCAACGGCCTTCTGCGGATTCCGACTCCATAGCTGAGGTGGGGGCATGGCAGTGTTTCTGCATAAGTTACTCGTTCAAAATCACGAGGTTCTCCTACCAGTCGAACTTACAGAGGCTACGACAGTCACTGTATCTACACGCCTTGGTACTATAGCTTTTGCTGCGACGTATTTGAGCCTTAACCTACCACTTCTTGAAGCTGACCTCCATATCTTTACGTCATTTGGCAAACTCATTGTTGGGGCAGACTCCTCCTTGACCTAGAAGATCCTCTGTCACTGTTGGTGTATGGCCCCCACACTCCCACCTGTATACCAGTCTGTGCTTACTGCTAGGCGGACGTTCTGGATGTGTCCATTTTCTAGAACATTTCGGGGCAGTTGTCGCTGGAAACACTCCACGAACTGGCCTCTGACCACGATCCCATGCTCTTGCACCTTACCGACGTCACTCTGTCTTTAGACGTCTGTTCTACCTTGACCATCACGGATTGGGACAAACTTTCCTGGATCCTTAATAACACCACTCGGCAACATCTCGCCCTACCAACGCCTGCCAATCTGGTTAGTGCTGTTGATTACATCACCACAAAGGTCCAAACGGCGACGAAGGCCTCTACTTCCATTGTCCCAAGGGCTTTAACCCCACTTGATGACTTGCCTCAGCTCTTGCGCGAACTCAAAATCCAAAAGAACCGCTACCGCAGGCGGTGCAAGCAGTTTTGTGATCCCCAGGATAAGCGTCGCATGAAGCGTCTCCACCGTGGATTCTGCCACTGGCTCGCCGATTGGAAAACGGAAGAAGATGTCATCCTTCCTCCTCCAACATAAATCCGAATGGGCTTTTGTACGAGCCCTGCAGTGCTCCATAGTGAAGACCAACTATCCCATCTGCACTGTCGATAGCTTAACTTACATTGCCCACCACGTGGTAGAAACTTTGTCTGATGCGTTTAAGGCCCAAAACCAGTTACTCATCCAGGGCCTCACGCCTGATGAACGTCAAGATGAACACGATATTCTAGCGGCCGTTGCCGCTCCGCTTTCAGACAAAGACCACACATCTGCCCCTCAACTTACGTCCAAGGCGGAATCCAGCGGATCCTCCAGCGGAAGCGTGGATAGTCGGCTCCAGTTTTGGATGGTATTTTAAACAAACACCTCCGCCGGCTCCCACGAAAGCCACTGGTCTTATTAACCAGCATACTGAACCGCTGTCTCACACCTGGTGTTTTTCATCCACAGTGGAAGTAGGCCAAAATGACTGCCATCCCCAAGCCCTCAAAGGATACCACGGTCCCTATTAACAACAGGCCGATTAGCCTTCTAAATACAATGGCCAAGGTTCTAGAATCTTTGATCCTCCACCGCATTTCCCAGCCTCTGGCGGCGGCTGGGACCATCCGTCCGGAACAGTTTGAATGCGCTTTCCACCTGTCGGCCGAAATCTAAGTCCTTCGGAACATCGACATGTCAGCAAGGGCCTTAACTCCACCATGTCGCCGCCAGCGGTTTTCCTGGCCCTGCAAAACGCGTATGACAAGATCTGGCACGACAATCTTGTGTACAAAATGCTGACACAGACGACCACCCGACATCTATATGAAGATCGTGGATAATTTCCTCCACGATCGGACTTTCTTGGTTACTCCAGCTCACACCACATGTCGATGGACACCCCTCAGGGCTCTGTGTTGTCTCCCATCATTTTCAACATTTATTTTAACGATATGCCAGTCCTCTCACACTGCCACCTGGCGCAATTCGGCGATGATACTGCGCTCTATACCACCAGCCGCAACACAGGCCAGAGACAGGTGGATCCGACATTGACCTGGTGCTGTTCCTGCAAGGTTGCCCTCAATACCGCCAAAACTATGGCAGTCTACTTCACTGAACGATGCCACATCCTCCGCCACAACATCACTATAGCAGGCGTCCAGGTCCCATGGTCCCCTGATACCTAATACCTAGGTGTCTGGATGGATAAAAAAACTGCAGAATATGTAACCCAAAAAGTACTCAAGCATTGTACCCAATGTTCACCAGCAGGTAACTGAACCTCGACACCAACCTCCAGCTGTACAAGATGGTTGTTCACCCTTTCATCACCTACAGGTCCACTGTGTGGGCTACGATTAGTGCCATCTGGATGCAGACTCACCAGCTCCTGCAGAATAAGGTGCTTCAGTGTAGCCTGTATGACCCTCCCCTCACGGGGGTAGTTACCATCCATGGGAAACTGACATGGCCACTCACAAGACTTCCATGCGAGAGAAAGCAAGGCGTCTCTATGCCAAAGTAGAAGCCCTACGCGACACGGTCGTTGGTTTACAAAACACTGGCACCACGACACCCTGGCACTGGCACCGACACCCAGTTCCTCTCACCATCCTTGAGGACTCCGATTCCGACCACAGTTAACGTTAGCCTTCCTACGGGCATTCATGCGGCTATAGTATAGACTTGAGAACTCTATGGGTGTCGACCATCGTAAACGACCGATGTTGATACCTAATGTAGTTCATCACTATGTTACCTCTTATCTGAAACCAGAACATCCACTGTATGTGACTTCATGTCCCACTGCCACACCTTCAAAGCGCACTCCGGTGATGTCTTTTCAATAGAATTACTGTCAAATGGAACAGTTTTACCATCCACCAACACAGTAAGACCGTGAGCAACCGGTGAAGCTGTACTTCAGCCTCCCACAAGACAAAAGCAGCAACACGTCAGTAAGCACCTGAAAATGACGAGCATCTGTTTCGTTGAAGTACTGTGCAGCTTCCACAACATTATCCGACGCGACTTCCGTGAACCAATGACACATTTACTACGTTGGGAAAGTCTAAAGCATACAAAATGTATCTGTAACGAAACCTGCTGTCTTGTTTGGATATTCTTTACTTCCTCTATCGATTTTATTTGGTATAAATCTCCAACTGACGAGAAATATTCAAGTACTGATCGAGCGAGGGTTTTTTAAGCTATCTTCTTTGTTGATGGACTACATTTCGTGAGGATACTTCCAATGAATCTATCTGGCATCTCTCTATTTATGAGGCCATTCCACTTTGAACTGCTGCGTACGCATATTCCTAGATATTTTATAGAAGCAACTGCTTCCTATGAGTTTTAATTCATGTCAATTAAATACGTTGTGAAAACCAATGGACCAATAACATTCCTTTGGGGTACGTCCACAGTAACTTTTCCGTCTAAAGACTTCTGTCCATTGAGAATGACGTGCTGTGCTCTGTTTTTTAGAAGCACTTGAATCCAATCACACCGCTGGGCTGATACACTCCTGGAAATGGAAAAAAGAACACATTGACACCGGTGTGTCAGACCCACCATACTTGCTCCGGACACTGCGAGAGGGCTGTACAAGCAATGATCACACGCACGGCACAGCGGACACACCAGGAACCGCGGTGCTGGCCGTCGAATGGCGCTAGCTGCGCAGCATTTGTGCACCGCCGCCATCAGTGTCAGCCAGTTTGCCGTGGCATACGGAGCTCCATCGCAGTCTTTAACACTGGTAGCATGCCGCGACAGCGTGGACGTGAACCGTATGTGCAGTTGACGGACTTTGAGCGAGGGCGTATAGTGGGCATGCGGGAGGCCGGGTGGACGTACCGCCGAATTGCTCAACACGTGGGGCGTGAGGTCTCCACAGTACATCGATGTTGTCGCCAGTGGTCGGCGGAAGGTGCACGCGCCCGTCGACCTGGGACCGGACCGCAGCGACGCACGGATGCACGCCAAGACCGTAGGATCCTACGCAGTGCCGTAGGGGACCGCACCGCCACTTCCCAGCAAATTAGGGACACTGTTGCTCCTGGGGTATCGGCGAGGACCATTCGCAACCGTCTCCATGAAGCTGGGCTACGGTCCCGCACACCGTTAGGCCGTCTTCCGCTCACGCCCCAACATCGTGCAGCCCGCCTCCAGTGGTGTCGCGACAGGCGTGAATGGAGGGACGAATGGTGACGTGTCGTCTTCAGCGATGAGAGTCGCTTCTGCCTTGGTGCCAATGATGGTCGTATGCGTGTTTGGCGCCGTGCAGGTGAGCGCCACAATCAGGACTGCATACGACCGAGGCACACAGGGCCAACACCCGGCATCATGGTGTGGGGAGCGATCTCCTACACTGGCCGTACACCACTGGTGATCGTCGAGGGGACACTGAATAGTGCACGGTACATCCAAACCGTCATCGAACCCATCGTTCTACCATTCCTAGACCGGCAAGGGAACTTGCTGTTCCAACAGGACAATGCACGTCCGCATGTATCCCGTGCCACCCAACGTGCTTTAGAAGGTGTAAGTCAACTACCCTGGCCAGCAAGATCTCCGGATCTGTCCCCCATTGAGCATGTTTGGGACTGGATGAAGCGTCGTCTCACGCGGTCTGCACGTCCGGCACGAACGCTGGTCCAACTGAGGCGCCAGGTGGAAATGGTATGGCAAGTCGTTCCACAGGACTACATCCAGCATCTCTACGATCGTCTCCATGGGAGAATAGCAGCCTGCATTGCTGCGAAAGGTGGATATACACTGTACTAGTGCCGACATTGTGCATGCTCTGTTGCCTGTGTCTATATGCCTGTGGTTCTGTCAGTGTGATCATGTGATGTATCTGACCCCAGGAACGTGTCAATAAAGTTTCCCCTTCCTGGGACAATGAATTCGCGGTGTTCTTATTTCAATTTCCAGGAGTGTGTTTTGTTCATTAGGCGGCAGCGCGGAACTGAACCGAATGCCTTACGGAATTCAAGGAACACAATTGTCTCGACGCCGGAGGTCTCGTGAACGAAAGAGCAAGCTGGGTATCACAATATCATCGCTTTTGGAACTTATGTTGATTCCTACAGAGGAAATTTTCAGTTTCCAAACATGTTTTAACTCACGATTATACAATATATTCCAAAGTTTTATAATTGGCCGACGTCGCAGATACACTACTCAAGTTTTGTGCGTCTGTTCGACGACCCTTCTTTAAAACTTGAATGGCTGGCCAGGGTGGTCGAGCGGTTCTAGGCGCTACAGTGTGGAACCGCGCAGGTTAGAATTCTGGCTCGGGCCTGGATGTGTGTGATGTTCTTAGGTTAGTTAGGTTTAAGTAGTTCTAAGTTATAGGGGACTGATGACCTCAGAAGTTAAGTCCCATAGTGCTCAGAGCCATTTGAACCATTTTTTAAAAACTGGAATGACCTGTACCTCTTCCAGTCATCAGGAACCTTCGCTCCTCCAACGACCTACGATAGACTACAGCTGAAATAAGGACAAGATCCTTCGCATACTCTTGTAAAATTGTGTTACTAACCATGAGGTCCAGTGGCCATCCCTCGGTTGAGCGATTGCCGTTGATTAACTATCTGTGGCCACTTATCTCGATAACGGCCATTTAGTCGTTCGTACGACGATTTAAAAGAGACAGTAGAGTGCGATCTTCCTCTGTGAAGTAATTTATTATAAAGACATTTAGCATTTCGACATTTTCTGTGTCGTCCTTGGTTTCTGTGCCATTCTGGTCATAGTGTCTCTGGACAGATAGTTTCGATCCATTAACTGATTTAACATAAGATCAAAACTGCTTACGATCTGTCAAGTCGGTTGATAGAATTTTAATTTAGAATTTGTTGAACGTTACACGCATGGCTCTCCTTGCGCCAATTTTGACTCCGCTTAATTTTTATTTCTCTTTGAGGTTTTGGCAATATTTTAATTTCCTGTGAAGCCCTATTTGCTTTTCTAGTCCTTTCCAACGTAGCTGTCTAACCACGTCGGTTCTTTTCCATCCCTCACACCTCTTACAGCACAGCGATATGTCGACGATGTTCGCCCCGTTTTGTAGCCCTGACCTTGCATATCAGCAAGATAATGCCCGGTTGCACACGACGAAAATTTCTACTGCTTAGTCTCAGAGTGTAATTCGAAATTTTAGAGGATAAATTTCGTCACACATACCTGTATTATCTGCGAAAAGTATGCGATCACTACTGAAACTATTGGTTACGTTATTAATGTACCGTCAAATTATATTCTCCTCTGGTATACCATATACTATCTCAGTTCCTGTAGATGAAGCTTCAAGCAAGATAAATTTCGTTCCATATCTCATAGGTGTCTATTAACAATGACACTGAACCAAATGTTTCCGAAATTCTATGAACCCCATCTGTAGCCGCGGCATTTAGTAAGTCGTATAGGAAGCCCGCGTTTTCAGAGACCATGTTCAATGTTATTTTATGTATATACAAGCTTTCATTCGTCGCTACAGTATGCGGATACAGGGTGCTTGAAAATTCGTTACAAACTTGTAGGATTTGTAGAGAGAAGTGGGTAGATGCGCTACTAGCGTTTGAGTACGTTGGTAACGCGACCACTTTTACAAGTAAATGATTAGGCATGATCCAATATATCACTTGTTTTACAATTCCACTGACTAAGAGCCAAAGAAATGGCTCGTGTACTCATCGACTGGTTCTCTCCAACTAGATGCAGTACTACCTCTTCCAGTTCTGGTGTGTGGTATCTCCTTGCAGCACCGCAGTCCCGCTTGCTCACGGTGAACGTACCTTTTCTCGAAGCTATTGCGTAATTATGGCGAAAAGAATATGTGATGAAGTCGGACGTTGCGGAGAACGATCTTGATAAAGGCGACGAACAGTTCTTCCATTACCGTGAGCTTCGCCATCCAGAAGGACCCTGTTTGTGTATTCTACAAATGTGTACTCAACCCTGTGGCTCTAACACTCACAGACACGTGAATGAGGCTCGAACCAGGTAGGACTGACGTCAAATGACATCAGAATATCCGACGTAACCACCCACACCATGACACCCCTGAACATACCTACAAAGCAAATGGCTGTAGCACGGAAACGATACGTTTCCGGACATGGGTTCCTATTCACATATTATGTACTCAATCCCCTCTACAATTCCTAGAAGTTTGTAATGGGAATTTCCGAACACCCTGTACATACATCGTAGGCGTTTGAGACTTGAAAAGGTGTCTGGAACGATATAGTTTTATGTGAGCGTTATTTTGTTCTATTTACATAAACCTTTACAGAAGCGGTACGTAAAACCATGAAAGTTCTTTCGTCTCTTCAGAACTGCGATATTGTAGCCATAAAGTGACTTTTAGTAGTGAGAGTTTCATACGGAGAATACCTATGGATGTTTGGGAACATAACAGAAGAGTGATGGTGACGTTAAGCTGATGTAACCGTTATAGTTTAGTGCTGTACCAAACAAAAGTAGGAATGTAAAATGCAAACAGAGGTGTAGGTTTTTCCATAGCATGCACTCGTATTTTGGTATATTACTGCTTGATGGCTGCAAGGGAGGAAGGACGCTTCCCTTACGCCACCGCTGCCAGAGACTTAAAGCATGGAGCTAATAATTCACAACAGATGCCGCCGAATACTAATTAAAGCTGCCCCTCGCAGGCCGCTATCGACCGCCGCTGCTCTTGCCGACAAAGTTTAAACTTTCTTATGGCCAGTGTTGGTACTGCACGTATTTTTGTTTCTTTTATCCCATCGGTATGACACCGACCATGATTTCTATTATTTATTCAAAATAGACAAATCTAAGTGCCAGTTACAAAACAAAAATTATATTTTTAGCTGCTTTCGTTCTACGGTCGAGATCAACCTCGATTAGAAGTAAATGAGTTCGCACTTCCAAGCATGGAACAGGTCAGATATTTGTATGTATCATACGTTATTCCGTGTCTTGTATGTAACAAGCAGAATGAACACAGACAGACTTGAGGTTCTCTTGTCTGCAGATGATGATGATGTTTGTTTCGTGGGGCGCTCAACTGCGCGGTTATCAGCTCCCGTACAAATACCCAAACTTTACGCAGTCCAATCTAGCCACGTTCAGGAATGATTATGAAATGATGAAGACAACACAAACATACAGCTCCCGGTCAGAGAAAATCCTAAACCCGGGACCCCGTGATCCAGAGGCAGCAACGCTAGCAACTAGACCACGAGCTGCGAACTTCATGTTGACAGAATTGCCATCCACGTACAAGTAAACGCATATAATATCAGTGTTTACAGTTTGGTTAAAAAATAGTTAAAATGCCTCTGAGCACTATGGGACTTAACAAAATGGTTCAAATGGCTCTGAGCACTATGCGACTTAACTTCTGAGGTCATCAGTCACCTAGAACATAGAACTAATTAAACCTAACTAACCTAAGGACATCACACACATCCATGCCCGAGGCTGGATTCGAACCTGCGACCGCGGCGGTCGCTCGGTTCCAGACTGCAGCGCCTAGAACCGCATGACCACTCCGGCCGGTTTGATGGTTTGTGAACAAAACAAAAAAAAAGAGAGAAAGGTTGGTCCTACGGATTAATCTGTTACATTATTGTGGCTTTCAAGAAGTAAAGTTAAACAGACAGACAGTTATATACTCCGAGAATGAGTGAAGGGACAGCAGATAGAAGAATCCTGCACCGCCCCTCATGGTACGGTCCTAGAGGAGGTGGTTTGCCGTTGCCTTCCTCAGACCTGTTATGAAGAATTAATTGTTTATCTGTGTCGTGTGGGTGCCTTGTACAGTGTGGTGTTGAATTTGTGCTGCTACAGATGAATGGGAGGGAGAGGATGAAAACCGGTACCGGCGCATAGCCCACTCCTTTCGAAGAGCACTACGCGGTCTGCCGAGCTTTACGTTTATTTCCGACGGACGGGATCACTGTCAACGGCGTCACATGCACTCACTTCATGGGACACTTCGAAGAGATTTGGAATTTAACTCACGACATTGGCACAAAGAGTGGTGATCAGAAGCTTTACGCCACCACCTCTTCTCTTCCAACTGGCTAAATCCTGGCAATGAAAATTTCATCCACCACCATGGTTCGACTGCTACGGTCGCAGGTTCTAATCCTGCCTCGGGCATGGATGTGTGTGATGTCCTTAGGTTAGTTAGGTTTAAGTAGTTATAAGTCTAGTATACTGATAACCTCAGATGTTAAGTCCCATAGTGCTTACAGCCATTTGAACCATTTTGAACCAGGGTTCGAACGGGCTTATCTCCTAGTCGAGCGCCATCACATCAGCGTACGTTAGCCACCACGGCTATGGGGGGGGGGGGGCTTCAAAAGGTAAAACCGGCATGAAAACTACACAAAGCCTCGGAATCTTATAGTGAATAGTCGTACGGTGCATCAGTAAGATTGGTGCTCGCGAGAAAAGATACGGATCGAATATACGCACCATCGTCTGGGCTGCTAGTAAGGCCATAATGAAAAGAGTTCTCAGCTTATTTTTCAGCTCCTCGTAGACATCGTAGGCACGTTTGTCCTTTTTTTACAGGGATCCGTAATGAGCAAACAGCAGAAGAACGACCATTACACGATTATATTTTGGTATGGATTTAAGTGAAGCCGTCCTCAAACGGGATGTGAACGCAAACGTGGATGTGAACACAGACGTAGTTTCCTATGTGAAAGATCAGAAACGACCACGAGAGGAGTGCTTGCCAACGAGAGTTTCGACCAGAGCGTCCCACCTACAGTATTTCTCGTATACACAGAAACTTTGCCTCACACACGGGAAACGGCATGGTTAAATTCATTATTTATTCTAAGATCTTTTCGGCGAAAATTCCAAAGAACATTGTGAGGGCGTCGACAGACTCATAAGTGTTAGATACGTTGAAAAGGAAGTCTTAAGACTGGAATGAGATTTTCGCTCTGCAGCGCAGCGTGCGCTGATGTGAAACTTCCTGACAGATTAAAACTGTGTGTCGGACCGACACTCTAACTCGGGAACTTTGCCTTACGCGGTCCATTGCTCTACCATATGAGCCACCCTCATAGCTTCAATTCTGCCTGTACCTAGTCTCCTACCTTCAAAACTTCACAAAAGCTCTTCTGTGAGCCTATCAGAACCAGCACTCCTGGAAGAAAGGATATTACGAAGACATGTTTTAGCCACAGCCTGGGGGATGTTTCCAGAATGAGATTTTCACTCTGCAGAGGAGTGTGCGCTGATATGAAACTTTCTGGCAGATTAAAACTATGTCCCGGACCGGCACGTGGTTTTAATCTTCCAGGAAGTTTCAGTCTTAAGGCTCTTGCAATTTCCCCTAGTCAAAACATCACTGTGACATTTTTGAATATGCAAAACATGTTTCGAACATTTATGAGGAGCTGTGCCCGATCAAGACCTTAGCACAAATCCAGAATGTGAGAATGCAGAACGCCACAAAATGTACTGTGTGTGCACATTAAGAAATTGCAGTTGCCATTAAAATTGTATTTCTAAATTCTACGCTTTTATGTCCCCAAGATCACCTCAAACAAGTTTCATTTCTACTCGATAAGTGCAGATGCACTTAGTGTATAAATATGGAGTAAGCACTCCATCTTCAGGCCACAAGTGGCCCATCGGGACCATCCGACCGCCGTGTCATCCTCAAGTTGAGGATTCGGATAGGAGGGGCGTGTGGTCAGCACACCGTTCTCCCGGTCGTTATGATGGTTTTCTTTGACCGGAGCCGCTACTATTCGGTCGAGTAGCTCCTCAATTGGCATCACGAGGCTGAGTGCACCCCGAAAAATGGCAACAGCGCATGGCGGCTGCATGGGCACCCATCCAAGTGCTGGCCGCGCCTGACAGCGCTTAACTTCGGTGATCTCACGGGAACCGGTGTATCCACTGTGGGAAGGCCGTTGCCAGAAATATGGAGTAAACAATCAGATAAACAGAACACGATACCTCTCCAGATCACGTGGCGTTGTAGTGCATATCTGTGGAAATATGCTGTTCCTCCTTTCGTGTATTTCACTTCACATGCGAAACACAACAATAATTCACCATTGCTGTTAATATTAAATAATTATGTACCAATAGGAATAATACATGCAATACTAAACTTTCAGTTATATGCAAAACGTAAATAAAAGAGGTTAAACCAAATTCAGGTGATAATTCTTGTTCTATTCTGTGAGATATAACGTGAAAACCGGGAATCTTTCTTCTTTCATGAAGCGTTAGAAATACTTGTAGGGTCACTAAAATAAATTGGGACGCTGCAACATTGTTTCACCCTCGTGAAACTAGACACATCTACACAAGTAAGAACGCTATGAAGTAGCAAGTTGCTAAAAAAGTATGCCAGAGCTACTGAGGGATACAACACTCCTAATTATTGCACAGGTATAGACAGCAAAGGCATAGACTGCATATTGTCGTAAGCGAACCGTTACAAAAATTTGAAGATGATAACGTGCTGAGGTAGTTCCAATTATTTACATTTATTCTCTTGCTACTTCCTATTCTGTCCGTTCTTTCATCATAAGATATCATCCAGTGAATGCCTTTGATGTGTGTTCCATATATGTTAACCCCGAATGTGTGAATGGATGTGGGGTTACATTGTTACCTGCTTGCTTCAAACAATCGGTCCCACAGATTTCTCCAGTATAGAATGTTTTACCTAAAAGAAAAATAAGCTCGCTATACAGATTATAATAGGAAAATTTGAATGTGAGGTGGAATATCGATACCAGGGAGCATGGAATCAAATATGGTTGTATGTGATTAGCATAAATTCAATAGAAAACTACAATATATTTTTTCAAATAGCTGTAATACTTTGAGTCATCCGATATACGAGCTAAAGAGAGAAATGATACTTTCTCTGAGCTGCTGCTCTGATCATCAGGGAACCTAATTCCTCTGTAAGTACAGCATGCAGTGAAGAAGCCGCTAGCTGAAGCGAAAAGGAATCCAGTTAAGAAAGTTAAGGGAGCTTAATGCATAATTCCCAACTCTTCATTAATGCTGAAAGGACCTCTTTCAACTCCAGCAGTAGCACGACCTGACGATGAATGTTTCACCAACATATTGTCTTAGTTTGAAGAGAGTCCATTCTTCAACATAGGCCACGAAGTGTAACACCGATAATGTTCTGGGCAGAAGTTATTCCAATCATTATCACACTGGTAAGCCGTAATGTAGTTTCGATCATCAAAAAAATTTGGCTTACAGAAAAACATAAAGGACGCAGTATTTCTATAGTATTTTTCCTAAAAGCTTTTTTTTTCACTTACATTGTAACACGGTGGATTTAGAAAAGGTGATATTGCTGGAATGAAGATTAGAGAAATCAGTGAAGCAAGCATTTCCGCGTTCAATAAAGGATAAATTAATTCAGTAACACGCTCAGCAAAAAGTGGAATACTTTTAACAAAACGTCAGCACAAGCTAAAATTGTCAAGCTGAATTTGTAATCAATCCTTAGCAATTTACTAGGCACTGCCGTATTGAAGGTGCAATGCCATTTCATTCGTACGATCCCTGTACCGACGTGACCACCCTGTCAGAGGGAACCTATAATTGTAAACGGCACCGTGTTTAATTTCAAGTATATATACCATTACCAAAGATGAAGACATCTTTGTCATAGATATACTCCTTTGGTCCGTCCGGGATATGAACCATAGACGTCTGACGCGTCTTCTTTTTGTTTGTTCTTCTCTTTGTTACCTTTTAATTTATTATTTATGTATTATCATAGTTACTTTTATTTTTTTCAATTAACCCCCACCCATACCATCCATATCTGGCCCACAATTCTTTTCTTTAGCGTACCTTGCGTCTATTTACATCATCTCGATTTAATGTACTGAAAGATTTTCTAAAAGAAAATGTAAAATATCTAAATACGCAGATATCTATCTTTTTACCTCGTTGCTAAGAAACAAAAGTAAAACTGGGAAAAAATTAACAAAACTAAGTATACAAAACACATGTTATAGCATTCAAAAATCAGTCTCCACTTCTAGCAGCACTCCATTTCTTCTTTGAATTTAGGATGAGTACTTCTTTTGATTATTTCACACTTATTCACAGACTCACTCAGTTATTAACATAGAATAATAAAGTTGCCTTTTTCTTATTTCTTCTATACGTCTCGAATGACCTCAACGTCAACGGGACCTTGAACACTATTTGTCCTTCTTTTTTTCTTCTGAAACATGACACTCATGTCTTGACTCATTAAGCAACCTGCTGTATGGTACTTCGGGGTGCTGGATGCAATGCTTACGAAGACAGGTAATTATGATATGCTTCATTGTCGCTCGAATAATCGTTAAAACTTTTAGTACGGTGCAGTCTGTGGAAGTTACAGGACGTAATTCTGTGCACATAAGACAAGGTTTCGGGAGAATGTCGATGGGAAGCCCGTGTCGCACTACAGTATGACAGAAAGGTTTAGGTAGCGGGTCACCTTATCAATCAATCCTGTTTGCTCCACAACAGAACGTTATGACAGAAGACCAAGAGGTTAGCGGTGAAGGCAGCTGAGGTCGACAGTTGCGGCGAACGTGCAGCCATTCTCACATGTTCGATGATCGTAAAAAAAAAACCAGAGTGGAAACGCAGCCATATGCCGTGTATTACCACTCAAAGAACTAAAACCGGGGTGACGTGGACTGGCATTTGGGAACACTCCTCACTGGCAGCAACGATGCTACCTCAGCACAGGGGAATCGTCTCCTGTAATCAGGAAGCTGACAGACAATGCGACAATGATACCCTCTGCTGCTTCCAAGGAACCGGTAGCGTATGCCTGCGACTGGGGAGTGATGGATTGCATGGTAGAATGTGGCAGACAAGAGCTGATGTTATTGCAATAGTTGGAGCCGTTGTTAGATTTTGTAGTAGGTATACTGAAACCTCCCCTTAGGAAAATTATGAATGACAGTACTGATAAACCTCTTACGTTATTTGATTTTCAAAAAGCTGAGGCAGAACTGAACGTACTCGGACATTTCTCTCTTTACTTATTCCGATCAACACTAAACTGACACAATATTTTTAGCGCAGTGCAATCTGACTTTCAATAATCCCTACAAAATAATGGCCCTGACTAACAATAACCTATACCTTTCATGAATTACTTACCTCGCAATAATCTTCATTACTCGAACTACTGCAATACAGCGAGCGCCAATACTGCCAGCTAAATAAAGGATTCTAACTACTGAAGGCACTAACAACTGATGGGCATAGTTAGCAAATGAAAGATTTTGATAGAGAACAAACAATGTATTTACCTTAATAATATTCAAAAGTCATATATATATATATATATATATATATATATATATATATATATATATATATATATCAGTTCATGATATACAGTATTACAAATTTACTCTTTCTGATGGACACACGTCCAGATCGTCCGCTCTCAAAATTCTGCCATCTCTCTCCCCACATCCACGAATGCTGGTGGCTCAGCTCCAACTGCGCAACGCTACGAGCTGTTCACATCCAACTGCCCAACACTACAATAGCGAATATTCCAACAATGCCAACCAGTCACAGACTGCACACAGCACAGCCAGTGATATTCGTACAGAGCGCTGCGTGACGTTACCAACATAAAAACCTAAACAGCCTACTTACAATACTACTTATTAACAATAGGATTAGATATGATGATAAGAATATTGTGTTGGATGTAAAGATGTATATTGTACAATTAGTTGCTGAGGTATGGTAAAACAATTATGGTCGACAGTAATAGTTGTGTAAGAATGAAAGCAGCCTGTGTTCAAGTGATAGGTAACAGGCAGTAATATAATTAATAAACTATTTAAGTGTAAAATGAAATATCAGCGAAGCAAAACCTTAAACCTCCCAGGCCAATATGAAATTATTCGCTGTTTCTTAACATTGCACCAATTTTTGTGACCTATATCAAAGTGAGCGTCCGCAGTCCACAGACGGCGTCATTCGTTGTCCACCCACATAGAGAGCAGAGGGCGTCGAGGGTGAAGCTATATTTGATATGCTAGTGCTTTTAGCCTGACCGGTGTAACAGGGGAGAGGAGAAAAATACGTTGCGGCAGTTGGTCATTTGTCCTAACGCGCTCGCGGCGAGCAACAGGCGGCCATATGAAGCTGCCTCAGCCGGTGCTGTGCCACAGCAACCACCTTCATCTCGCACCGCAGCCACTGCTACTGCAAAGACTCACTGAATGACAATGCTTGCTTCTCGTCGGAATTACTGCATACATTGCTCGTGGTTGGTTTGCGTTATACGTCCCTCAACGCCTGCAATGAACAGCTGCTTTGCTGTTGTACATTGAGGTGACAAGGATAGGGATATGCACATACAATGGTGGCAGTAGTTTCGCGAAGTAAAAAGGGGCAGTGCATTGGAGGAGCTGTTATTGGTACTCAGGTGATTCGTCTGGAAGGTTTCCGAAGTGATTATGGCCACACGACGGGAATTCACAAACTCTGAACGCGAAATGGTAGTTGGAGCTAAACGCATGGACATTCCAATTCGGAAATTGTTGAGGAATTTAATATTCCGAGATCCACGTTGCCAAGAGTGTGCCGAAAATACAAAATTTCGGGCATTACCCCTCTCCGTGGCAACGTAGAAGCCGACAGGCTTCACTTAATGACCGAGAGCAGCGACGTTTGCGTGAAATAACAGCAGAAATAAACGTGGGACGTGCGACGAACGTATCCTTTAGGACAGTGCGGCGAAATTTGACGTTTATGGGTAATGGCATCAGACGGCCGACGCGACTATCTTTGCGTCACACAGACTGCAGCACCTCTCCTGGGCTCGTAACCATGTCGGTTGGATATTGAACGACTGGGAAACCGTGGCCTGGTCGGACGAATCCCGATTTCAGTACGTTACAGCAGATGGTAGGTTTCGAGTGTGACGCAGACCCAAAGAAGCGATGGACCCAAGTTGTCAACAAGGCACTGTGCAAGCTGGAGGCGGCCCCATAACGGTATAGCCTGTGTTTACATGGAAGGAACTGAGTCCTCTGGTCCAACTGAACCCAACATTCACTGGAAATAGTTATGTTCGCCTGCTTGGAGGCCATTTGTGGCCATGTGTGGACTCCATGACAATGCGTCATGCCCATGAGGCCACAAATTTTGATGACTGGTTTGAAGAACATTATGAACAATTGGAGCTAATTATTTGGTCACTCACATCGCCCAACACAATCCGATCGAACATTTATGGGATATAATCGAGAGGTCAGTTCGTGCACAAATTCCTGCACCGGCAACGCTTTCGCAGTTATGGACGGCTATAGAGGCAGTATGGCTCAATATTCCTGCCAGTGGACTTCCAGCGACATATTGAGTCCATGTCAGGTCAAGATGCTGCACTACGCTTGGCAAAAGGAGGCCGTACACGATATTAGGAGATATCCCATGACTTTTTTCTACTCAGTTGATGGCACTGTCAACATAATATAAAATTTTTCTAGCTATAATACGGGTATTGAACATATATCTTTGCTGCTGAGCAGATAGTTGAATTTAAATTTGTCAACCTTAAATTCTATATCTATGGAAAGGTTGTAACCCTTTGGGCTCTTCTGTCCCTAGTCTCATTACCTCCGGTTCTACTAATACCAGAATCCGTGAGAAAATTCTAGCGCAAGTCATGTGTAAAGGTGTTACTTTGAAGGCATCGGGTTCGATACGCTAAGAGGAACAATATTTTTCTCAAATGCATTATACAGGTTTGCATCTGTGATCCTGCTAAACTTTAATTGTCTACACCGTCAAATAGTAACAACAGAGAATTCCAATTTCTACGCATTGAAGAACTGTATAATGGTAGTATAACAGAAATAAAGCACCAAAGATCAACTCAAGGGCTGCATACCCATGAAAGAATAGATACAACGAAAACAGACGGGAAAGACTGTATGAAAAAAATAACATCAAAATTACACTAATGAAGTATAAATATCTTCATATATTTCGATCAAATGTGATACCTGCAAGCTATGCCATTAAACTTCGACCAAAACTAACGTTCCACGTCCGAACAAGACATATAGACAGGGGCAGAAACTGAGCGAGGGTGAGCATAGGAGTTTCCAACAGCGACAGTAGAACAGTGGGCAGATTACCTAGCAGACGGTTCTCGCTGTCTCTTGATGTCGGCGGGGAGATGTTCTGCGGTGCGTTTTTCAGTCCTTGCTATTGAAGAAATGCTTTACAGCAGTAAGATCTAAACTGAAGAGGCGATTCGCATTCTAGTGAATTGCCTTAGTGAGTGTGTAAGTCCTCAGAATAAAAACTGAGACAGCTGGAAGACTATTATGAGTGTCATTAGCCCGCCCGTTGGCCGTGCGGTCTTAGGCACGGCTTTCCGGGCGGGAAAGAGCGCCGGTTCCTGGCACGAATCCGCCCGGCGCATTAGTGTCGAGGTCCGGTGAGCCGGCCGATCTGTGGATGGTTTTTAGGCGGTTTCCCATCTGCCTCGGCGAATGCGGGCTGGTTCCCCTTATTCCGCCTCAGCTACAATATGTCGGCGATTGCTGCGCAAACAAGTCCTCCACGTATGCGTACACCACCATTACTCTACCACGCAAACATAGGGGTTACACTCGTCTGGTGTGAGACGTTCCCTGGGGGGTCCACTGGGGGCCGAACCGCACAATAACCCTGGGTTCGGTGTGGAACAGCGGAGGGGTGAAGTGGATTGCGATAGTCGTCGCGAGGGTGCGGAGCACTGCGGCTGCGGCGGGGACGGAGCCTCCCCGTCGTTTCCAGGTCCCCGGTTAACATAACATAACATGAGTGTCCTTCAGCTAGACTACATGTTGTGTGTTGACAGTAGTGTAGCATAGTACGTTCTGGGACAGTGGGCCCAAAGTTCTCGTTATGTGAAAAAGCCAGCCACTTGGCCTGGTATAATTGTAAACAAACTGACTACTTATGCCCTCATCCTGTACTTATTTAGGACTTAATAGCTGTAATTCCCAACCCACTGACAGACCATGGATGCCTCACCCTTTTTATAATGACAATAATTTATGTCTCAAAATCGCCATCAGATGTTCGTCCTAGCTATCTTTCTCATAATTAATATAATTTATGATCTGCCTTATCTTAATGGTTCTGATATATAAACCACTATTATAACATAGCTGCCTTTGTACACTGCTTGACAACTGCTAAGTTACAAAGACATTAAGGGACAGAAATAAGCGCAGGCAATGATGAACGACATGATGAACGGTACATACGTAAAAGAGGTGGAGAGGAATATTTATAACTAGAAATGGTACAGACGTCATCCAATGAGAAGGAAGGATAACAGATTTAAATGACATTCTTGTTTGACACAGGTCAGATTCCCAACATAAAGATTGATGTCGGACTGTCAGTAAGGAATACACACTCCTCGGCACTCCTGCATAATTAGCACCGATCACTCATGCTGGCTACCTAACTTGGGATACTGTCCCACCCTCCCTCAAGACGGTTTGCTGTTCTAGCATGGTTCGGGAGCGAGGTGTTCGTTGAGAAATACGCGCGTCAAGAGCATCCTAGGCATGCCAGGGTTTAGATCCGAGGAATAAGCAGGTCATTCCATACGTTAATATATTCACTTTCTAGTGCTGCCGACACTTCAGTGACCCTGTGTGGGCGGACATTGTCATCCGTAAGGCGAAAGCCTGGACCTACCGCACTCCTAAACAGTTGGACACGAAAAGGAATAAGCTCCCTGCAATACCGCTGTGCTGTAACGATACTTCTCATAAAGACAAGGAACGGTCTGACCTGTGTGCATAATGGCTGCCCACACAATAACGTCTAGGACATACCAATGACGTTCCTGAACATTCCGTCGTTAGTAACGCGTTCCCGTCTCTCCACATTAACTGATAGAACTACTTCCCACAGCGAAGAGGGATCCGTGGGACATACCCCCAGGGGACTTGCCAATCTTTGGCGGGTTCGTGCTTGGCTACCGCAGGACCCCAGCCTTTGCGGCACCTTTCCTCTACCGTGCTGCACGCCTATCCTCTTGCTGTTCTTTTTCCCCTAACCTGGGAAACATGTTTGGGATGTTTCTGGGAATGTGTTTTGCATTTTCGGTAACTGACATCAGAACAGTCTCTCCACTGTTTTTCGTTCCACTTTTCTTTCTTCATTCCCCTGCACCTCTCCATCCTCGGCTTCGGCATTTGAGGTTCCTCTTTCCTTTCTTCCTACCTGTTCGCTACTGAAGGTCATCCCACGTGTCTGACCCGTAATATGTGACTGTGCAACGCGTAATTCCCAGCCCCATGTTGACAGGTAGGGTTTGTACGTACCCTCTGGTACAGGCTAGGCTCAGGGAGGGCTGATTACCTGAACAGCTACCTTCCCAAATTGCCAATTGGTCCCAATGTCAGGTGTTCGGGAGGTATGACCTGAGGTGTGAACACTCAACTAAGACGGGTGCACCTCCTTCTGAGGGGGGTCCCCAGTTGGAAGGAACGCCCCATCGGAGACACTTGCAATAATGGGGGACTTTCTCGCAATGAGCCAATCATCGTCTTCACAGTCAACGTCTACCAAATGTAAACGGAATGAGGCTAACGATTCAAAGACCCTTCCAGCTCTAGCACGGTTGCTCCTGATTTCATGTACTGAAGACAGTCAGTTATTTGCTATGGTAAATCACTTTGTTATTCAGAAATGTATTGATGCGATTGATGGCCCTGTGAAGTCCTGCTCTTATTTACGAAATGGCTCTTTGTTTTTTTTTGGAGACTACTGCTGATTCCCAAGTACAACAACTACTTGCAGCTTTGCACCTCCACAGCTGTCTTGTTCGTGTTGAGGCCCATGGAACGCTGAATACCTCCAATGGCTGTTCGATGATCTGACTGAGACAGAAATCCAAACTTACCTCTCTGACCAGGGTATCATTGCAGTCCATAAAGTGATGAACAAAGTAGATGTATCCTTACTGCCCACACGCATTTTTCTCACTTTCTATAGAGTGGTACTTCCGTCAAGGACCAAAGCAGGGTATGATATTATCACAGCCTGACCATACATTCGTAACCCGACGCACTGCTTACGAGGGCAACTGTCCACCTACTTCTCCACGCTATATCAACTGCAATGGCGACCATGCCACCTTCTCCGAGATTGTCAAATGTATCTCGAAGAGTGGGCTGTCCAGAAGATCTGAATGAAGGAAAAAGTGCATTTCCCGGTCGTTCTCAAATTGCTGGCTAGTCGGAAACCCTGCGTTCTAGCATCCAGCACTTACAGTACTGTTTTTGCTACAGCTCGCTCCACAAAGGGTATGGCCACGTAGACATGTGACCTCAACTTCAGCACTGCGATTTGTGAAATCGCGCAGTCTCGTAGTATCATCCCCGTCTACCGCTACAGCTGTGAAACAAGCCACCAGACTTTCGCATCACGAGGTGAAATCACCTGCTACACAACCGGCAGGCTGGAAAGGACAGAAGGAATACTCCTGTGACGACTTCCTATGTCCCTACAGCCGACTGACATCTGAGTCTTCCTCTGCCATCTGGAGAGGCTCCAATAAGCCCAAAAAAGGCTAAAGGTCTTCTCCTTTGCTGACTCGGAGATCCTCTCTCACGATGACACTATGCGATACCCTCGCCCGGCTCTCCTCCGTGTCACCTGTGCACACCACGAACCATTTTTCTGCCCTGGACTCTGCAGATCGAGAGAGGGAGAATGCCGACGCCTCTGTAGACCTCATAGAGCAGGATCCTCAAGCCTCTGCGCCCTGCAGCAGTGAGCCTTTGAAGGCTGGTACTCGACAGCCACGGAGGTGACACCCCTCCATTTTTTTCCTCCTTCCCTTTCCTCCTTATGACTCTCATCTAGTGGACCGTTCGTGGCCTTCGATCCCACAAAGAAGAATTGTGGCTGCTCTTAGAATTGCAGTGTCCACTTGTTCTCTGCCTGCAGGAGAAAAAATAGCATCCTCACGACCGCTCTGTGCTCTCGGATTTCTTCCGAATCCGGTATGACATTTCCCCTGTGGACGGAAGCCATCTCATGGGGAAGTCAACCCGTCTCCCAGACTACCCAGATTCAAGCTGTTACAGTCTGCATTTTCCTTCCTCACTTGACCTTTCCCTTTGTACCATTTACACCCTTCCGACCTTCGATGTCACCAGGGCAGCGTTCCTCCAGCTTATTGGGCAACTCCCTCACCCCTTTCTGCTGCTCAGTGACTTTCATGGGTACCATCCCTTTTGGAGCTCGCCCAGAACCTGTCAGAGAGGTGGCCTCCTGGCTGACCTTCTCAATTTACATTAACCTCATCTGCGTTAGCACGGGAGCACTCATGTTCCTTTCAGACTACGATGACATCTATTCCAAATTGGACCTCTCCTTCTGCACTGCCCAGCTTGCCCATCATCTCGAGTGATCCGTTCTCTCTGACACGTACTGCTGACTCCAGCCCCACCTACGTGCACGCCAAAATATCAGCTTTCTAAGGCAGACTGGAGGTTTTACTCCTCCCTGGCGACCTTCGACGTATAGCCATTAATGAGATTCTAATGAGTTCTAAATAAATATTAGGTAAGAGCATAAGCAGCCAGTTTGTTTACATGAGAGTCTAAAACTGAAACAGGCCAAGTGGCTGATTTGTTTACATAAGCATAACAATGTGTCCACTGTTCCCGAATGTACTTTTCCACAATACTGTCTACAGCTGGAAGCGAAATGCCCATTGTGGGTGCATTTTCATGTAAGGCCGCGTTAATTGTGTCAGTTTCTGACCCTTCACTCTCAATGGAGTATTAAATATAATGCTGGAATATTATGATAGATAACAGTTGTTCGAAACTGCTCAATAACTACGTTTTAACCGGAAACAAAAAACTGTGTTGAGCTATTTAAAGCATGAGAGTCAGTGGCACAGTTAATAATCTTCTGTAATTTTAATAAAAATTTGGTCAACTTAGCTTATTTCTCGACGGTAGTTGTGGATTCTTCTCGTTCTTCTTTGTGGCACACTAGTCACAGCGGACGATTCTTTTGTGCAATATCTACAAAGAGGTCTCCAGGTATTTAACTAACACACATTAAACGAATGCTAAGTCGCTGCACAATTGTAAAATCTTTTATTGTCGTCATGCACTTTGAGCATAATACAGTCAGTCTAACTCGCTACTACAACTGCCACCAACAGACATGAGTGCAGGTGCTTCGTGCCAAAAACGTTACACACAAAAAGATGTCAAAAAAGTGAAATATATCAAGATAACAATCGCCACACAGAGATATTATAATCACAATCGATATTATATTCAGAGGGTATAAATGCACTTACTTGTTATTCCTTTTATAATTTTTTTCAGAATTACAAATATATCGTTAGTGACAGTCTGAAATGTAATTATGATTTCCACTTAAATTGAGATTACGAAAGCTGGCCGCTGTGGCCGAGCGGTTCCAGGTTCTTCTGTCTGGAACCGCGCTACCACTACGGTCGCAGGTTCGAATCCAGCCTCGGGCATGGATGTGTATTATGTCCTTAGGTTAGTTAGGTTTAAGTGATTCCAAATTCTATGGGACTGATGATGGTTCAAATGACTCTGAGCACTACACGACTTAACTTCTGAGGTCATCAGTCGCCTAGAACTTAGAACTAATTAAACCTAACTAACCTAAGGACATCACACACATCCATGCCCAAGGCAGGATTCGAACCTGTGACTGTAGTGGTCGCTCGGTTCCGGACTGTAGCGCCTAGAACCGCACGGCCACTCCGGCCGGCGGGACTGATGACCTCAGATGTTAAGTCCCATAGTACTCACAGCCATTTAAACCAGTTTTTGAGATAGCGAAAATAGTTAAATTTCCTGGAAATCAAATTTCATTTCACTTACATGTTTCCTTTATAGTTATGAGAAATATAAAAAGTATTATCTTACGAGATTTGCAACACACAGAAAGTTATGACTTGATTCCGTTGGATCGTGTTCGGAACTACTTCGTTTTATACATATTCGAAGTATTGGGCATCCAATGCATGATAAAATAAGGGACGCTGATCAGCTTCGTTACAAGGTCCACCAAGAAAACCCGTAAAGGATGTTAAGGACACCAGTGAGTTCAGAAGGAAGAACACATGTTTTTGTAATAACTATCACCTTCTTTGCTTAACCACCAAAACAGAGGTATCCACGAGCAGTAGAGGTACATTTATATCATAAACAGTTATTTAAGTATGAACCTGTTTGCTATATAGAAATTATAAATCCGCTTGCTTAAATTTCTTTCCTGCGTCATACTGAAAGCACCTAATACAGCTATTTCTCTGACGACTTGCCTGTCGTTCATCACTGTGTAGTGACCATCAGTAGTCTTCCCTCACACTGTTATTCTAGCACCAGTGATCTCGTCTTTCCATCACTTTTATGTGCTGATAGATGCGCTCATCTTGTTCCTCACTAACATACACAAATGTTAATGGAAAAAAAACACACGTGAATGTTGAGAAAGTGAATCCTTATGGAAGGAAGATTAGGTTTCAAGATACAGAGGACTAGCTCTGATTAAGGAAGGATTGGGAAGGATATCACCATCCCTTTCGTAGGAATCAAGACGGAATTTGCTTTAAGTAATTTAGGAATAAAGCAGAAAACCTAAATGTGGACGGCTGGTCGGGAATTTGAACAGTCCTGCTACCAAGCGTGAACAAAGTGGAATATTCACCGCTTCACCTCTCTCGTTTTGAAGGTCGGGGTTTGTTCAACTGCTCAACTTATTGGACTTGCCCAGCGTGTTATCTATAACAAAAATAAAACGTAGGTAGTTTTTTGTTACCTGAAAACGTATTAAAAAACTTGGAATGATAGCATATGTCACAATCATTTTTTATCAAAGTTAAAAGAAACATCACTATTCACGTATAAATCCATAAACACGTCCTATTTCAAAGTTGCTGTCGATACCTGAATCATTCTCCACATCTGAGTAGGTTTTTCACAGAATGCTTCATTAAGCCCAAATTAATGTATAGAGGTAGTAATATATTTGAATGCCCGAGGTTGTTACGTAAAAAGGAGAGGAATGAAAGTGCTTGTCATAGTTCTTTCGATACATAATAACCAGTGCAATTACTAACACCGAAGTTTTAACTTCATACTTTATTATTTGAAACAGCATATGAAACATTTACAATTAAAACCAATGATGTTGATGTAGTCGGAACGGTAAACATCCCCCTCCCCTGCAATTGAAACCGATAATGGTGCATTCTGAATATCAATAGTTAACTGTAAATAAATGGAAGGTGGTACAGATATTCTGTTATCACATTAGCATTTATCACACAAAAAACCACATGAATATGCCACTTACGTGTAAAACGTTTTACCACTGTTGACCTTTCTAGCTCATCGATTAAAGTTCACAGTGCACTTCCTCTCCGGTTCTCTATTTAAGTAGAAGTGTCAAACATTGGCTGTATATACCGGAAGACGCTGCTGCAAAACAGTCAGCTTAACAGAACTTTTTAAGCATCATTCAGATCTGCTGTTATATGCTAGTGGTACTACTATCAAAAGTGGTATGACGTAGTAAATCGCACCCCTTACACGTCGCAGGTTCTCTCGAAGTTAGGGAGTTGAGCCCTTTCTTGGTTTACTGTTACGTTGAACAAATTCGCAAGCGCACCAGACAGCGACAGGAGTCGTTCGCGTTTCACGCGGAACGGTCCCATGCGATCAAGTCACATCACAGTCTTGTAAACTTTGCAGATGTAATGAAATAACAAATGGTTCAAATGGCTCTGAGCACTATGGGACTTAACTTCTGAGGTCAACAGCCCCCTATAACACAGAACTACTTAAACCTAACTAACCTAACGACATCACACACATCCATGCCCGAAGTAGGATACAAACCTGCGACCGTAGCGGTCTCGCGGTTCCAGACAATGAAATGACAATTTAGAGGTTATTTGTGAGATGAAAGGACAACAGTGAGTGATTATTCGTAGCATTCGAGTATGCGCATAATTACGCACCACATCACTTGAAAACTTTGTATCACCGTCCTTAGTCAATAGCTTCCGTTGGCGGGATGAATTATTACCTGAACAGTTATTAAGTCCAACGTGGACTGTCATAATGTGAAAGACTAATTTGAAAACGCAGTGTGGCAGTGGAAAACTTCATTGTTGTTTTCCGACTTTATTGGAAGTGTGTTACTTAGAAATCAATAAACTACGTAAAATGCTATGTAATCCTGTCCTTCGAAAGCAATATCTTTCCACATAAATTATAGGGACATAAATGTTCATAAAGAGATAAGTTTTCGTTTCAAGCAGCTCAATGAGACACCGCAATGAAGCGTGTTCTCTGATAAACATCCCTTACCCTGGTCCGATCACCACAAACTAAATTGTTGAAATGATGTATGGACACAAAAATATAGGGGAAGGAAGGTTGCTAGCAAGGGAAACCACTTGGGTCTGTAGCATGAACTTTGAGGACACATTTGAAGAAGCTAATGGAAAAGCTAGATTAGAGCTCGTTCAGTGTAATGAAGTAAAAAAGGACAGATGGAAGGTTGTAGATGGTTGCGTGACAGGCGTAAAAGATTAAGTGCTGGATTAATGCTCGACTCTTGCGTGGCCCTCGATAAGCCACATTGCTTCCTGGTTAGTGTCAAATGCCGAACAACTCTGTCTTCGTTCGTTGGGAACAGGCTTGGTGAGCCAGCGGTTTCTGTACTGGGGACTGGTGAGTGTCGCCAGTCCTCCGCAGTCGTAAGCCCTCTGCATGCTTCAGCGAAACCGTTCGACGCAGGAGTGGAACTTTATTAATCAGGTCTAGACGTACCTCCTGAGTGAAGGAAACGCCATGTAAGTAACAGGAGGCGTTATGTTGGCTACAGTAGAGTGACCATTCAGGATTAATCATTCGTAACGAAATGTATCAAATACCACAATTTGAAGTACTGTATCGCAGTGAAGACCATTTGCACCTGTTGTGGAGACGATAATCGAGAATGGAAGGTTGTCGCAACAGGAGTCTTGCTCAAGTATGCACAAGCTGCAAAAGCTGGTGGGATATGATTTGCCCGGGTTACGCCCGGGCTATACATGCTGTACATCCCACAGCTTAACTCTGAAAGCCACGTTCATGAGAGAAAACACAAATTCCGTGCTAAACTAGCACGCGATTGCATGACGCTCACAAAACGATTAATTCGCTACAGTAGTAATTTCACATGCACTGTGACAGTTGAGACCGTATAGATACATATAACTCACACATCTACTGATCGCTTGAAAGTGGCACTGTCCACTCACAAAACTCCTGCAATCAGTAAGTCAGTACCGGAAGACATATGGGAAAATCGGATTGCGGCCATCACTGTATTGCAGATTAATCAACAAGGGCCACCGCAAAATAAGAAACCTTTCTCACCTGGTCTACAACAAAACACAGAAAATATCCACAAATGTTATGAGGCAATGAATTCCAATGCTCACAAATATAATGTCGAGGTTGGCGCCGAGAAACAGGCGTGTGAAGTCGATCATGAATAAAAACACATGAGTGATTCGAGAGGACTCCTTAGCTCAGGAGGGTCGAAGTAATCGTAGCTTCATTAGGAGGCTGTCAACATCCGACATCAAATGGACTGTCCAAGGGATATCACTTTGGCCATTCAGAAGACCGTGGACAGGATGCAGCTGAAGTTGATAAATCGCCATATCAGTAAAGACGAGTTAATGGACCTAGGTGTGCAGTTTTTCTTCAGAAAAGGTGAAAACATCGATTTACAAGAGATTTGTTACTGCATATTGTTGAACTGTTTCAGTCTGCAGAAACCAGATTAGAGTATTACACACACACGCACCACACCACATACGTAAAAAGTAGAATACACGTAGCACAGTTCAGTGCCATGCACAGTTCTTTGTCAAATAATGAATCAAGCTGAGAAGATGAGATGGAATGTAATCTGCTTAAAGAAGCCACACACCAAGGGTAGCAACATCCACTTGATCTCAGACAGTGCCTAAGTCGTAAATACGGTAGAGTATCCCGTCACAAGGACAATCATTTTTAACAAAACGCTGTGGGCTCTACGTATAGCACAATTCTGTAGTGAAACTTCCCTTGAAGTATGATGAATCCCTCAGTTCGGCACATGACACCTTGGTATAAGTTGGTATATATGTGACGTGAGGAAAATGAAGTACATCCGAGAATCCCCAGTGGCCGAGCGGTCCTAGGCGCGTCAGTTTGGAACTTCGAGACCGCTACGGCCGCAGGTTCGAATCCTGCCTCGGGCATGGATGTGTGTGATGTCCTTAGGTTGGTTAGGTTTAAGTAGTTCTAAGTTCTATAGGACTGATGACCTAAGATGTTAAGTCCCATAGTGCTCAGAGCCATTTGAACCATTTTTTTGAGAATCCCCACACGTCAAATTGTTCATCATAACCACGAACACTAATGCCAAAACAGTTTGATGGAGCAGTAGAGTGCCAGGCGCTCGTCAATTTTAATTATAGGACATAATTATAGTTTCAAGAGGAAAATTTATCAAGCAACCCATTTGTCTGCGTATGACTGGTCGAGTCATTATCAAATTTTGACATAAGCATGATGAACAATCGTGCCATAAGTCCTATATAAAATTAACAAATGATTCAAGGTCTCGGCTTGTCCCGGCGGAGGTTGGAGTCCTCCCTCGGGCACGGGTGTGTGTGTGTTTGTCCTTAGGATAGTTTAGGTTAAGTAGTGTGTAAGCTCTGGGACTGATAACCTTAGCAGTTAAGTCCTATAAGATTTCACACACATTTGAACATTTGATTCAGGGTCTAATGACAAGTGACTACAAGGTGACTCACGCCATTCAAATTAAGGAGATGACAGCTAAAATCCAGTTTCAAAATAGCTGCCAAAGGGCATTTAGGAAGCAGAAACTGAGATACGTTAATCCACTAATACGTGGCTCCGAAAGTACACTGAAGAGCTAAAGAAACTGGTACACCGGCCTAATACGGAGTAGAGCCCCCGGGAGCACGCAGCAGTGCCGCAACATGATGTGGCATGGCCTCGACTAATGTTTGAAGTAGTGCTGGAGACAACTGACACCATTAATCTTGCACGGTTGTCCATAAATCCGTAAAAGTACTAGGGGCTGGAGATCTGTTCTGAACAGCACGTTGCAAAGCATCCCAGATATGCTCAATAATGTTCATGTATGGGGACTCTTGTGGCCAGCGGAAGTGTTTAAACTCGTAAGTGTGTTCCGGTTGTAATTCTGGACGTGTGGGGTGTCGCATTGTCCTGTTCGAATTGCCCAAGTCGGTCGGAATGTACAATGGACATGAAAGGATGCAGGCAATCAGACAGGATGCTTGCGGACGTGTCAGCTGTCAGAGTCGTATCTAGACGTCTCAGCGGTCCCATATCACTCCAACTGCACACGTCTCACACCATTACAGAGCCTCCTCCAGTTTGAAAAGTCCCCTGCTGACATACAGGGTCTATGGATTCGTGAGGTTGTCTCCATAACCGTACACGTCCGTCCGCTCGATACAATTTGAAACGAGACTCGTCAGACCAGGCAACATGTTTCTAGTCGTCAGCAGACCAATGTCGGTGTTGACGGGCCCAGGCGAGGTGTAAAGCTTCTTGTCGTGCTGTCATAAAGGGAACAGGAGTGGAACTTCGGATCCAAAAGCCAAATCGATGACGTTTCGTTGAATGGTTCACACGCTGTCACTTGTTGATGGCCCAGAATTGAGATCTGCAGCAATTTGCGGAAGGGTTTAACTTCTGTCACGTTCAACAATTCTCTTCAGTTGTCGTTGGTCCTGTTCTTGCAGGATGTTTTCCAAGCAACGTCAGAGATTTGATGTTTCAACAGATTCTTGATATTCATGGTACATTCGTGAATTGGTCGTACGGGAAAATCCCTAGTTCATCGCTACCTCGGAGATGCTGTCCCATCGCTTGTGCGCCGACTACTAGAAGAAACGAAATATTTAGGTGTATCTGAGAGCGCTGATGCCCTGCTACTATCCAAAGGTACATTTTTTTGCAGTTAGTGACGAACGTGGAATTTCTGCTGGACACAGCTCAGGAACGATCCAAAGTAAATCAACTTTCATCTCAATTTAATCTATAAAACGTTCATGTATGCTGTAGTGAATAACCTCTAAAGAAAATTATGTCTCCATACGCAGACGCATCACAACTAATTTTATTGAGGTGCATCATAATGAGAAAGCAAATTTCGTATCCACATACCGGGAGTCTAGCAAAAGAGTCCCTCATTTCAAAATTAAATGTCTCGAAAACTAAGATCGAGAGACGAGTGAAACAAATGGTATGATTGTTGCGAAAGCTACAAGAATTCTATACAGAAATTATACAGAAGTTTCGAAATGGTTCGATGACGCTGTAATCGATATGTAGTGCCAATAAATAGTATAAAGCAGCTCAGAATGATCAATTCTACAGTTGAAACGTGAAAGGAGGTTAGCGTACCGAAGAAAGAGATAGAAAACATTTATTCCATTGACAACATATTCTTTTGATACTGAAATACCTTAGGTTATAACGATGCCCTACGGTAGCTAGGTACAGTCTTCAAACTTGATCTAGGATTCCGAAGGACCACACGTAAACCTCGTAGCCAAATTATGACCGAAAAGCAGCGTAGTCGATGATATAGCGGGGAATATTGGTCCCAGGAGAATTATAGTTACTCGTGAAAATGTCGCTACGATTTCTGGAGTTATTCCGCAAAGTCCGAGGAAATATATGCGAAGAATCGCAGCAGAGACTGTGTTGAAACGTCAGCAAGTGTGAAACACCGAGTCAGAGCCTGTACATATTTCCATTGAAATCCAAAGCCACCAGGCCATACCGTACGAGCTGTAAGACAGAGGGCAGATTTAGAGAAACAGATTGTCTCAATGATTGATAATGGAGTATTCAATGTTGGTTCATCTGGTTCACACATTAAGCACAATTCCACCTCAACGGACTCGTGAATAAACAGAACCGGCGATTCCGGGGTCCGAAAATCACCATTTATGCGAAGTGAAGCTGCTGTATTCTCACAAAGTTACTGTTTGGGCTGCGGTATGCGTTAAAGGCATTATTGGTCCGCTTGTCATTCATGAAACTGTCAATAGTGAACGTTAATTTTCAATATTTCAACAGTTCGTCGTCAAACGGCTACCGTTGGAGGTTGGACCGGGCATCGAGTGGTTCGTGCAAGTTGTGGCCGGACCAAATCGCACCGAACAGTGTTTCGTTTTCATGATGAAAACATCGTGAACAGAGTTGCGTTGGATTATTGCAAATATATTGGCGCAGGGATGGATCGGCCTCCATACTGGCCCATCTGATCAGTTGTGACACCTTTTGTGGGGCACATTGAGAGGCACTGCCCACCGGAACTTCCCATCCAAATAGACGAGCCGGAAGCGGCGATCTGTGTGGCATCTGAATCCATTTCCGTTGACACATTAGAGGATGTGGCGGCCAGTTTCACTATTGAACTACGCCACTTCCGTACTGCGAGTGTCGGACATTCCGAAAAGATTGCGATGTAACTAGGAAGACTGATTGCAGAGGACAAGTTTAATTATGCATACTGGTGCTGTACAAGCTGCACAACATAGAATGTCATCTGTTAGCTGATTTTCGAACTGTTTAGAAACTTTTATATTAAATTCTTCCAGATTTCACAATAAATACATCTGTTATTGCACTCATCTATTGATCTTAGTTTTCGAGATATTTAACTTTGAAATGAGGTACTTCTTCGCTGAACGCCCTGTAAATGCAGCATGTTCACTGGGTTTGCCTTCACTATCTCCTCAAAAATTTCCGGAGGTGCCCGTGTAACGAGGAACTCACCACAAGATGTCACGAGAGGCGGATCCGCCAATACAAAAGAAGACGAGGAGTATAGTGTGGTCAACAGAGAAGCAGCAACAGCAAAATAGATTGGTCAGGAGAGCTAGGTGACTTCAAACGAGGACATGTCATTGGATGTTCTGTGAGTAACTATTCACCAGGGCATTTTAACCCTTCTACTTCTGCCCACGTCGACTATTGGTGATGTGATTATGAAGTGGAAATGTAAAGAAACCTCAGCTTCACTAGACAGGGAAGTTTGTACTGACATACTGGGAATGTCGGGACTGATGACCCTGTAGTTTGGTCCCTTCAATCCCCAAACCAACCAACCAAGCGGGACTGTCGAGTACTGCGCACGGCGGTTGTAAAAAATTGCTTGTAATCAGTTGAAGGAATCAGTCGTGACTTCCAAAGGGCTACCAACAGTACAGCTAACACAGTGACTGTGCGTATGGAGTTACACAGAATGGGGTACACTAATGATACACTAATCGAGTAGCTCTTCATCAGCCAGACTTTTCTGTAACCAAAACTAAGCGACGCCTGAGGTGGTGTAAAAAGTGACGCCATTGAATAGTGGATGACTGGAAACTAGTGACTTGGAGTAGTGAGTCACGTCATATCCTGTGGGAATCCATAGGGAGTGCCATCATGTGTGGTGCGAACAGTTAAATACGGAGGAGGTGATAATATACTATCTGCGTTTTTTCTCGTGGTTTCTTGTGGTTTCCGTATTGCGTTTCAGACAACGCTAAATACGGGAGGACATGAACATGTTCCACAGCATTATGTATTGCGTGCAGGAGAGGAACATTTCGCAGGCGATGACTGTTTGTGTCAGCATGGCAATGTATCCTTTCATTTAACAGCATTTGTGAGACAATGGCTTGTAAACAGTAACATTTCTGAAATGGAGTAACCTGCTCATAGTTTCGAAACTAACCCAAAGAAACACCTCCGGAATGAGTCAGAACGTCGACTTTACTCCAAATCCCAGCATCCAACATTTATCCCTTGTGAGCTTTTGGCACTTGAGGAGGAAGCGGTTGCCATTTCTCGACAGAAATTCAGACATATCTTTGAAAGCGTACCCAGTAGATTTCAAGCCATCATATAGTCGAATTGCGGACACACCTCATGTTAAAGTCCCCAAATAACTATTGACGTACACTTGATCTGATACACAACTAAGATTCTGTCTACTTTTTGTCAAGGGGCGATACTAGCGATCATAGTGGGTTTTGCTGGTAGCTTTTGGCGCATAGATTTAGGCTGGCAACAGCAAAGCTATATCTTGTGCGTGTGCAGCAGCGTGCAGTTACGCTGCTTTGCTCGGGTGCATTTTGCACAATATTAACTGACGTACTGCTAACGTGCTTTGTTTATCCTACCTCTTAATCTACGTGTTAGAGAAAGAGCGGCCATCTACTGAATGTATCAAAGCAGTCTAAAAAATTAAATTAAGTACTTGTGACTCGTAAAGATAATCGCGTTTCCATCAGAAGGGCTAAGTGAGATGAGCCCTTTCTGCCACTGGAAGAGAGAGACGCTAAATGATTCATGTCAAACCAACTGCTGATCTTTTGGACTATCCAAAGGCATGGGCCGTACCTGGATTATTTATGTTGCGTACAGAGAAAAGAGGAATTTCATGGCGACTGGACGATTGTGGAGCCATTGCTACATTTGGACACGTCACGTTGGCGTGTCTACAAAGGGTTACGAAATGAAGAGAAATTTGATTCTTGAACGAAACCCCAATCTTCCTACTGATACCACAAAGAAAGCATGCTCAACAACTGATGCATACCAAGCGTAGGTGGGTATGATGTGCTATGTAGGAGATGAAACGATCGATACCACGTTAGGAATGAAGGGATATGTTCTAATAATTGTCAACTTGTTTTAATTTTCGAAGCTGTGTTGTGTTTGGATTCGAAGTAGAATTTAAAATGAGACTGGATTGTCTCCACCTATCCTACCACACATGTGGTCAAGCGGGAAATATTCTAGTACACTGTCGACTTGCTTCCATATCTATGGGGCTCCTGGAGGTAGTGCGGATAGGGGACTGGACGTAGTGTACTGCAGTCGCTGATATTACATTAGATCACTCGAACTCTGTCCTACTACTGGTCACCCCTTCCGCAGATTATCTGTAATAAAGGCTTTCTTATTTTCTTCTTTCAATTCTATTCTGACCGTCAGAGTCAAGAGACTGAAATTTCTTCCACGATTTTGATCTGTTATCGCTGATAATTCCTTTCCTTTCCTAAAGAAAGCTGTAACCAGCATCTTGCCAAAACGTATCGACGCAGGTGGACTTCACTGTGATGAGAAAGACACAATCGTTGAGTCAAATGCTTATGTAATAAGTACGTCTTCGTGGACATGGCTGCAAGTGAAGGTATGTAAAAATATTTCAGCTGATTAGGTATGTTGTTGAGCATTTCTTAAATCCAAAAATTACTTTACAGTTACTTGTCACTTACACGTAATTAAGCTGATAGTATGTAGTGGTAAGTACAGTGTATCCAGTATGCAGTATCATCTGCGGCGTCCACTGCGTTGCAGAATGCTACTAACCTCGTGGCGAATTTCTTCTTACAGGCATACCTCCTTGAAGTTTCCAACATTCAGTTCTCAGCCGGAAAAATGTATAGAAAAAACAGCTGCATACATCATAACCTCAAGCTGCACTAAAATTGTTTAGTCGGTAGAAGGAATAGTTAAATGAAAGTATTTATGTGCGTAATATTTCACTCTAGTACGATAAGCTTGCACACACCAGTTACTAACAAGCCTTACTCTAAGCTGTACAAAGTGTGAAAAGATCATATACACAAATCAATCATAACCGTAGCCGGTTTATGGTAATTATTAACTATTCTCCACAGAAAGTTTACAAACGCATTGTTTCTTTTAGAATTTTCAAGTTCGCAAGTAAGCAATATGCCACGCGGAATTTAGTTACTTAAATCTAACCAAATGATTCGAATTTCGCACTGTTCTTTAAATCAAACTCTCTTCCACACTTTATGGCACTTCTCAAACATTTTTGTACCGAAATATCACAATATCAATAATTTTCAACGCAGTATATATCAGTAGGTCTTTTCACTATTAGATTCAAACCCCGACTGTACTCATCTCTCTACACAAAAGAAATTTCTAGCTCCCAAAATATGGGCGAATATGCTAATTTATGATTGACAAGGAAACATCACAGCCAATCGGAAAGCAGCATCAAATGCGTTCAATCCCGCGCATGTATACAGAACCAATCAAAAATCGTCACAGAATCAGAACGGTATATTACCATAAATAAATTTTGAAAACCCGCAAATATAAAATTAATTCCCTTTTAACAACACTGCTTTACCGAAATTATAATCTCGTTTCCTCAGTGCCATAAACTGACTAAATAGTTTATAACAACTACGCGCCTGTTCACAGATCTTTCATCTCAATAGGGACGATGTAAAGGCGCTATGCTTCACATCCGGAGAACGATGTCCCAAGGCAAGTCCGGTACCTCGCGACGGAACAACAAGTAAGTACAGTTAGGGCCAGACGTAATGACGGATGGTAGACATCGGCGTAGACACGCCCCACACAACACCGTTGGAGAAGGCTTATTTAAGCCAGAACGGATTGCCTCTCAGCCCTGTCTGCATCATCGCCGAAGACGAAAGCTTCGTCTTTGTACAGCCAGCAGTACCAGAGTAGTATCAGACAGAAGTGCAGCATAGTTTGTAGTCAGTCGTACTTTGAGAGAAAAGACTGGACTGCACCAAGTACTATGTTAGTGTTCTGTTGTTTTATATACCTGTATCTTTTGATTGTTTCAGATTTAAGTATTTCGTCTTGTTCAAGTTATAATATAGTGAGCTAATATGATGAGTGTTATAATATCAGATTGTCCCCTCAAGAAGTAATCTAAGAATTCACCACTGTGCCAACCTTGTTTTTGCCTCCGGCGCTAAATAACTACTTTAAAACAGAGTGAAATGAATTACGAACAAAGCTATAGCAGAGAACTACTGGACGTCATAAAGTAACAGGATTAAATTTTCTGATCAGTTCAAACCATCCTACACGTAATCTTCATCGATAGGTGTACTCTGCTCTTCACAAATCGTTTGGCACAGGGTCAGATGTAATTTTCCGCCTGTAACGACCTCGCCTCCGAGTAATCTTTAGCTGCTTGGAACTAATCTACTCATGAAACTCAAAACCCCCATCGAAATTTACGAGTTTCGTCATGACGAATCTGGTGTCCCATAACCATCAGCCAGGTTTAACGTAGTCTTCATACCGGGAACTACGTATAACGGCTATTTATTTAATGCCCTCTGTAGTTTGCGCTGGAAGAAAGAACTAGTCAAGCTATTTGTGCTGTTTGCATTGTGCTATTGATGGAGTTAATTAATTGCTTTCATTTATTCAACTAAAGGTCGGCTAATGCAGTTGCTACAATGAAAACACTTTATCCATGATACAAACAACTGTAATGTATGTCTGTTTTAACAGTGTGTGTAACCTGCTACTCCCTGAAACAGTTGCAGTGTATTTAAATCGTGAGCTAGGTTAATATTAAAGGCAGTCAATATCCGAAGGCACAATAACACATTGAACTATGGCCGTTGATAAACTGCATTACTTCCTACCCGTTTATTCTTCTTCAGCATCCCCACAATTTGTGGCTGTGCAGTCCGCCCAGGCAACATAATACTATGTATTATGATATAATATACATTTTGCGTTATATGAGTGTATGTCGTTAGTGTCATAACGTTACCTATGTACAAATAACCGATTCAGTTGAAAGTTTTGTAATTTCGAAATGTTACAGAAGCTCGGAACTGATAAAGTTTACTCTCTCAGAATCTGTGTGCCATTCTTATGCATTAAATTTGTTGCAGCAGAACCACCTCACTCTCTCGCAAAGTTGAAGCTCTTGTTTCTGTTCAGTTATGTGGACTCAAAACTTTAATACTAAATTTATATGCAACGCTTAACATGTGTGAACTGTAAAATTGTGTTACTACATGAACTGTGTGATAAAAACTAAATCCTTTCAATTACTAGCAAAGATAAAAATTGTGTGAGCTTCCAAGAATCACCCGCATTAACTTTAAAATAAGAGCAAAAGTTTGATTTACTTCTAAGGGTAAAGATGTGTTCTCGTTAGTATTACCATTTCAAATGATCGTCGAGAGAGAAATTCAACGTTTCTACTACTTATAAAGCTTATCATGTGTGACCTTCGTTGTGTTTGTTTGCCGGAACTTTGAAAGAAAGAAAAACTATCGGATTTACTGTCATCGTTGAAGGTGTGCGACTTTAACAACACATTTTTAAATAAGCTTTGGCGAAGTGAAATTTACTGTATTTGCTGTCAGAATAAGTTGCAAATGCATTGAAACAGACTGCTTGTACTTCATTAAGTTTAAGCAAAATTAGTAACGCAAAGAGTAATAGAAGATTTCAGTATTTAAATCTCTCTTAAGAGAGCATTGGGAGGTAGCCTCTTCAATGATGTGCACTGGTATGAGTAAGTGTGAAGCAGCTCTGGTAATCAAATAATATGTTACTAATACACACTAAATTACTTACAGGGATTTGAAAAAAGGGCACCCTTCAACCATTAAAGTACGCTCAATTTGTAACTCATTATAACCTATTACAGAGTTAAGTTTGTTCATCATCATCATCATCATCATCATCATCATTGAAGACTGATTATGCCTTTCAGCGTTCAGTCTGGAGCATAGCCCCCCTTATACAGTTCCTCCATGATCCCCTATTCAGTGCTAACATTGGTGCCTCTTCTGATGTTAAACCTATTACTTCAAAATCATTCTTAACCGAATCCAGGTACCTTCTCCTCGGTCTGCCCCGACTCCTCCTACCCTCTACTGCTGAATCCATGAGTCTCTTGGGTAACCTTGCTTCTCCCACCATCTAAGCCTATTCGCCCTGACTGCTACATCTATACAGTTCATTCCCAGTTTTTCTTTGATTTCCTCATCGTGGACACCCTCCTGCCATTGCTCCCATCTACTAGTACCTGCAATCATCCTAGCTACTTTCATATCCGTAACCTCAACCTTGTTGATAAGGTAGCCTGAATCCACCCAGCTTTCGCTCCCATACAACAAAGTTGGTCGAAAGATTGAACGGTGCACAGATAACTTAGTCTTGGTACTGACTTCCTTCTTGCAGAAGAGAGTAGATCGTAGCTGAGCACTCACTGCATTAGCTTTGCTACACCTCGCTTCCAGTTCTTTCACTATGTTGCCATCCTATTTGGCACTCAATCCGTTTATATTTCTTTCCCACTGACATTACTTTCGTTTTGGAGATGCTAATCTTCATACCATAGTCCTTACATTTCTGATCTAGCTCTGAAATATTACTTTGCAAACTTTCAATCGAATCTGCCATCACAACTAAGTCATCCGCATATGCAAGACTGCTTATTTTGTGTTCACATGTCTTAATCTCACCCAGCCAGTCTATTGTTTTCAACATATGATCCATAAATAATATGAACAACAGTGGAGACAGGTTGCAGCCTTGTCTTACCCCTGAAACTACTCTGAACCATGAACTCAATTTACCGTCAACTCTAACTGCTGCCTGACTATGCATGTAAAGACCTTTAATTGCTTGGAAAAGTTTGCCTCCTATTCCATAATCTTGTAGAACAGACAATAACTTACTCCTAGGAACCCGGTCATATGCCTTTTCTAGATCTATAAAGCACAGATACAATTCCCTGTTCCACTCATAACACTTCTCCATTATTTGCCGTAAGCTAAAGATCTGGTCCTGACAACCTCTAAGAGGCCCAAACCCACACTGATTTTCATCCAATTGGTCCTCAACTAATACTCGCACTTTCCTTTCAACAATACCTGAGAAGATTTTACCCACAACGCTGATTAAAGAGATACCTCTATAGTTGTTACAATCTTTTCTGTTTCCATGTTTAAAGAGTGGTGTGATTACTGCTTTTGTCCAGTCTGATGGAACCTGTCCCGACTACCAGGCCATTTCAATTATCCTGTGTAGCCATTTAAGACCTGACATTCCACTGTATTTGATGAGTTCCGACTTAATTTCATCCACCCCAGCCGCTTTATTGCACTGCAATCTATTGACCATTTTTTCCACTTCCTCAAATGTGATCCTATTTCCATCATCATTCCTTTCCCATTCTACCTCGAAATCTGAAACATCACTGATCGCATTTTCACCTACATTGAGCAACTCTTCAAAATATTCCCTCCATCTGCCCAAGGCATCCACAGGATTCACCAGCAGTTTTCCTGACCTGTCCAAAATACTTGTCATTTCCTTCTTACCTCCCTTTCGAAGACTGCTAATTACACTCCAGAATGGTTTTCCAGCAGCTTGACCCATAGTCTCCAACCTGTTTCCAAAGTCTTCCCACGATTTCTTCTTGGATGCTGCAATTATCTGTTTGGCTTTGTTTCTTTCTTCAACATAACTTTCTCTGTCTACCTGGGTTCTAGTTTGTAGCCATTTTTGATACGCCTTCTTTTTCCTTTTACAGGCTGCCTTGACTGTATCATTCCACCAAGCTGTTTGCTTCATCCTACTTTTACACACTACTGTTCCAAGACATTCTTTAGCCACTTCTAGTACTGTGTCCCTGTACCTTGTCCATTCCTTTTCCAATGACTGTAATTGACTACATTCAACTAACTGGTACCTTTCTGAGATCGCTGTTATGTACTTGTGCCTGATTTCCTTATCCTGAAGTTTCTCCACTCTTATCCTCCTACAAATGGACCTGACCTCCTGCACTTTCGGCCTCACAATCCCAATTTCACTGCAGATTAAATAATGATCAGTGTCATCAAAGAATCGCCTGAATACACGTGTGTCCCTCACAGCCTTCCTGAAATCCTGATCTGTTATTATATAGTCAATGACAGATCTGGTTCCCCTGCCTTCCCAAGTATACCGGTGAATGTTCTTATGTTTAAAAAGGAGTTTGTGATTACTAAGCCCATACTGGCACAGAAATCCAAGAGTTGTTTCCCGTTCCTGTTGGCCTCCATATCCTCTCCAAATTTACCCATAACCTTTTCATACCCTTCTGTTCGATTTCCAATCCTAGCGTTAAAATCACCCATGAGCAGAACACTGTCCTTGTCCTTTACTCTAACAACTACATCACTGAGTGCCTCATAAAAACTATCCATCTTATCTTGATCTGTCCCTTCACATTGCGAATATACTGACACAATCCTAATTTTCTTGCTAAACACTGTCAAATCTATCCACATCAGTCGTTCGTTTACATACCTTATTGCAACTACGCTGGGTTCCATTTCTTTCCTGATGTAAATTCCTACACCCCATTGTGCTATTCCTGTTTTGACTCCTGACAGGTAGACCTTGTATTCTCCCACTTCCTCTTCTTTCTCACCCCTTACCCGAATGTCACTAACAGCTAAAACGTCCAGCCCCATCTTACTTGCAGCCTCTGCAGAGCTCTACCTTCTTCCCAGAGTAGCCCCCATTAATATTAATAGCTCCCCATCTCATTACCATTTGTTTGCCAAGTCGTATCTTTGGAGTCCCTGGTTTGTCAGTTAGAGGTGGGACTCCGTCACCTCCAAAGGTCCGAGGCATTTTGCTCTGATTGTTGCCAGCATCATATTTAAAGTACCAGGGAAGCAGGTTGCCAGCCTTACTTGCCCCGAGTCCCATTGGGTTTTACCCCTAACGGCTGAGGGACTAACCGGTGGATTTGGTAGTCTTTGCCGTATGAGCACAAAGGTGACCACGACTCAGAATATGTCCGAGATGCCCAGCCATATTCCAAAGTAACTGGTATCCCGACTGTCGGGACCACTTACTTGGCCACTCATACGTTGCCCGTGGTTCATGAACTTGGACATGACTACAGGAACCCACACCATGTGATTACATTTTGCATTTTGGTCGAAGATGATGAATTTTGAGCTCTTTTTGAAGATGCCCATTTATATTGCTGTATATTATACTGCTCATGTACTGTTAGCATGTTCCTCTTCCCTGCATACAACGATACGGGCAATTGTTATTCCACCAGCTGCGCGTGATATAAAGCAGCCATCCAAAGCAGGCAATTATAATTTCGAGCAAGAAGCATCAAAAGAAAATGTTCAAATGTGTGTGAAATCTTATGGGACATAACTGCTAAGGTCATCAGTCCCTAAGCTTACACACTACTTAACCTAAATTATCCGAAGGACAAACACACACACCCGTGCCCGAGGGAGGAATCGAACCTCCTCCGGGACCAGCCGCACAGTCCAGGACTGCAGCGCCTTAGATCGCTAAGAGAAGCATCCACTTTTTTTTCTACTCGAGTATTCTTCTCACACAACAGCACAGGATAGCCAAACTCCCACATGAGCTCACGACACTCTTCATTCGCCAACTGTACTCCAGAGACTAAGCGCGAACTGAGACGCGTATAGCACGTGTGAAGTGACAACATAATTCAGCGCGATGTGCACGTTCCAGACGTGCCTCCAAATCCCGCCCATATTGAAACGCATTCGCCCCCGACGGTTGGCGATGCGCTGAGCTGACAGAATCGCAGCGAACGTCCTTTAACCTTTCTCAAACGATTTTACATAAACTATTCGTTATAAAAATTTAATTTTACGTTACTTGTAGGTTTAAGTATTTGCTGCATGACGACGTGCCCATCATCACGTTAGTAATCATACTTAATGTATACAGGGTGGTCCATTGATCGTGACCGGGACAAATATCTCACGAAATAAGCGTCAAACGAAAAAACTACAAAGAACAAAACTCGTCTAGCATGAAGGGGGAAACCAGATGGCGCTATGGTTGGCCCGCTAGATGGCGCTACCATAGGTCAAACGGATTTCAACTGCGTTTTTTAAAAATACGAACCCCTATTTTTTATTACATATTCGTGTAGTACGTAAAGAAATATGAATGTTTTAGTTGGACCACTTTTTTCACTTTGTGACAGATGGCGCTTAGTAGTCACAAACACATGGCTCATAATTTTAGACGAACTGGTAGGTTTTTTAAATTACAATACAGAACGTAGGTACATTTGAACATTTTATTTCGGTTGTTCCAATGTGATACATGTACCCCTGTGAACGTATCATTTCCGAGAACGCATGCTGTTACAGCGTGATTATCTGTAAATACCACATTAATGGAATAAATGCTCAAACTAATGTCCATCAACCTCAATGCATTTGGCAGTGCGTGTAACGACATTATTCTCATCAGGGAGTAGTTCGCCTTCCGTAATGTTCGCACATGCATTGACAATGCGCTGACGCACGTCGTCAGGGGTTGTCGGTGGATCACGATAGCAAATATCCTTCAACTTTCCCCACAGAAAGAAATCCGGGGACGTCAGATCCGGTGAACGTGCGGGCCATGGTATGATGCTTCGACGACCAACCCACCTGTCATGAAATATGTTACTCAGTACCGATTCAACCGCACTCCAGCTATGTGCCGGAGATCCATCATGTTGGAAGTACGTCCATATAATGTCATGCAGTGAAACAACTTTTAGTAACATCGGTAGAACATTACGTAGGAAATCAGCATACATTGCACCATTTAGATTGCCATCGACAAGATGGGGGCCAATTATCCTTCCTCCCATAATGCCCCACCATACATTAACCCGCTGATGTTCCACTTGTCGCAGCCATCGTGGATTTTCTGTTGCCCAACAGTGCACATTATGCCGGTTTACGTTACGGCTGTTGGTGAATGACGCTTCGTCGCTAAATAGAACGCGTGAAAAAAAATCTGTCGTCGTCCCATAATTTCTCTTGTGCCCAGTGGCAGAACTGTACACGACGTTCAAAGTTGTCGCCACGCAATTCCTGGTGCATAGAAATATGGCATGGCTGCAGTCGATGTTGATGTAGCATTCTCAACACCGACGTTTTTGAGATTCCTGATTCTCGCTCAATTTGTCTGCTACTGATGTGCGGATTAGCCGCGACAGCAGCTGAAACACCTACTTGGGCATCATCATTTGTTGCAGGTCGTGGTTGACGTTTCACATGTGGCTCAACACTTCCTGTTTTCTTAAATAACGTAACTATCCGACGAACGGTCCGGATACTTGGATGATGTTGTCCAGGATACCGAGCAGCATACATAGCACACGATGGTTCAAATGGCTCTGAGCACTATGGGACTCAACTTCTAAGGTCATTAGTCCCCTAGAACTTAGAACTAGTTAAACCTAACTAACCTAAGGACATCACACACATCCATGCCTGAGGCAGGATTCGAACCTGCGACGTAGCGTTCTCGCGGTTCCAGACTGCAGCGCCTAGAACCGCACGGCCACTTCGGCCGGCAATAGCACACGCCCGGTGGACATTTTGATCACAATAGCCATACATCAACACGATATCGACCTTTTCCGCAATTGGTAAACGGTCCATTTTAACACGGGTAATGTATCACGAAGTATATACCGTCCGCACTGGCGAAATGTTACATGATACCACGTGCTTATACGTTTGTGAATATTACAACGCCATCTATCACAATGCGAAAAAAGTGGTCGAACTAAAACATTCATATTTTTTTACGTACTACAAGAATATGTAATAAAAAATGGGGGTTCCTATTTAAAAAAACGCAGTTGATATCCGTTGGACCTATGGCAGCGCCATCTAGTGGGCCAACCATTCGCCATCTGGTTTCCCCCTTCAAGCTAGACAAGTTTCGTTGTTTGCAGTTTTTTCGTTTGACGCTTATTTCTTGAGATATTTGGCCCGGTCTCTAGCAATGGTCTACTCTGTATATGCATTTAAGTAACATACTGCACAATATTCGAAAAATTTGTAAGTATAAATAAGAGTCTCTATCATTTCACATTTGGTGCATATTCCATCGTACAGAGTGACAAATATTGAGGAATGTGAAATAAAATATTCATAACTTCTGAACCGTTTGCGTTAGGACGTTCAAACTGCATGGTTGGCCGCGGAGTATGATGGGAATTAGTATGCCCATTGTTGTTTGGTTTAGCGAACAACCCTACTGTCATTTGGGTGGGTCCATTAATAAGCTGAATTGCGCATTTGTGGGACTGAGAATCCTCATTTCGCGATCGAGAAGTCACTTCACTCTCAACAGGTGACTGTGTGGTGTGCTGTTTCCAGCCACTGAATAATCAGTGCGATATTCGTTGATGGCACGGTGACTAACGAACGGTACGTGAATGTTTTGGAAGATGATTTCATCCCCTTATTCAAAGTGAACCAGATTTCGACAAGATGTGGGAGAGTGTTTGATGTCCTGGAGTAGAACTTCTGGGGCTGTATTCTGGCTCTGGGGTACCCAAAGACCTGTGGCATGAGTCTCGATTGGTCACTATATTCTTCGGATCTGAAACAAGCGACTCCTTTTTGTGGGGCTATATTAAAGACATGATATACAGAAATAACCCAGAAACCAATGCAAAGCTGAAAACAGCCATTCAAGAGGTCATCGACACCATCGATGTTCAGACACTTCAGCGGGTTATGCAGAATTTCGCTATTCGTCTGCGCCACATCATCACCAAGCACGGCAGTCATATCGAACATGTTATAAATCGGAATATCTGTAGTGACGTTTACATGTTGAATATAGTGTGTGCGTACCCTAGTTTGTAACTGATTTACGTGTTTTTCATAAAGTTCCATAATTGTCACACTGTATGTTACTGTGTATGAAATTTAGCTAACATAATGAATTTTTCTGTAGACTTGGGCGGAGGTCTCTGCCTTCGATCTCGAGAAAACGGATCCTATATAGCGCCTGCATTCAATCGCACCCGCGCTAGAATGAAATACAGTATTCATAAAATCCCTCATATCTCCTAAACCGCTCGAGATATCGAATGGAGATTTTGGTGAATGATAGAATACAAGGACAGTATTTTCCGAAATCTTTTATGACACCGAACTTTTTTATCTATTGTGATATAGCAGATGTTAAAGTTTTTATTTTATTTTTTTTGAATCCGGTACTGTCATTTCTTAGCAGTCATCGAGAGCTACAGGAAAGAGAATTAACTAGTATGAAAATAAACGTGAAATGTCTGTTTATGTTATTGCGAACCGGCACAACGTGGTTCTCTGTAAGCTATTGACCTCTTTGATCGCCAACTGCTTGTTTAATGAGACGCTCTGTTTCACAATTACGTTGCAATATTTGCTGCAAGGTGAGTTTATGCAAATTATACTGTGTTTTCGCAAAAGAAGCAAATTTATACCTGTCAGCAGGAGAATTGTACCTGTTACTCATAAACGACGATGTTTCTTCGAACGAGAAATGGTTAATAATTCACTCAAAAATAAATCGCTAAATTTGTTGCATTTTGGCCGAACCACTGAATGACTGGAAAGGGAAGTTACCAAACGATCTTCTTCCTGTTCGTCTGAGCACTATGAAAATAATGACGATCGTACCCTTCAGGCGGAGTGACGTGTGCATGCCAGATGCTTGTTACTCACGTACGGCGTGCGAAACTGGCAATATGTATTCGCGAATAAAACAGCCATTATTGAGAATAGTAAGCATTGATCCACCGCACAAAAAAATGGTTCAAACGGCTCTGAGCACTATGGGACTCAACTGCTGAGGTCATTAGTCCCCTAGAACTTAGAACTAGTTAAACCTAACTAACCTAAGGACATCACAAACATCCATGCCCGAGGCAGGATTCGAACCTGCGACCGTAGCGGTCTTGCGGTTCCAGACTGCAGCGCCTTTTTTTAAAACTTTTTTTAACTTTTTTTTTCATTTCGTTCATTATTGATCGTTGTGTTCGGTCGTTGCGGACGTCGCAAGACATCCTGTTCAAGTTCGGTGGTTGATCCTTCCACTCAGTTTTTTATTACAGAGGCCAACTGGCGCTCTGGCCGAACACGCTGAGCTACCGTGCCGGCGCGCCTTTAACCGCACGGCCACTTCGGCCGATCCACCGCACAAAGCGATGGTCAGTGTGCTGTCAGCAACTGGGAATAACAAGCGCGATAGGCATGCGGAAGATAGCCAGATGTGCCTAATGGGGGGAAGAGCTCACGTCGTTCAAAAAACAGTGTCATGAATGTAGGCCTGAATTTTTCAGCAATACATTTCAGCAAATTAAATATATGAGATCCCACACTCTCTCAGGATACTCATACTTTCAGAATAATACCGACCACATTTTCTTTCGATACGATATTGCAGTGCCTCTGTTATTCCGAATTAAGTTGCAATATTCCTCCAAACATACCCGCCAGTGTAGCCGAGAGCGCTAATGCGGTGATTCCTGGACTCGGGTAGGCGCGCCGGCCCCGAATCGAATCCGCCCGGCGCATTAACGACGAGGGCCGGTATGCCAGCGAACCTGGATGTGGTTTTTAGGCGGTTTTCCACATCCCGCTAGGTGAATACCGGGCTGGTCCCCCAGTTCCGCCTCAGTTACACGACTCACACACATTTGAAGAAACGTTCGCACTATTTTTTGACTTACACTAGACGCAGACGGTAGGGGTACACTAATTCCGTCCCGAGGGGTTCGGAGTGGCGTCAGGAAGGCCATCCGTCCACCCTCAGCAGTTAACACTGCCAAATCCGTCATAACAAAGCCGATCCCTCGTTGGAGCGGGACAAACGCCTCGAGAAAGAAAGAAAGAAAGAAATTCCTTCGGACATGCATGCATGTCCGAATGAATATTGCACCGTAATTCGGAATGACACAGACACTGCAATATTGTATTTATCAGCCAACATTAGCCAGGCGTCTTTCAATTAAAATCTCTCCCCTGTACGGGAATATACATAATGGATGTACGAGTACAGGCTGTAGACACATGGTTGACGACATACGGAATTTTGGGTCTGGCCGTGAGTCATGCAGGGGGAGCCAAATGGTTGCCGGCACGATAGCTCAGCGTGTTCGTTGCGAGTGTTAGCTGTCTTCTGTAATAAAAAAAACTGAGTTAATTGACCATTGATGAACTTGAATAACCGTCTGGGACATCCACCCAGAATGAACAGCACGAACAATAACGAACAATATGAGATCAACAAAAAATAAAGATAAAATTGGTAAGGCGACCGCTCCCGATAATCGTGAAATCCGGGTTCGCGTCCCGGTCCGCCCCAAATTTTGACTGTCCTCATTCCGTTATACAGGTGATGGCTGTCAATATTCGCAACTGCAAATACATTTACTGAACTTCCTTCATTTGTGCAGAATGTTGTGTAATTAGTTCACTGATGCTGATACCCTGTATGCAACCACTGAAATACTTTTTCTCGTCATTACGCTGCAATTAAAATATTGTCATTCATGGAGGATTCTCGACTGTTTCTTGCTTACAGAGAAAGTGTGATGTCTACTTGCATGTAGTACGTTTGTTGTGATATCCATGTCTAAGAAATCACAGTGAAACCGTTATACTTCAGATCATGGACGCCTTTAGCAGGAGCACAAAGGAAATACATGTGTGAAAACTCTCACTTTCCGAATTTTTGTAACAGCTTGTACAGATACGGCAGCATAATAGGTAGCACGTAGACAACATTGTTTGACTGTTTCACATTTAAAATTTCTTGCCTTGCTTCTTACTCCAACGATTTACAAATATGGCTGCCTATTTCACTACCCTAACGATGAATCATCTGTCCTTCCCGCTGTCTGAGACATTGTGGAGGCAGAAGATACAATCCCAGTAGCTAATGGCTCACCAGTCACTGAACTGTGCATTGTTCTTGGCAAATGAAAAACAATAAAAAACGAAAAATCAAAACTATATAGTTATACAGGGTGGTCCATTGATCGTGACCGGGCCAAATATCTCACGATATAAGAGTCAAACGAAAAATCTACAAAGAACGAAACCATGTCTAGCTTGAAGGGGGAAACCAGATGGCGCTGTGGTTGGCCCGCTAGATGGCGCTGCCTTAGGTCAAACGGATATTAACAGCGTTATTTTAAATAGGAACCCCTATTTTTTTTACGTATTCGTGTAGTACTTAAAGAAATATGAATGATTTAGTTGGACCACTTTTTTCGCTTTGTGATTGATGGCGCTGTTATTGTCACAAAGATATGGCTCACAATTGTAGACGAACATTTGGTAACAGGCAGGTTTTTTAAATTTCACGTTTGAACATATTATTTCGGTTGTTCCAATGTGATACATGTACCTTTGTGAACTTATCATTTCTGAAAGCGCATGCTGTTACAGCGTGATTACCTGTAAATACCACATTAATGCAATAAATGCTCAAATTGACGTCCGTCAACCTCAATGCATTTGGCAATACGTGTAACTACGTTCCTCTCAACAGCGAGTAGTCCGCCTTCCGTAATGTTAGTACATGCACTGACAATGCGCTGACGCATGTCGTCAGGCGTTGTCGGTGGATCACGGTAGCATATATCCTTCAACTTTCCCCACAGAAAGCAATTTGGGGACGTCAGATCCGGTGAACGTGCGGGCCATGGTATGGTGCTTCGACGACCAACCTACCTGTCGTGAAATATGTTACTCAGTACCGATTCAACCGCACTCCAGCTATGTGCCGGAGATTCATCACGTTGGAAGTACATCGATATAATGTCATGCAGTGAAAAAACATTTAGTAACATCGGTAGAACATTACGAAGGAAATCAGCATACATTGCACCATTTACAGGGTGTTTCAGAAATGACCGGTATATTTGAAACAGTAGTTACTATTGTCAACAACAGATGGCGCTGCGGTCTGGGAAACTCTATAGTACGATATTTTCCACATATCCACCATGCGTAGCAATAATATGGCGTAGTCTCTGAATGAAATGACCCGAAACCTTTGACAACGTGTCTGGCGGAATGGCTTCACATGCAGATGAGATGTACTGCTTCAGCTGTTCAATTGTTTCTGGATTCTGGCGGCACACCTGGTCTTTCAAGTGCCCCCACAGAAAGAAGTCACAGGGGTTCATGTCTGGCGAGTAGGGAGGCCAATCCACGCCGCCTCCTGTATGTTTCGGATAGCCCAAAGCAATTACACGATCATCGAAATATTCATGCAGGAAATTAAAGACGTCGGCCGTGCGATGTGGCCGGGCACCATCTTGCATAAACCACGAGGTGTTCGCAGTGTCGTCTAAGGCAGTTTGTACCGCCACAAATTCACGAAGAATGTCCAGATAGCGTGATGCAGTAATCGTTTCGGATCTGAAAAATGGGCCAATGATTCCTTTGGAAGAAATGGCGGCCCAGACCAGTGCTTTTTGAGGATGCAGGGACGATGGGACTGCAACATGGGGCTTTTCGGTTCCCCATATGCGCCAGTTCTGTTTATTGACGAAGCCGTCCAGGTAAAAATAAGCTTCGTCAGTAAACCAAATGCTGCCCACATGCATATCGCCGTCATCAATCCTGTGCACTATATCGTTAGCGAATGTCTCTCGTGCAGCAATGGTAGCGGCGCTGAGGGATTGCCGCATTTAAATTTTGTATGGATAGAGGTAGATTATATAATGGTAAGACAGAGATTTAGGAACCAGGTTTTAAATTGTAAGACATTTCCAGGGGCAGATGCGGACTCTGACCACAATCTATTGGTTATGACCTGTAGATTAAAACTGAAGAAACTGCAAAAAGGTGGGAATTTAAGGAGATGGGACCTGGATAAACTAAAAGAACCAGAGGTTGTACAGAGATTCAGGGAGAGCATAAGGGAGCAATTGACAGGAATGGGGGAAATAAATACAGTAGAAGAAGAATGGGTAGCTTTGAGGGATGAAGTAGTGAAGGCAGCAGAGGATCAAGTAGGTAAAAAGACGAGGGCTAGTAGAAATCCTTGGGTAACAGAAGAAATATTGAATTTAATTGATGAAAGGAGAAAATATAAAAATGCAGTAAGTGAAACAGGCAAAAAGGAATACAAACGTCTCAAAAATGAGATCAACAGGAAGTGCAAAATGGCTAAGCAGGAATGGCTAGAGGACAAATGTAAGGATGTAGAGGCCTATCTCACTAGGGGTAAGATAGATACCGCCTACAGGAAAATTAAAGAGACCATTGGAGATAAGAGAACGACTTGTATGAATATCAAGACCTCAGATGGAAACCCAGTTCTAAGCAAAGAAGGGAAAGCAGAAAGGTGGAAGGAGTATATAGAGGGTCTATACAAGGGCGATGTACTTGAGGACAATATTATGGAAATGGAAGAGGATGTAGATGAAGATGAAATGGGAGATATGATACTGCGTGAAGAGTTTGAGAGAGCACTGAAAGACCTGAGTCGAAACAAGGCCCCCGGAGTAGACAATAGTCCACTGGAACTACTGACGGCCGTGGGAGAGCCAGTCCTGACAAACCTCCACCATCTGGTGAGCAAGATGTATGAAACAGGCGAAATACCCTCAGACTTCAAGAAGAATATAATAATTCCAATCCCAAAGAAAGCAGGTGTTGACAGATGTGAAAATTACCAAACTATCAGCTTAATAAGTCACAGCTGCAAAATACTAACACGAATTCTTTACAGACGAATGGAAAAACTAGTAGAAGCCAACCTCTGGGAAGATCAGTTTGGATTCCGTAGAAACACTGGAACACGTGAGGCAATACTGACCTTACGACTTATCTTAGAAGAAAGATTAAGGAAAGGCAAACCTACGTTTCTAGCATTTGTAGACTTAGAGAAAGCTTTTGACAATGTTGACTGGAATACTCTCTTTCAAATTCTAAAGGTGGCAGGGGTAAAATACAGGGAGCGAAAGGCTATTTACAATTTGTACAGAAACCAGATGGCAGTTATAAGAGTCGAGGGACATGAAAGGGAAGCAGTGGTTGGGAAGGGAGTAAGACAGGGTTGTAGCCTCTCCCCGATGTTGTTCAATCTGTATATTGAGCAAGCAGTAAAGGAAACAAAAGAAAAATTCGGAGTAGGTATTAAAATTCATGGAGAAGAAATAAAAACATTGAGGTTCGCCGATGACATTGTAATTCTGTCAGAGACAGCAAAGGACTTGGAAGAGCAGTTGAATGGAATGGACAGTGTCTTGAAAGGAGGATATAAGATGAACATCAACAAAAGCAAAACAAGGATAATGGAATGTAGTCTAATTAAGTCGGGTGATGCTGAGAGAATTAGATTAGGAAATGAGGCACTTAAAGTAGTAAAGGAGTTTTGCTATTTGGGGAGCAAAATAACTGATGATGGTCGAAGTAGAGAGGATATAAAATGTAGGCTGGCAATGGCAAGGAAAGCGTTTCTGAAGAAGAGAAATTTGTTAACATCCAGTATAGATTTAAGTGTCAGGAAGTCATTTCTGAAAGTATTCGTATGGAGTGTAGCCATGTATGGAAGTGAAACATGGACGATAAATAGTTTGGACAAGAAGAGAATAGAAGCTTTCGAAATGTGGTGCTACAGAAGAATGCTGAAGATTAGATGGGTAGATCACATAACTAATGAGGAAGTATTGAATAGGATTGGGGAGAAGAGAAGTTTGTGGCACAACTTGACCAGAAGAAGGGATCGGTTGGTAGGACATGTTCTGAGGCATCAAGGGATCACCAATATAGTATTGGAGGGCAGCGTGGAGGGTAAAAATCGTAGAGGGAGACCAAGAGATGAATACACTAAGCAGATTCAGAAGGATGTAGGTTGCAGTAGGTACTGGGAGATGAAAAAGCTTGCACAGGATAGAGTAGCATGGAGAGCTGCATCAAACCAGTCTCAGGACTGAAGACCACAACAACAACATGGATAGAGGTGTAAACTCTGGCGCATGAGACGATACGTGGACGTTGGCGTCATTTGGACCGCAGCTGCAACACGGCGAACAGAAACCCGAGGCCGCTGTTGGATCACCTGCTGCACTAGCTGCGCGTTGCCCTCTGTGGTTGCCGTACGCGGTCGCCCTACCTTTCCAGCACGTTCATCCGTCACGTTCCCAGTCTGTTGAAATTTTTCAAACAGATCCTTTATTGTATCGCTTTTCGGTCCTTTGGTTACATTAAACCTCCGTTGAAAACTTCGTCTTGTTGCAACAACACTGTGTTCTAGGCGGTGGAATTCCAACACCAGAAAAATCCTCTGTTCTAAGGAATATACCATGTTGTCCACAGCACACTTGCACGTTGTGAACAGCACACGCTTACAGCAGAAAGACGACCTACAGAATGGCGCACCCCCAGACTGCGTTGTCTTCTATATCTTTCACATCAATTGCAGCGCCATCTGTTGTTGAAAATTGTAACTACTGTAATTTCGAAAGTTTGTCCGCCTGAAAATGTACTGTTGTCCCAACCATATTGCAACAAACGGTGTATTTCTACCGCTGCTCGTTTAGTTTTTATTACCGTTTCAAATATAGCGGTCATTTTTGAAACACCCTGTAGATTGCCACCGATAAAATGGGGGCCAAGTATCCTTCCTCCCATATTGCCCCACCATACATTAACCCGCCAAAGTCGCTGATGTTCCGCTCGTCGCCGCCATCGTGGATTTTCTGTTGTCCAATAGTGCATATTATGCCGGTTCACGTTACCGCTGTTGGTGAATGACGCTTCGTCGATAAATAAAACGCGTGCAAAAGATCTGTCATCGTCCCGTAATTTCTCTTGTGCCCAGTGGCAGAACTGTACACGACTTTCAAAGTCGTCGCCATGCAATTCCTGGTGCATAGAAATATGGCACGGGTGCAGTCGATGTTGATGTAGCATCCTGAAGACCGACGTTTTGAGATTCCCGATTCTCGCTCAATTTGATGTGCCGGGCATCATCATTTGTTGCAGGTCGTGGTTGACGTTTCACATGTGGCTCAACACTTCCTGTTTTCTTAAATAACGTAACTATCCGGCGAACGGTCCGGATACTTGGATGATGTTTTCCAGGATACCGAGAAGCATACATAGCACACGCCCGGTGGACAGTTTGATCACAATAGCCATACATCAACACGATATCGACCTTTCCCACAATTGGTAAACGGTCCATTTTAACACGGGTGATGTATCACGAAGCATATACCGTCCGCACTGGCGAAATGTTACATGATACCACATACTATTGCGTTTGTGACTATTACAACGCCATCTATCACAATGCGAAAGAAAGTGGCCCAACTAAAACACTCATATTTTTTTTACGTACTACACGAATATCTAATATAAAATGCGGGTTCCTATTTTAAAAAAATCACAGTTGATATCCGTTTGACCTATGCCTGCGCCATCTAGCGGGCCAACCATAGCGCCATCGGGTGTCCCGCTTCAAGGTAGACGAGTTTCGTTCTTTGTAGTTTTTTCGTTTTATGCTTATTTCGTGAGATATTTGGCCCGGTCACTATCAATGGACCACCCTGTATATAACGGCAAAATATATTGTAATACGAAAACAGGCCGAAGGCTTACAACGGCTGTTCGGAATGTAAAGTACGATGGGGTGCGAAATGGAAAACAAATTGAAAATCCTAACAAGTTTTGTACGAATGCTTTGGACAGTGTCTCTAGTATGCCAGTTAATCGAATCACGTCGCTCTTTTCAATTCTGAGCGCACAGTGAGCACGTAAAGATGCTTGGAACAGTGGTGTCTGCCACCAAGTCTGAGGGTATGGTGTGAGATTTCGCCTGATGTCATTCAGCCCACGTAAAATACCTGTCATACGTTTCCTACTGCATGACAGTTCTCGGTCGTACTCTGAAGGGGCAATGAAGATGCTCCGGCAGAGCGCGGAGCGAACTGCCTCCGGCCAGAACAAATAAAGTATATATACAGCTACAAAACATTCCAATACAGTGCTTCGTGATATTTGTGAATACTTGTAGAATGTACTCGAACCGAATGTAGAAATTAGAATTGTACAGTTCAGTTGATTTTTGAACTCACGAGCCTCCATTCGACAGTTTAGCATCGTAACCACTACACCACGCCGGTCGCGAATGCCGAGCGGTTCTAGGCGCTTCAGTCCGGAACCGCGCGACTGCTACGGTCGCAGGTTAGAATCCTGCCTCGGGCGTGGATGTGTGTGATGTCCTTAGGTTAGTTAGGTTTAAGTAGTTCTATGTTCTAGGAGACTGATGACCTAAGATGTTAAGTCCCATAGTTCTCAGAGCCATTTGAACCATTTGAACCACCACACCACGGTGCTACTCAGCTTCTGCTACCACATTGCTCCCTCCTTTAGAGAACAGCGTCACGGTGTTACGTCATCCTAGTCCAGGAACGAGTCACCGGTCCTGCATACTCCGACACCTAATGACTGATTCTCGCCACAGCGGTGATCTTTTCAGAACTTCTTTTGCTCTTCGTCACCTTTCCGCTTGTTGCCTGTTGCTCGAGCAACGAATTTTCGTTGGGTTGCAGGATCCTTGTAGGACTTCATTCGACGTAGGTGGACCGTATCTCTGTACTTTCGTCGTCTTGCGTCGGGGTCGAAATCTTCAAGTTCATAAGTAACATCAGACAACTGTCTTCCAACCTTAAAAGGCCCTAAGTAGCGCCTGAGGAGCTTCTTAGAGAGACCAACTCTCCTAACATTATTGAAGATCCAGACGAGGTCGCCAGTCTGGTGGACAAAAGGGCGGTGGCTCGCGTCATACCGACGGCGATCGTTATCTTGAGCCTGCAGCGTGGGGAGTCGAGCTAATTGCCGAGCTTCCTCAGCTCTGGTTAACTCCTGGCCGATTTAGCCGTCGTCCACGTCATCAGGATGTAACGGAAACGAAGTGTCCATCGTCGTAGTCGCCTCACGCCCATGCATCAGGGAAAATGGTGTAAATCCTGTGGTGTCTAGTTTGGCGGTGTTGTAGGCAAGCGTCACGAAAGGTGGCACGTCATCTCAGTTGCTCTGCTCAACAGTGACGAACATTGATAACATGTCGGCCAAGGTCTTATTAAGGCGTTCAGTAATCCCGTTAGTTTGCGGATAGTAGGCAGTCGTCAAGTGATGAGTAATGTTGCACCGACGGTTTATCTCTGTCACTAAATTCGATTGAAAAACTTTCCCTCGATGCGTAATTAACGACCTTGAGGCACCGTGTTTTAATACAATGTCTTCCACGATGGATTTGGCTACCTCGGACGCTTCGGCTGTTTTCATTGCTTTTGTAATGGCATAGCGTGTCAGATAATCAGGGCAAACAAAAATCCATCTATTGCCACAAGGAGACGTTGAAAATCGTCCGAGGAGGTCAATTCCAACACACTGGAAAGACTTTTCGGCTGGTGGAGTTGGCATGAGTAAGCCAGGTGCTTTTTGAGAAACTACCTTCCTCCTCTGGCACTCTCGACAGTGCGACACATAATGACGGACACTCCTAAATGAACCTGGCCAGAAATATCTCTTGCGGGTTCTGTCGTAGCTCTTATTAAATCCTAAATGTCCGGCCTCAGGTTTGTCATGGAATTTCTGTAGAACATCTAAGCGCATGTCTTTATGAATCATTGGTACCCACTTCTTTACAAATGGATCAAAGTTTTTCTTGCAAAGTGATCCCTTAACTACCTTAATTGTCCTTTCACATCCTCTGACCGAATTAATGCAAGCATAATTTGAAATATCTTGGCGTCCTTCTTCTGCTCAGCAGAGAGATCCTGGAGTGCACGGAGACAGTCACCATCTTCAAAAAGTATTGATGGTCTTGCACAGGGGTTCTTGAGAGACAGTCGGCATCTTGGTGTTTTCTTCCACTTTTGCGCGCTATGGTTATGTCATACGCTTGAGCCGGCCGGTGTGGCCGAGAGGTTCTAGGTCCTTCCGTCTGGAACCGCGCGACCACTGCGGTCGCAGGTTCGAATCCTGTCTCGGGCATGGATGTGTGTGATGTCTTTAGGTTAGTTAGGTTTAAGTATTTCTTAATTCTACTGGACTGATGGCCTCAGATGTTACGTCCCATAGTGCTCAGAGCCATTTGAAACATTTTTTGATACATGTCCTCAGCAAGACCCTTCATGAGATGTGCAACCTTATCTTTCGCCTTCATTCTAGGATCCACTTATTTTACAAAGCTCCAAGACGTCTTGAATGTAGGATGCTGTAGTTTCTCCTGGACACTGTGCCCTGCACTTTATCTCCAGCTTTGTGCTTCTGTCGTTGTGTGTCGCCGTAATACATGCGCAGTTCCACCTGTAATACTTCCCAGCTTGTGAACTTCTGCTCGTCGTTCTCATACCATTGCTTGGCAGTGCCCTCCAAGTAGAAAAATGCGTTAGCCAAAGACACAGTGTTATCCCATTTGTTAAATTTGGCTATACGCTCATATACCTTCAGCTACTTGTTTGGATATGGGCCATCGTCACCAGAGAACCCTGAAGGATGTCTCTTGTGGTGGCACACAGTTTCTGTCATCGTAACGTACTCTTCTTCTTCTGTCACCGATAGATTGCGATCTGTTGAATATGGTTCGAACTCGGGTTTCTCGCCACGTAAATGGCGGCTCTGTCGTGGCCTTATGGGAGCCACTGTGTCGTCGATAAAGCGCGCTATCAGAACTTCTGATACCCAGCATCTCCACCAGAATAAAGTCACGTAGAGGAAGGTGTAATTAGGTGAATGACGAACACTAACTTCACTTAACGAAGGTTTATTGGGCACTTGCTCATACAGGAGCGCGGAGCGAACTGCTTCCGGCTAGAAGACATGCAGTATATATGCAGCTACAGAACATTCCAGTACAATTATTCTTGATATTCGTTGATACTTCTAGAATGTACTCGAACCGAATATAGAAATTAAAACTGTACAATACATGTGAGTTCTGAACTCACGACCATCCATGCAATAGTTTACCATCATAACAACTATATCAGGGTGCTACACAGCTTTTTCTGCGACAATATATAACGTTACAGCAATTACATATCTTGAAAAAATCCTTAAATAGGTTTAGAGGAAATGTAACAAATATATGCATAACAAAACAAATACAAATCTGTGTTATATGAGTGTACATAATTAGTGTTTTTACGTTACATACCGTTCCACTCTCGAACAGCAAACGGGATAATGAAAGCTCCGATTTCTCTTCTTTTTTAACGATGTCATTTGCTCCCCCTATGTAGGTAGGCGTCAATAAAATGTTGTAGAATACGGAGGATAAAGTTCGCAATTGAAATCTCGTGAAAAGCTCTTGCTGAAGGTATAACGTCTTTGTTTTGAAGATTGACACCCCAACTCTCTTACCATATCCTGGGCATTACCTGTCCTGTTACGAGATAATATAAAACGAGCCGCCTGTCTTTGAACTTTTTCTGTGTGCTCCGTCAGTCCTATCACTTAAGCACCTCATGTCGTATAGCAATACAAAACAAAAGGACGGACAAGCAGTGTAAGCTGTCTCATTAATAGATTAGTTGCTCTGCCAGTAAAACGCGTTCATTAGTTCATCTTGCCCACAACATTGTTCTATGTGGATAATTGCAATTTTAGTAATTTGCAATTGTAATCCGTAGATATTTAGTTTAAATGCAGCATTTGAGTTTGTTTGATTTATCACGTAAGCGAAATTTAACGGAATACTTTTAGTACATCTGTGGCGGACCTTTCGATGGTTGATTACTAGCAACAATGCCAGTACGAACTTGAGTTCGTTGGGCTAGGTAGCTAAGAGACATTAAATGGGAATGAATCGCTACTTTTTTATTCCACATGCAAAAACATCAGTTAACTTATGAAAAATGTACGACCTCTCAACAGTGTATTTGTACAGTATTTTGAGGGTACCATTGAACCATACTTTTGTCGTATTTTAAAAACAGGAAGTATTGCCCTTCAAGCTCTGAGAAAGCGACCTCTACACACACACACACACACACACACACACACACACACACATACACACACACACACACACACACATCCGTCACCTTCACCACCCCGAAACGCAAGCTGAGAAGCAAGTCCTAACCTGGTGAATTTTCTCTCTGAATCAGGTATTCAATTTCTCCTTTTACTAACCTGCTAAAAAAGCAACTGTCGTGTGTGGCGAATACTTGGTGGCACCTTTTGAAACGATCGCTACGCACTTGATCAGATACGTAGACCGACGCAGCACAACGGTAATGTTCAAACACATCGCTACCACTGATGGGTTCTCAGCGAGGCGAGAACGCTTTCCGATTTATCGGCACATAACCCAAGGACCTCCCAGCGTCTGCAGAGAAAGAAAACCGAGACTGACACTTCTTTGGGGCTTCTGAATTTTATTCCTTCTCCTCTTATGTGCTATATCTTCACACTGACAGAATGTCAGACATGATACTAAAATAAAAAAAAGGAGTTGTCACAAGAGGAGATTGGACGTTAAAGTTATTTTCTGCGGCAGATATCATAGCTCGATTAAATGCAAGAGAGAATCGTGTTACCATAAGAGTTAAGTGTCAAGATCACAGCAACAGATATTTACAGATAGGAATAATAAAAATTTACGTTTATAGAATCGCACAGTAATCAGGGGTAATTTAATCCGATTCAGTAATTTCTCTTTTGTATCCAATATACCATGAAATTCGTTCCTGCTTCTGACTCACTTTTTTAATATCTGTTTTCATCTGTAGCTCAGGTTTCGAAGTATCACGTTTCATTATGAGCTAGGATAAGTGTAGTTTACTGCATTAAAGTAGGATCCAATTCTAGCAGAACATGTGTTCTAACAGTGCTCTAAGATTTTCGCTGTTTTGAGAGGGATAAACACAGGGTATAGTGTTCTTCTTTGGCACAATAGAGCGGAAAGTGTCACGATATCAGGTATGTGAAAACTGTGTGTATTTAGAAATATTAAATATGTAAGCCGACTATATGTGTGCTATTCGTGTCTTTTTTGCAATACCTTTCATAGACTGTATCGAAACGTGTGTGTCGTGATATATTGTGTACTTTCAGAATTTTATCGGCTGCAAATGCCATGCAAAATCTAATCTGTACTATATCGTCATCTTTAAACTGAAATTGTATTTCCAACCAATTTGAAGTAGTACACTCATCCTGGCATTTGTTGTCCTTGATTTCAGTGTAAATCTGCATGATTAAAAATATATTTTGTGCATTTCGAAAAGCTTCCAAGTTTCTGATTTAACGTATTCCGTATTAAATCGAGAGTTGTGGGCTGCAGTTGTGTATACCACAGAATTTGGCACCAACATCTTTTTTTAAATCGTTTTCCCTTGATTGCAGTGTTGACATTTATATAATTGGTTGACGTTCTTTTTCAAATAAAGTTACTACGAAGTCGACGGACTTGCGGTAATATTGTGTACTACATGTTTTTCAAGTATCACGTCAAGTTCCAGTTACATTAGTCTCCCCATTCAGGAGCAGCGTTTACTGTCGGCTTTTGTTATAAGCTTCCATTATTTTCGAGTTTGTTGTGCTAGTCTGTTATCATAACCACGGATAATTAAACGTACGAGACACAAAAATCCGAGTACTTTCAATGATTCAATAAATGTTGTCCCAGGTTTTGCTCTTGCTATAACGGAAACCAATTTCTTGGTCGATGCTTCTTCATTTCATAAAGAGAGCTTGTGATGCTTGTAGCGTAACAGATTCCGTAATTAAAAAAAGTCAGTAAGGATAATTTAAAGGTATTTGCTTAGTCTTTATAAAACACTTCATCAGTCACAATGCGGCAGCATTGTGAACGCTGTTCTCGAACACGGGTTCAGGGAGTATCGAGGGGATGCAAGGACACAGTGATAGAGGGGTCGTAAAAACTGCCCAAAAAGAAAGCGAGAGAAAAAGACGGTTTAAGAAAACACCAAGAGAGGTACATGAGGTCCTCTAACCATCGTGTTACTATCTTTTCCAGAGGACAAGAAGGCTTTCCTTCGGTCCACGACCGTAAACACACACTACTGTCACAGTTACAATTCTACAACGCGATTCCGCTTGGAAGCATCGTAAGGAAATGACATCAGCAAAAGCCCAATATACCGCGGTCCGACATACTGTGGAATAGTACACAACCCAGTGTCCAAAATTACAGTGTGCAAAGAATGCATCCGTAGAACTATTTACCCTTACGACTTACAAGCCCTTATTACATTAACCGAAAGGGATAATGGTACCTAAACTCAACCTTGGTTTTATGTTGGTTCTGTCGCCTGATAAAAGTCTGAATACACTTCTCACCGTTACTACTGTGAAACAGTGGACGAAGAGACTACCGGTATGTGAGAATGCTTGACAGTAATCGAAACAAGCACCAAAATAATACGCGTCCTGCGTTATTCATTCACCGTGTAAAATTCTGTATACTCGTTTCCATGTTGCACAATCGAGAAGCATATTGTGTTAGAGATCATTTGAAAATTATTGATCGTTCGTGGAATAGTGATGCAAAAGCTGATTTAGCACGGTGTGTGTGTGTGTGTGTGTGTGTGTGTGTGTGTGTGTGTGTGTGTGTGTCTATGTGTGATGAAACTAAAAGAACAATCAGGACGTAGACGAAAGAAGAAAACAACCGAAGAGGGTTACGAAAGTTAGTAAGTCAGTCAAGAAGGCTAGGAGAGTGTTTGTGCTAGATAGAGCAGATAAGCAGTTATTAACATTTCACTCACAGTGAATTGGCATCACCTAGTTCCTGTAAGATGGATTTGGAGGAATTATGGGCAAAGTTTATACAGATTGTAAATCATGGCCTGGAGAGTTATGTGCCTAGTAAATGGATAAAGGATGGAAAAGACCCACTATGGCTTAATAACGAAATTCAACGGATACTGAGCAAGCAAAGGCTGTTGCACTCTCGGTTCAACAGGGAACGCATAAATGGCGACAAGAGAAGGTTATTAGAGATTCATGCGTCTGTGAAAAGACGGCCGTGGGAGAGCCAGTCCTGACAAAACTTTACCATCTGGTGAGCAAGATGTATGAAACAGGCGAAATACCCTCAGACTTCAAGAAGAATATAATAATTCCAATCCCAAAGAAAGCAGGTGTTGACAGATGTGAAAATTACCGAACTATCAGCTTAATAAGTCACAGCTGCAAAATACTAACACGAATTCTTTACAGACGAATGGAAAAACTAGTAGAAGCCAACCTCGGGGAAGATCAGTTTGGATTCCGTAGAAACACTGGAACACGTGAGGCAATACTGACCTTAAGACTTATCTTAGAAGAAAGATTAAGGAAAGGCAAACCTACGTTTCTAGCATTTGTAGACTTAGAGAAAGCTTTTGACAATGTTGACTGGAATACTCTCTTTCAAATTCTAAAGGTGGCAGGGGTAAAATACAGGGAGCGAAAAGCTATTTACAATTTGTACAGAAACCAGATGGCAGTTATAAGAGTCGAGGGACATGAAAGGGAAGCAGTGGTTGGGAAGGGAGTAAGACAGGGTTGTAGCCTCTCCCCGATGTTGTTCAATCTGTATATTGAGCAAGCAGTAAAGGAAACAAAAGAAATATTTGGAGTAGGTATTAAAATTCATGGAGAAGAAATAAAAACTTTGAGGTTCGCCGATGACATTGTAATTCTGTCAGAGACAGCAAAGGACTTGGAAGAGCAGTTGAATGGAATGGACAGTGTCTTGAAAGGAGGATATAAGATGAACATCAACAAAAGCAAAACAAGGATAATAGAATGTAGTCTAATTAAGTCGGGTGATGCTGAGGGAATTAGATTAGGAAATGAGGCACTTAAAGTAGTAAAGGAGTTTTGCTATTTGGGGAGCAAAATAACTGATGATGGTCGAAGTAGAGAGGATATAAAATGTAGGCTGGCAATGGCAAGGAAAGCGTTTCTGAAGAAGAGAAATTTGTTAACATCCAGTATTGATTTAAGTGTCAGGAAGTCATTTCTGAAAGTATTCGTATGGAGTGTAGCCATGTATGGAAGTGAAACATGGACGATAAATAGTTTGGACAAGAAGAGAATAGAAGCTTTCGAAATGTGGTGCTACAGAAGAATGCTGAAGATTAGATGGGTAGATCACATAACTAATGAGGAAGTATTGAATAGGATCGGGGAGAAGAGAAGTTTGTGGCACAACTTGACCAGAAGAAGGGATCGGTTGGTAGGACATGTTCTGAGGCATCAAGGGATCACCAATTTAGTATTGGAGGGCAGCGTGGAGGGTAATAATCGTAGAGGGAGACCAAGAGATGAATACACTAAGCAGATTCAGAAGGATGTAGGTTGCAGTAGGTACTGGGAGATGAAGAAGCTTGCACAGGATAGAGTAGCATGGAGAGCTGCATCAAACCAGTCTCAGGACTGAAGACCACAACAACAACAGTGAAAAGATCAATGCGCGAAGCATACAGTGACTACCACCGTCACACCTTAGCAAAAGATCTGGCAGAGAACCCGAGAAAATTCTAGTCCCATGTAAAATTGCTAAGCGGATCTAAGGCTTCCATTCAGTCCGCTGTGGCAGTTGAAGATAGCAAAACGAAAGCCGAAGCTTTAAATTTCACGTTCAAGAAATCGTTCACATATGAGAATCGTACAAACATACCGTCATTTGACCATCGGACAGACTTCCGTATGGACGACAAAGTAATAAACACCCCAAGTAGTCCAGTCAAATTGCAGATGTACCTTTCAAAAGGTGGGGTAGAAGATTTAATTTTTTTAACTCGTTCATATTGTTGGAAAGGTTACAAAACCAAGTTTTGCCAACAAAATTTCTCTTGGGAAAACTTTTTGCAGTCAAAAAACTTCGAAGATTTCGGACTTTTTTCAGTTTTTTCAAAATATCTCACTTCCACTTGCTCCTATCGCTTTAACGTCCAGTTTCTTTTTTAAAGAGCACAAAATTCTGTACAAATTTGATTCTTACCATTTTTTTCTACTCCCAGTATCTAACGCGCTACAGCGCGTCAAAAAATACCAATTTTTCAAATTTTGAGCATAGTGGCAAGATACCTTATTTTTGAACACTATTTTTTCCGTTTCTGTTTGTGTAGTACAAATACATTATACATCATGCTATGTGTTGGAATTTACCACCTCAGTTTCAGGTATTCAATTTCTCTGTATGCAACATGAGGATTGCTGGGCAACCAACTATTGTGATTCTTACATCACTACCTGAAGTTCACTATGGGCCACCTCAGCCCTGGTATTTGTAAAACTATAAATATAAAAATGCATCATTAAGACACACACACACACACACACACACACACACACACACACACACACACACACACAAAATAAATTGTCTCAGGAAACTGAACTATTATTAGTGCAATAGGTAACCTAATTAGGTAGGTAATTATTCTTGTGTATAAAGGCCACACAATTGACATTAAAAATAAGTAGCTTTATTACAATCAAAATGCATTGTCAGTTACTAAAAAATGTTGACAGTTCTGGGTTTGTAATACTCGTAATATCGCACTTTAGCGCACTTGACACAGGTATGAGCATCACTTCCAACGTTTTGATGGGCCAGGTTCCTCAGTGTCACCAGAAATACTTTGAGTTACGGATTCAAGGTCTATACATAGAGTTGATCCCAGATTGACCTCTTCTTTAAACAGCGAATCAGCCTCAGCAAGTTCGTTGATTTCGTCGGCGGTTTCCTCAACATCCTCCATAACATCTTCTTCACTGTCTTCATATAAAAATTTTGGCACGTTTTCGCAGTGGACCCCAATACATTTCTTGCAAATTGAAGAACATTTGAAACCCGCTTTTCTGCAGGAGCACGCTTCGCCACAGTTCAGCTTGCATGAGCATGAAACAATGTGAAGAAGTGCTTCATGTGCTGGATCTTGGCTCATTATAACGAATATTGGACCGTGGTCACTGTGATTCCAGCCCCATTTCTCAGGAGGTTTCAGTTTTCCATCCAACTTTGGACTTGTTGGTAAGTCCGCAACGAATGATGTTGTGCAGCATCTTGTGTAGGTGGCAACCGTGCAAGATTCAGTTTGCTTTTAGTGGCAGACTTGGCGAATAGCTGGTACCGCAAATGGTCTAGTGTGTGGGAGCTGCTGACACCTCCACTATACAATGCGATAGTAACCTGTTCTCCTGATGTTATTATTTCTTCACTGGTAGCATGTCGTTTATTGAACGTGCAAAGTGCTGAGGTTAGGTGTTCATTTTTCGCAACAATATTACAGCACTTAATTTTTCCTTGACCAAAAAAAGCGGATGTTGCATCACATCCGCTAAAGGCGTGAGTGAACAGAATATATTCACTGTCAAACTTGTAAGATGCAGTGGAAAACCACTTGTCTTCTGCATTTCCTCTTCCTGGCTTTAAGAAAAATAGGTTTTCAATGCCTTGCCCCAAACCGGTCATGAGCAAAAGCAGATCAACATCATCTACAATGACAACACTTCCAAAATCTTTGGTTCTTGAAATGGCAGATGTTACAATCATAACGTCAGCATCTTCTTGTGCCTGGCTTTGAAGCTGTTTCAGCTATCACCACATCGTCACCATATTTCTGGAAAAGGCGAGCCTTGACAGTTCGAATATCAGGACGAGATGATGTGGGTATTTGCTCTAACAGATCGTCCGTAGAAAACTGACAATCTTCCGTATTGGTTTCCAGGTAGGCAAATACAGCCTCCATGCCTTCATCTACTTGAGTTGCAGGTCGGTAACGTCGATTCTGTCCAGTAGCTGAAACGCGGTGAAAGAACTTTCTGTAGCAAAATCTGTGGTATCGCCCATCTGCAGCAACCAAATCATTTACATTTTGAATCCGCTCTATCACTTGTTGACCAAATTCATCACCACGTCGTTTAGCCTGTTCTAATACTGTTGATTGCACTTCCAATTTCATTACTTTGTAAATTAAATTTCGTTTGGCATATGACAATCTTAATTGCTTGGTTAAAAAGTCATCAAAATTCCCTTTCGCAAATAAGAAGCATTTCTCTTTGAAATTGAACTGACCTTTTTCCTGCGACCGACGTAGCACGCCTGTTGGTTCCTGAGGATGTAGAATGCTAGCTGCTATCATTCTCTCATTAATGTGCTTCTTGTAGCATGCTTCACGCAACATCACTTCACTGAGCGTTTTCAAAAACGGGTGTGGGCAGACTCCCTGCGTTTAGCACTACAATCGATAAGTGTGCTCAGTCCTTTCTTTTTCACAAATGGTTCAAATGGCTCTGAGCACTATGGGACTTAACATCTATGGTCATCAGTCCCATAGAACTTAGGACTACTTAAACCTAACTAACCTAAGGACATCACACACGTCCATGCCCGAGGCATGATTCGAACCTGCGACCATAGCGGTCGCACGGTTCCAGACTGAAGCGCCTAGAACCGCAAGGCCACACCGGCCGGCTTCTTTTTCACATTGCGTCCATCACTCACCACAGTTTTTTCGCAAATGAAACACAAATTCACGTCAGACATACTCATTTTCAGCACCACAACGTATACTGAATGGAAGCGACTCCGCCGGCCGCGGTGGTCTAGCGGTTCTAGGCGCTCAGTCCGGAACCGCGCGACTGCTACGGTCGCAGGTTCGAATCCTGCCTCGGGCATGGATGTGTGTGATGTCCTTAGGTTAGTTAGGTTTAGGTAGGTCTAAGTTCTAGGGGACTGATGACCACAGATGTTAAGTCCCATAGTGCTCAGAGCCATTTGGAAGCGACTCCGCGCGACTGCTACGGTCGCAGGTTCGAATCCTGCCTCGGGCATGGATGTGTGTGATGTCCTTAGGTTAGTTAGATTTAAGTAGTTCTAAGTTCTAGGGGACTGATGACCACAAATGTTAAGTCCCATAGTGCCCAGAGCCATTTGAACCATTTGAAGCGACTCCAAACAGTAGGACCCTTATTGTTGTGTGCTAATAGCTGTCAGTGCGCTGTGAACAATCACCAGAGATAATCGCCATCCTCCCGCCAAAGACTAAATACGCTTTTGTCCGCTAAAGAACAATTCCTACATACTTTTTCTTATAACTGATCATTAACGTCAATCAACTGTAGAAAATTTATGGCACCTGCATGCAATCGAATTACATATTGTAACATAAATAAACTTCACTCAATCCGTCGTGAATGTGTTCGTAGTTACTGAATATGATGCTGTTTGTCCTGGCCTTGCAGCAGAGTGAGATGGTAAAATCCAATGAATAACATGATGAGTAATATGTTTATACTACACAAATAGAAACTGAAATAACAGTGTTCAAAAATTAGGTAATTTGCCACTTTGCTCGAAATTTGAAAAATTGGTATTTTTTGACGCGCTGTAGCGCCTTAGATACTGGGAGTAGAAAAAAATGGTAAAAATCAAATTTGTACAGAATTTTGTGCTCTTTAAAAAAGAAACTAGACGTTAAAGCGATAGGAGCAAATGAAAGTGAGATATTTAGAAAAAACTGAAAAATGTCCGAAATTTTCTAAGTTTTTTAACTGCAGAAAGTTTTCCCAAGAGAAATTTTGTTGGCAAAACTTGGTTTTGTAACCTTTCCTACTATATGAACGAGTTAAAAAAATAAAATCTTCTACCCCACCTTTTACAAGGAACAGGCTTTTTTTCTGACAGTTCTACTGGACTAAAGCGTGGAGAAACAAATAAATATTTGAAAGCAAATAAATCACCCTGTCCGGATGGAATACCAGTTGCATTTTACAAAGAGTACCCTCTGCCATTAGCTCCTTACCGAGCTTGCATTTATCCTGAATCTCTCGCCCAGCACAAAGCCCCAAGCGACTGGAAAAAGCGCAGGTGACTTTTTAATATAAGAAGGATAAAAGGACGGACGCGCCATTTTACGGACAATTGTCCCTACTTTCGGTTTACTGCAGAATCCGTGAACATATTCTCAGTTCGAATATAATAAACTTTCTTCAGACTGAGAAGGTTAAGTCCACCAATCAGTATGGTTTTAGAAATCATCCCTCGTGCAAAACTCAGTTTGCCCTTCTCCCACATGATATACTGCGAACTGTGGATGAAGAGCAATAGGAAGATTCCATATTTCTATGGAATAAGTTCACAGATAAGTGAATGGCTCGAATACTTCTTAAATAACTCCTCGACAGCATACAGTGAAAATGGTATCGTCTGGAGTGCCCCAGGGAAGTGCGATAGGACCGCTGTTGTTTTCTATACACATAAATGATTTGCCAAACAGGGTGGGCAGAAGTCTGTGGTTGTTTTCTGATGACGCTGCAGCACATGACAAGGCGTCGAAGTTGAGTGACTGTAGGTAGATACAAGAAGACTTAGACAAAATTGCTAGTTGATGTGATGAATGCCAGGTGGCCCTAAATATGTAAGTTAATGCGGATGAGTTGGAGGGTTCAAACCTGTAATGTTCGGATGCAGTATTACTAGTGTCTTGCTTGATACCGTCAAGCCGTTTAAATACCTGGGCATAACGTTGCAAAGCGTTATGTGGTGGAATAAACATGTGAGAACAGTGTTAGGAAGGAGAATGGTCGACTTCGGTTTATTGGGAGAATTTTAGGAAAGAGTGGTTCACCTCTAAAGGTGACCCCATGTAAACGCTGGTGCGACCTATTCTTGAGTTCTGGTCGAATGTTTGAGATCTGTACCAGGCCTGATTGAAGGAAGCCATCGATGCCATTCAGAGACGGACTGCTAGATTTCTTACTGGTGAGTTCGAACAACACGTATGTGTTACGGAGATGCCTCGGGAAGTAAAATGGGAATCCCTGAAGGGAAGGCAACGTTCGATCCGAGCAACACTCTTTCGAAAATTTAGAGAACCGGCATTTGACACTGACTGCCAAACGATTCTACTGCCGTCAACATACGTTGCGCGTAAGGACCACGAAGATAAGAAATTAGGGCCCATACGGAGGCATGCGGTAAGTCGTTTCTTCCTCGCTCTGTTTGCGAGTGGAACAGGAAAAGCAAGTGAAACTTTCCTGGCAGATTAAAACTGTGTGTCGGACCGAGACTCGAATTCGCGACCGTTGCCTTTCGTGGGCAGGTGTTCTGTATCAGTGCACTCTGCGCTGCAGAGTGAAAATCTCATTCTGTAAACATCCCCCAGGCTGTGGCTAAGCCATGTCTCCGCAATATCCTTTCTTCCAGGAGTGCTAGTTCTGCTAGGTTCGCAGAAGAGCTTCTGTAAAGTTTGTAAGGTAGGAGACGAGGTACTGGCAAAAGTAAAGCTGTGAGGACGGGGCGTGAGTCGTGCTCGGATAGCTCAGTTGGTAGAACACTTGTCCGAGAAAGGCAAAGGTCTCGAGTTCGAGTCTCGGTCCGGCACACAGTTTTAATCGGCCAGGAAGTTTCATATCATCGCACACTCCGCTGCAGAGTGAAAATCTCATTCAGTAAAGGAAGTGACAAGTAGTGGTACAGGGTACCCTCTGCCCCTCTGCCACGCACCGTACGGTGGCTTGCGGAGTGTTACGTAGATGTAAATGTACATCTGCGAATCAACAGAAAATCTCTCTAAATCGATCTTTGTCCATGACGGTTGCGGGACCTCGTCTGTTCAATATAATTAATCAAATCAAAAACACCTTCTACCGTCTGCATTTCCAATTTTATTTTCTTTTTCCTACCAGTTTCAATGTTTCGTTACGCCATCTTCACGACCCTCTTTGTGCAGTCGAAAGAGGGGCCAGTATACAATCACCGGTATTCGTACACGTCTTTTTAACTACGTGATCCCATCGTTCATCAACTACGTACTGTTTAACAGTTAAGCGTAGGGATCGAGTTATTAAAAATACGTCTACGGATACCAGTTACTGTATGCTGGCCTCTATTTCGATTGTACAAGAGCGGCCTAAAGATGGCTTAGTGTAGCGACGAAACTGGTCGCAAAAATAAAATAAAATTGGAAATATAGATGACTGAAGGTGTTTTGCATTCGGCACTCTAACAGATAAAGGTCGACGCAAGAAAAGAAATGAAAATGTCTACTGACTTAATAAACTTTGTGTTACTTACAGGGCAGGTTATTATAGCCCAAGATGCCAGTTTCACTTTGATATAAATAGCAGCACAGACTTTTTGGCACCCGACAAACGGTTTTACATGATGTAACGTTTCCATGGCACTAGGCAAACGAGCATTAAAGGAAAAGCAAGGATTTCCGATGACGAATCTGATTCTCAGTTTCCTGAAATACTACGTTAAATAATGGTAGATAAGTATGTAAGTGATAATCAATTGTATGCTGATGATGACAGGTTGCTTTAGTTAAATCTGACGTTGTCAGTAAAGGAGAAAGCAATCAACTGTAAATATATTAAAGATAAAAATAAAAATTTAAATAATTTTTACAGTTGTCTATATCGCGCGTTCCTAAAACATGAAAATATGGTGACTAGTTTCACTTGACTAAGTAGTGTTGCAGGAGGAGTGGAGCGGTAGTGTGCAAACATGTAGATCACGGGGAACTGCCCGATCGCTGGACATGCCTGCGAGCACGTAGCATAAAATCCTAAGAAACATCATGTATTACTATCCATACAAAATCACTCTTGTTCGGAACTTGGTTTCTGCTAACCTGCCAGTAAGACAAACGCTCGCTCTGAAACTGATTCCTCGCATGGAAGTGGACAATGAATGGCCATGGAACATTCTGTGGACGTATTAAACCCATTCCCATCTCCAAAACAGGTTAATACTCAGAATTGCAGAATATGGGCAGCGGAAAGTCCGCACTCAAGTCAGCTAGTACCACATTATTCTGCAAAGATGACTGTATGGTGCGAGTCGACGGCATCGTGTATCGTAGGGTCCTATTTTTTCCAGGAGGTGAGTCGTGCAGGTTGTATTACCTATACCGTCACTGGCAAACGCTGTGAGAGTCTTTTGTGACCAACATGCTGCGAACCGTTCAAAAGCGCGAATGCCTGGTTAGGATAACTTTTATGCAAGATGGTGACCGTTCATACATTGCACAGCCAGTGAAGCAGCTGGTGCAAAGGCATTTATGAAATGCTAGAACTATCAGCCGTCATTTCACTACAGCCCGGCGGTACAGATCACCTGATCATAATCCGTGTGACTTTTGGCTGTGGGGTTATCAGACAGATGTTGTGTTCAGTTTCGAACATAGCTGAACTGGAGGCACGCACTGCGCAGCGCATCCTGAACGTGACCTCTGAGACACTCCGATGTGTTGTGAAGTATGCTGTTTCTCGTTCCCGACTTGTGGCAGAAAAATGTGGACAGTGTAATGAACACGTCTTGCGCCAGTCTCACGAAGGTTAGAAACCGGTTTTTGGCTCCAGAATTAGAAAATGTCTTTTTTTACAGTTTTCAGCTCCAGGACAAATAAAAGCCATTGCTTTCTTGAAGTTTCTGACCTTAGGAGAATTAAAAACCAATTTTTCCCATTCGATGTGGTACGACCTTGCCGTGGTCCAGAAGCTTAGCTTACTAACAGTTCCAAAACTCTTGACTACCGAACTTGTATAGTCATATACACTGAACAGTATGGATGGTGTAACGTGCAACTCAAATCGTATCCGTCGTGTTGCGATTCATCTGTCGTTTGTAGTTGGCCCAAACTGCGTTAAGCGCTTACAACACCATCTATTGGTAAAATTTCAGTTACTTCTACTTTCTTCCAGCGATGTTTCTTTCTGCGTCAATGGTTCAAATGGCTCTGAGCACTACGGGACTTAACTTCTGAGGTCATAGTCCCCTAGAACTTAGAACTAGTTAAACGTAACTAACCTAAGGACAGCACACACATCCACGCCCGAGGGAGGATTCGAACGTGCGACCGTAGCGGTATCGCGGTTCCAGACTGTAGCGCCTATAACAGCTCGCCCACTCCGGCCGACTCTGCGTCAATAATATGCTTTTCGGATTTGGCGTTGCCGTCAGCAGTGGTTCTTTCCGTATTAAAACTGGAATTTTAATTAACGACACCCTGTGTTTATATATATATATATATATATATATATATATATATATATATATATATATGTGTGTGTGTGTGTGTGTGTGTGTGTGTGTTCAACATCTTCTACTAAACTTTTAGTTCAATTTCAGTCAAACTTGGTACACATATAACTTACTCTTTCGAAAGTTTCACTGTGGTAAGAACCACCAACATATCAAAGGGTGAAAAAGTAGTGTAGCTCATAATGTGGTGGTGCACACATTTCATTTATCCAGTATTTGAGAATGAGCACACTTAGTACTTTGCGAAAAGGTTTACATATAATTTTGAATATTTGCGAAATTCTTTCTCGCTGAGAATCCCTAGGAAATGATCAAAGGAAAAAAAGTTACTTACTCCATTTTTGCTGTTCACGCAGTAAAACTGCCGCGTCTGGCATGACTTTCTTATTTAAAACTTCTTTACTATTACTTGTATGTGCGACGCATTTTGCATGCAGTGTTCACATATACCACTCAAAGTATCTGGAAAATTATATTCTTGTACGAAATATAGTTCACGAGACATGGCGTTATAGTCACTTTGATGCGTGAGGAACTGTCACAAAATGCATCATTTTTAAAGTTATTACTTCTTTATTGCTAACTCTATTCGTAATATATATCTCAGGCAATATCCACCTATGCCGTCGATGATTGTACCAACAAAGTTATATTATTGTACGTCGCATAGTTCAGGAAATACGATGTCATAAGCGCTGAGATGCGTGAAAACCTGTCAAATCATGCATGACGTTTGAAATTGTTACTAGCTCTGTTCGTCACACATTTCGCAGACTGTATCCACGAATCTCGCTGGATGTTCCTACAGAATTATGTCACTGTACGGCTCATAGTTCAGGGGATTTGACGTTGTAAGCACTGAGCAGCGTGAAAACGAAACTGCAGGATGAAAATCGCTAGTGATATAAGCGAACTATGTGTACAAATATGTGCGAAATTTGTTAAATACGCATGGAAAGCAGGTGATATGTGCGTATGCGGGCAGAGCCGCACGTAGAAAGATCTTCCTAAACCGCTGGATGCATTTCAACCAAAGTTTGTACACATATTATTCACTATCTGGAAACAAATTCTGTGTGGATAAGAACCAGAAACCTCCTACGAGAGCAGGGGTGATAACATGCAGACAGAAGAGGGTAGGAGGAGATGGTCAGAGAGAGAGGTGGAAGGAAGAGGTGGACAGAGAGAAGAGGAGGACAGGATGGACAAAGAGAAAGAGAGAAGAGGAGATGAAATGAGAGGGCGTGAGGAAGAGGTAGTGGGGAGGAGGATATCGACTTAGACGTTAGAGGACGAGATGGAAATAGAGAGATGGTGCAGACTGACTAGGGTGAGAAGCATGTGGTGAGGGGGAAGGAGTAAATGGACAGAGCGAGGGGGGACGAAGAGATGGACGAATACAGAGAGATGGTGCACACTGACTAAGGTGAGAAGCATGTGGTGAGGGTGGTGGGTGGGGGGGGGGGGGTGGGGGGGGGGGAAGAAGTAAATGGAGAGAGCGAAGGGGAACGAAGAGCTGGACGAATACAAGACTGGCATAACTTCATAGCTGGGCAACGCCTAGTGCTCAGTTAGTCGTCTATATAACGTGGAGTACGTCTATATGAGGAACACTTTCAACGAAAAACTGAATAAACCCTCAAGATAAAACGAAGTAGTTCAAAACCATGCTTAATGAGATTGCAATTAATTATAAAATGTTAATACAACGTCATTACATACAGCAACTTGCCAAAGCTGAGAATTATATACAAACATTACTCAGTTTTGACAAGACCCCAGATGTAGCGATGTGTATATACATTTCATAAATAACTGAAATATCATTCAGCATAGTTTTCAACTAGTTCGTTTTACCTGCTAGTTTATTCAGTTTTTTATTGAAACTTAGCCCATACTGATATGCTTCCAGCTGCATAGACGCTCCAAGGTTTTCAGAACGCTGTATGCTGATATATATTTTTCCATGAGTGATCTGAGGATGGTTGCTTAGTCAGATGAAACTAGTCATCACATTTGAATAATTTCGAATTTACCTAGACATTATAAAAACATTTTTTTTTTTATTTTAACATTTCACTTCACTGTCGAATGCTTCCAACCAGAACTCTCGACGTGCGGGCTTTAGGATTTGAGACATGTTTCGTAATGCACTTGGACATAATTACCCTCCTTTTCGTAACAAATAAATCATGTAACCATAAGCTGCATCCTCTTACTGTAGGCAAGAGTGAATTCCTTTTGACGTTTCTAGCATCTAAACATGTAACCACCACAGTTCACTTACATGCACTCAAACGATGTAGGATGACACGTGACATTTTCATAAAGTGATTTAAAAATGAGTTTATTCTGTCAGGGAGAAAATGCCTGCTATCACTTAAGCCGAGAAAAAAAGCGGTACTCATCTTTGACCACTGTCCAGCTTATCTACCCAGTGGTGTGTTGCAATCAGAAGATGGAAAGATAATATTTTGTTTTTGATTAAAAAGATAACGCTATTATTTCAGCCGCTGGAACAGATCATCATACGAGCAATTACTTCTCATTATCGCTGTGAACTGCTTACTTCAATAGTATATTCAGATGAGGAAATGTAAATTTCTTTCAATATGTAAATCTGACGACTATTGCATATTCAGTAGGCCTGGCGTTGGAAAGCATCAGCCGCCCCACAATTAGGACTTGTTGGAACAAGTATTCCATTGAAGAAATTGCAACAGATGAAGAATGTGTGGACACAGGTTTCAACAGGAGTGACTAATAGTCTGCTCGTGACGTTCTGGAGTGCAATGTTGATTTGCAGACTTAAACAGCTGGGAAGCCGTCCACACCGAGGAATCGATTTCAGGGATGACAGATGACAAAGACATCGTTGATGCTGTACGAAATGTGACTGCTAAAGCAAACGAAGATGAGGATGATGAGGAAAAATGAAGAAAGGGAAGAAAGCACAGAAGATGTTCCTAATGCACATGAAATACTGAATAATACAAGAAAGGGATTACATGTATGGAGAGGCAAAGTGAATCAAAATATATTCAGTTTTGGCACCTGATGAATATTAAAAAAAACTGACCAGCGAAAATTATCTGACTTCTTTAAACTAGTACAAAAGTTAACCCACAATAGCTTGCGGAGGGTGTCCTTAATAGCCCTGTACGTTATAGTTCATAAACCTTAATTCAGTACCGTATATTATTTATAAGCACTGTTATGTTATTGCTTGGTCACCGTTTGAGAAACTTTACCAAACTGCTGTATTTGGTAAATTTTTAATTTTTTCTTTACAAAGTTGTTTGAAATACTCTACAAGCTCACTCATGTTCAAGAATGAAGTACTTGCTGCACCTTCGCTACGGTTCGAGTCTCTGTCCGGCACACAGTTTTTATCTGCCAGGAAGTTTCATATCAGCTCACACTCCGCTGCAGAGTGAAAATCTCATACTGGAAAGATGAAGTTGTCTGTGGGAGACTTATAATATGGTAGAGGTTGTTAGTCGTTGTACTTGTAGACATGTAAATTAAATCCTTCTATAAATAAACGAATGCTCCGCCATTGGTCATCGGTTGCTGTTTGTTATTATCGTAACGCGACAAACTTTGACACAGGCTAAAGCAATAAAGGTCTTAAATTTCTTAGCTTATCACTGTACTAAACGTTAACCCAGTTTATCGCTGTGCCTGTCAGTCGTGGCTGACTGGACGTGTCGTTTGTAAGCGCACATACGATGGATCATCAATATAGGTACTTTAAAACATATTATGTAATAATGCATAATTGCAATGACTGTGCTAAACAATTAATCCACGTGGTTCTTGTATCCTATTTTCTAAGCTGTAACTCGGCACTATTTGTTGATTTACACTTGATTATTGCCTGCTGCAGTCTGTCTGATTGGAAAATTATACATCGGACATACACATGTAGCCAATTTTGAAGTGCGAACTTACTCCCAAGGTGTATGCGCCGATAACTTAAGTTCTGATCGTTAGCCTACGACGCATGTCCTAACTACCCTCCCACACTGGTCTGCAACTCATTCCTTTGCGAAACTTCCAATGACATTGAAATGGTTGCAATATGGAAACACGCTTTTTTGTCGAAAATTGAAATTTTGAGACCGTGGCTTTGTGCAAAATGCAAGTTAATTCTTGCAGAAACGATAACAGCAACCAGCCACTTTTAAAATGCTATTTATTTACATAAATACCGCCGTTACTGGTTTCGAACCGACCTGTTCATCATCGACGTCTAGCTCACATTAAGATAGATTTCTGTTGTAGTCTACATCAATTTACACTTTTTATTCTACCATATGGTGAAAATTCCTTGAGGTGGTGGTGCCCTACAATTAAAACATGGTGGAAGAAACTGTCTATTTAACTGTCATTGTGCCTCATGACGATTTCAAACGATGTGAACATATTTTCCAAGTGAAAGTATTTTAGTTACTTACGTCAAGACTCCGCGCCATTACTTTGCAGTGCTGGCGGCTTGTATTCATGTGTTTTACATTACCTGTATTAGTTTCCTATGCAGTGCCACGCTGTTTAAAGTTTCTTCATTGACGAACCGATGATAGAATACTCAGATATAAAAAAACCATTTTAATTGCTTCCTTTTTCTTGGTATTGGAAAATTCCTTATGGCACCAGCTTTTGTTAGGTGAGTTTTAAGACTTATGATTCTGTAATGTATGCTAGGAAAGATATCTCCGTCTTCCAAATTCCGATTTTTGAAAATTAAGTCTTGTGCCTGGAAGTACTCACTTTTTTCATACATCTTCGAATATCTTTAAGTATTTCTCACATGTTTCGTTGTCTATCAATATATCATCCATGTAAACGGTGCATCCTTTCAAGAATTCTTCCCTTAGCACTCGGTCTAGTGTTCTGTTAAAAACTGATACCTATACGTTCAATGCAAAATGTAGAACTCTGAGCACTTTGTACTCTTATCATCTCCCTTCGTGTAAAAATACTGAATATGGCCTCGATTCCAGGTTCAAGTAGGACTTGATGATATCCAGATGTTAAATCGAAACTTGTAAATATTCTTGCTCCCTTGAATTTTTGAATTAGCTTGTCTATTCTTATTAGTTGATACATTTCTGGTTCAAATAATTCGTTGCCTCACCGTGTGTCCATCACAGGCCTCATACTTCCGTTTTTCTTCGCCATAATGACTAAAGGGCTAGTGCACTGACTCCGTGGCTTCTCTATTACTCCTGTATTCAGTATTCTTTGCAATTCTTTTGTTACTGTTTCTTTCCTAGCATGCTGAGTTGGATAAGACGGCTTAAAATATGGTCTGTGAAGCTTTGTTTTTATATAATATGGTGGGGTTCTTATTCCCGTCTTTTTCCAAAAGCTTCCCAGAACTTTTCAGTTAATAGGCATAGCTGTCCTGTTGCTACACTTTCTCTGTTAGATATCTTCAGCATGGACTCTCATTGACTGGAGTAGAATTTTATTAGGTGATGAACTCCGCCTCGAACTGAACCCTAATAACCAGCGAAGACTTGTCTCGAGACTCCCCAGACAGTGGTGGGATACCATTCTGACTGTCACCCCCATACGACACGACAACCAGGAGTGATAGCCTGGAATTCCATTTTCCTTCTTTCTTTCTTTTTATTTTCACAACAGGACCCCTTTTGTTATCAAATCCCGGCTCCCTTGCAGCAGAGCGGTACGTCGACGATATTCTACGCCCTCCAAGGGAAGCCATCCTGGGCTTACAGTTCAGTAAGATAATGCCATCCTGCACACGGCGAGAATTTCTATTGCTTGTCTTCTTGCTTGCCAAATCCTACCTTGGCCAGCAAAGTCGCGAGATCTCTCCCCATTTGAGAACGTTTGGAGCATTACGGATAGGAACCTCCAACCAGATGGGGATTTTGACAATCTAAAGCGCCAGTTGGACAGAAGTGGGCGAGACATCCCTCACGAGAGCATCCAACAACTCTATCATCAAGCCGAATAACAGGTTGAATAAGAACCACAGGTGGACCAACGCGTTATTGACTTGCTCAATTTGGGAAACTCTCTCCCTTGGATAAATCATCCTGTTTTCTGAAGTTGTAATCATTTCTTTGCCTGTACATGTAAATCACATTTACCGATTACCGTTACATTCTGATAATTCCATTGTGGTGTCTTGGAGCGTATATGCAAAGCAGTTTTGATGTTAAAAGGTTGAGTAATGAGAAGAGGATGACCTGAGAGACGGCTGAATGGGGGGCACAATCGATGTGTGCTTATAAACTGCTTGAGCCAGAGTGTACCAGAGTACCTGACAGAATATAAATTTCAATGTAAAAATGGTCTCACATATCGCACCAATTCATCTGACTTTAAGTCCCTCTTAGGAGACATCTTAGACGAAAGCTCCGAATCTTATTTTGAAACACGTACAGCTTATTTTGGTTTCCCATACAACAGAGGTCCTGATATAGCAGCGGTAGTTAACTACATAGCTGTTTCAAGTGAAAGAGCTGATGGCGCTGACACGGCTTCCCATTTCACTCCTTCGTAGGCTTTTTCGAAGTATGGCTTGCGAGATGTTTGGGTAAACATCGATACAGCTTTAAAGATATATATGAGAATGTTAGTGACTGCAGCATGTTTTGAAGTGAAATCAAGCTGTCAAATTTAGTTATATTGTTTACGGAATACGACGCGGCTGCTAAACGTGATTTCAGTAAGTTTACTTCGCTCAGAGTAACGAAATGCAGAGTTGAATTATAAAAGATACACAGTTCTTGCAAATGGAAATGTTCTCAACGTTTAGCTGTAGCCTCTTTTCCTTTATATATACTAAATATTTTACGCTCTATTAATAAATTCTGAGGAGCAAATAAACACTTTTCGTTATTAGAAATCACAAAAACAACAATGTTCAGTAGCCCTCATAGCCAAATAAATATACTTTTGGTTTCCTTTAATTATTTTTGAAGATTTACGTAATTTGTAATTTGTTAGCCTCTACAAAGAAGAGTACTATACCTGTGTATTTTACTGTAACGATTAGTGGTTAGCAAATTACCCAAAGTTCTTATTTTTGCGCAAATCGTGGTGCATACCCCTGCGTAAGGTAGCTTCCTAGTCTAATTTTTCCACCGCCGGAAGCACTACGTGCTGGTACACATTATATATTTCTCTCCAGTTCATTCTAGTTGCATAATGATTACATGCAGTGTTCCTTTATTATCTTCGTTATACTCTGAAGACCCAAAGAAACTGATACATCTGCCTAATATCGTGTAGGGCGCCCGCGAACACGCAGAAGTGCCGCAACACGACATGGCATGGATTCGACTAATGCCTGAAATAGTGCTGGAGGGAAATGACTCCATGAATCTTCCCTGGCTGTCCATAATTTCGTAATGAATTAATCTTTATGAAGTTAAGTGTCAAAGATCGGTCAAAAATGGTAATCGCTGGAGCTCTAGTGGTAGAGCGCTTCAGACGGAACTTGCAGAATATGGTTAATAACTTTCCTGCTCGTGCCGTTGACATAGGGGGTGACTTCAGCTTGCCAGGTATAGACTGGGAGCGTCATGTTATCAAAACTGGTGCCTGTGACAGGGATTCGTGTGGAATTGTTCTGAATGACATACTTGCAACAAACAGTCCTGAACTTATCGAATCAGTTAACGCAGAGAAAGGTTTCAGTGATCATAAGGATGTGATAGGATCTATGACAACGTGTCTTACAAAGAATATTAAGAGGGGTTGAAAGATACTTTTGCTTAGCCGGAGTGGCAGGATACAAATTTCAGAGTATCTCAGCACTTAGGAACAAATATTCGATTATGAGGACGAAGATGCAAAGAACAAACGGAATAAATTTGAAGGCATCGTGCAATGTGCTTTAGACAATTATGTTTCAAGTAAGGTCTTAAAGGACGGGAAAGACCCACCATGGTTTAGTAGCCACGTTGTAAAACTGCTTAGTAAAGAAAGAGAACTTCGTCTCAGATTCAAGAGAAGTGAAAACCTAGCTGATAAATAAAAGCTCAGCAGAGCGAAAATTATCGTAAGGAGAGCAATGAGAGATGAATTCAATGAGTGTGAAAGTAAAACTTTGTCAACCGGTCTGAGTAAAAACTCTAAGAGGTTTCGGTCCTATGCAGAATAAGTAAGTGGCTCAAAATTATCTGTTAATTAATTCAGTGATCATACTGGCACCGGGTGATAACAGAGAGACGGCTGAAATACTAAATTCGATCTTCCGAAAATGTTTTACCGCGAAATATAGTACACCTTTCAAACGTCGCACGAGCGTCGAAATGGCAGATACTGAGATAACCGATCGTGGAACAGAAAAAAAAGTAAAAGTGCAGTTGCTTAGTAGTGGAAAAGCGTCAAGGCCAAATGAGATACCTATAAGATTCTACAAAGATAGCGTGAAACAACTTGCTCATGTTCTAACAGTAATTTATCGAAGATTATCTTAAACAACGAAGGATACCTAGCGACTGGAAGAATACGCAGATGATTTCCGTTTTTATAAAGGGCCGTAGAATAGATATACATAATTCTGGACCTGTACCGTGGACGACAATCTGTTGTGGAATTGTGGCACATGTTTTATGCGCAAGAATTATGACCTTCCCGGTGAAAGAAAATATACCCTGTAAAAAAATCAACATTGATTCTGCAAACAGAGATCCTGCGAAACTGAGCTCGCTCTGTTCCTCCACGAGATCCACAGCGTCGTAGACAATGGCGCTCAGGTTGATGCCGTGTTTCTTGGCTTCAGGGAAGCATTTGACACCGTCCCGCACTGCCGTTTAGTGAAAAAAATGCGAGCTTATCGGTTACCGTAGCAGATTTGCGACGGGATTCAAGATTTCCTTGCAGACAGAACTCTACTCGTCGCTTTTAACGGAACATAATCGACAGATGTATTTTCGGGAGTACCACAGGAAAGTGTGATAGGACCGTTACTATTTACAATTAAGTAAATGATCTAGTAGAAAGTGTCGGATGCTCTTTAGGGGTGTTCGCAGATAATGTGATATTCTATGACACAGTAGCAACGGCAGAAGTTATTAACATTTGCAGAATGCCCTCCAGACAACTGACGAATGGTGGATCTTCTGGCAGTTTACAGTAAAGGTAAATAAATGTAACATATTGCGCTTACATAGTAAACGAAATCCACTACTGTGTGCAGCTACGCTATTGATGAAAAACCATTAGAAACAGTATCTACCGCAAAATATCTAGGAGTAACGATTGAGAGCGATCTTAAGTGGAAAAAGCACATAAAACAAATGGTGGGAAAAGCAGATGCCAGACTCAGAGCCGTAGGAAGAATCTTAAGGTAATATAACTCATCCACTAAGAAAGTGGCTTACAAGGCGCTTGTTCGACCGATTTTTGAGTCTCGTTCAACGATCTGGGATCTCTACCAGGTAGGACTGAGAGAAGAGATAGAGAAGATCAGGCCTGATAGAACAGATAGGGGAAATCCAACGAATAGCGGAGCGTTTCGCCACGGGATTGTGTAGCCGGCGCGAGGGCCTTACATAGATATTAAACAAACTCCATTGGCAGACGTTGCAAGAGAGGCGTTGCGCACCACGGAGAGATGTACCATTGAAATTTCCAGAGAGCACTTTCCGGGAAGGGTCAACCAACATATTACTTCCACCCACATACTTCTCGCGCTATGACCACGGGGAGAAAATTAGAGAAATTAAAGCCAATACAGAGGCTTACCGACAATCATTCTTGCAAACACTATTCACAAGTCGAACAGGATTGGAGGGCTCACACAGCATTAGGTAGCTTGCGGAGTATAATGTAGCTGTAGATGTGGTACCTTTACTATCTTGTGTGAAATATTTTACGTAGGTATGGCACATTTACATAATATTTTTCTATTACGCTTCATTGTTATGAAACGTATTAACAAAACTATAAAAGCTGCTAATTTCTTGCAAGGACGCTCAATCGTTTCGGTACGGCTCTGCACTAGATGATGTAGTTGCTGCTCGTTAGCAACCGGAAATCACCCTGACGGCCGTCGAGTTATCATAAGTCCATTAAATTGGTGAATTGGACAAACTGCTGAGAACGCTGCACAATAGGTAGCCACGGCACCTATAGATATATCCTTCCCAATGGGAACTGTCTCGTCTCTTGAATATACAGGACTGTCACTACTTGTCTACTTGACAGAGAACTGCGTAAAAATAGCAGGTCTAGGGGACCTTATAGCCAAAGTAGGGATCAAAGAAACTCAGGGTCTTACAGCCATTCCTTACACTAGGTATTGTTTCCCGTGAATCAAACTGAGGTAGTGCGACACTCGTCACCGGTTGGAAAGCCTGCTGCGTCTGATGTCAGAAGAAGAAAGCGCAGAAAAGCGAGGATCTCTTGACAGAGGACTGTTAGAGTGTAAGGCGAATGATAGTATCCCTTTGTAAAATGACAGCAAGCGATAAGACGTATCATCTTCTTGACACCCTGGGTACGTCTGATATACTCAGTTAACATGTCAACCAATGTAGGAACGTGGTAAAATCATCTTTATGTTGTTCCGCACGTTGGAACGTACGATGGATGCCGCCTGGGCTCCAAGACCATGCTTAGATGATACCAGCAACTGCATGACTAGCTTTAAATGACTGGTGTTTCTCACGGCATTGCAACAAATCTCTTGGGGTATAGAACTGATCACGACTGTTCGGTTCCGAGTCGAGTGGGTGCCTAGGAGCAGAGACCACGTAGATTATGTGAACAGATTCATGATGACTTGCTAGTCTTTCCCGAAGGGAAGCGATCTAAGGTCTGCTAAAAGCTCACGTGTGCTGCAGCCCAGACAGCTAACAGTGTGTGGGGTACATACAGGGATTTCTTTACACTAGGCGACTCTCCGCTGTCCAGGTATTGGAAGCTGTAAGAGACGACATAGCGCTAGTGTAAGGTCGAGAGAAATGTCCCCACAGAATGAGATCTGCTGCAGAAGCATTCACAAAAATGTGCGGCTGTGATGTTTTCAACAGTAGATTTTAGCCTGCTTGAAGATGTAACACTATCTGAGCTTCACTACTTCCTAGACGTAAGTAGAGAAGTACTCAGATAGTACTATTTCTAGAAATCAGGCTAAAATCTGATGTTGGAAACATGATATTATTTGGTTAGATTTAAACGTATATAGAAACGGTAGGGAAACAGGTGTCGTAACCTTTGCTGCTGCCAGTCACAATTTTACTTCGTTTATATTTTTTACAACGTGGCTAGGGAAACAACGCAGTTATCAAATGTGTTTTTCAAATATTGCGTCATCGTTAAGAATGATATTTATAGTTTGTGAGCTGCTGGATTAATGTGATACCTCTAGGTTTTTTTATAAGCCTCTCATGCAGAAACTTACACATAAAGATGTCTTTCTCTTTAGAAAGCCTTTGCAGAAAACTTTTCCCAGTATCGTTTGTCCCTGTTCTTTTTTCTTCACCTTAGGTGTTTTTTAACATGTACTAAAGTGCTACAAAAATATACATTCACGATATCTATTACTGACTGTGGTAAGAAAAATATGCTTACAAGAATTCGTGATATAGCAGGTGGCCAACCTCTGTTATCACTCTATGCTAACACCGAGCTTTTTGTTGGCGTGGTTCTATGGTATGCCCGCATATGGGCAGATTTTAACGCGTGTATATGATAATCGAAAAGAAGGCTGAATAATGAACGAATAAATTTTTACTTCTCAAGGGATTTGAAAACGTTTTAAAACAGAATTGATTAATCAAAATTAAATACATAACATGGCATGTCCTAGTCATTGAATAATTGTGCTGCTTTTCTAGTCTGATGAAAATACAGACTGCCCGGAATGTGATTACTGTGACTGTTAAGTAAAAGAAAATAGCCTTTTTGGTCATGGTGTCTTTGCGGCATTTGTATTTTCTTCTTTTGCTGGCATACATAAGGCAAGTAAACGAGAATTTATTATTAATTCTTCCAACTCGTAAACTTCCTCTCCCACATTACTAGATTTTAGAGAAAGCAGTAGTACTAGAAAGTGACGTCTGTAACATGCCAGAGACTTCATTTTTATGACAGCCAATGTTTCCTTGTCTTCCCTTGAGGACTGAGTACTCCAGCTATCTTGGTCCTGAATTTCGGCAAGTTGATGGAGGCGCTGAGTGGCGTAGAATTTAAAGGTGCCGGATCATTACGTGTGGAGACAAGTGAACAATTTATTCGTGGCTCGGGATGGTGAATGCAGTCTTGGAAGAGCTCCAACTCAGAGCGGAGGATGTTTACTGCCAAATAAATTAAGATGACCCGTCGACCACTATACGTTGTTAGTTTTACGCTGAGTCGACAGGATAATTAAAACCCCTGAAGTTTAAAATCGAAGTCTAATAATTTTTATTATGTTTCTAAACTTTACTAACGACAGCTTTCCTCCCCATCAAACTCAGCTGTAAAAATATTCGTGTGTGTATAAATACGCCGACATGACACTGAATTATAAAAGCAATCTTTTTTAGCGGATACAGTAGTCGGTAGTATCTGTGATAGGTTCAAAGGCATATTGCACACTCGCTGATAATCATTCATTTTTCTTTAACTTTTAATACCTGCATGACTGTTCGTTTCATTTGTGTAAATAAATCCTTAAGACATAAAGTTTTTTTACACCATACACATAAAATGAAAGAAATTTCCTCACGTCATACACACGGCGGACAACACAACATAAAACAAAATTCAGCAAGATTCGCCAATTGTGGCACGTAATCCTCTAAATATACCGCTTTGTGCTAGACATGTTTCAGTACACTGGAAAACCTTGGCTAAGGGAACTGATAGGTACTAGTATCTGCAGCTTGCTTATATTGTTCCTCAAGTAGAGATTGACATCATAATCGTTTAGTAGAACTAGAACTAAAAATATTCTCACAAAAATCCTTCCAATATCTAAAGCCATACACGTCCAATACCTGTACTTGTCCCGTCGATCCATTTGAGTTCACCAAATCAAAAATTTCGTTGTCTTCGCGGACATGTACTACCGTTGGATGTAAACGGCTTTCGATATTGAAAGGATTTTTGTGTACATATTTGTAGATCCAGTTCTGCCGAATGAGTTTGATGTCAATCTCTACATGAGAAACAACACACTCAAGCTTTAGGCACTAGTGCATGACAGTTCTCTTCGCCATAGTTATCCAGTGTACTAAAATGCGCCTGGTACAAATCAGGATATTTGGAGACAGCCCGCCACAATTTGCGAATGCCGCTGAATTTTGTTTTATATTGCGTTGTCCGTCGTGTGTATGACGCGAGGAAATATCTTTCGGTTTATGTGTAAGGTGTACTAAGGTTATTTTTAGTATTCCTTTACAGATAATCATTTTAAAATGATTTTGTATCATAATAATGAGCTGCTTGTTATTTTCAATTCACAAACACACATGTTAAATAACAGACTAAGAAACTAAAAAAATGGATTTATGACGTAAAATAACAATTTAAAATACGTAAAATAAATAACTAGAATAATAATGAACGTTTAGATATTTTAAAGAGATATGTAGAAAATACTCCCAAAGCACATTGTGTACAGCTTATTTTCCAAACTTATAGATGTTTGTGCCGTGAATGCTTCTTTATGTTGTAGTAAATTTTAGTTTTAAAAATTAGTTAATGGTGTTGCGGTATTTAGCAAAATTTCAAATTATTACAAAAGCCGAATACACGGTTTTGAAGAACGTTCATTATATTTCACATTTTACATGGCAGACTTTCTTTATATATCATCGTTCCGAAGATATTCCCCGTACACCTAACACGCCAAATTACTTCCGGAATGTGCTTTACCCTTAAAAGTGAATGTAGGAGAAAACTAAGAAATACGTATTGTATTATCTTAAACAATCTACACACCGGCCAGGTTTCATCTAAATCGTTTATTCGCACCTCTGAATGTTCTCTTGTGAGATCTACCATTATACCCACAGGACTCTGTATCCATGTTCCTACTACAACAGACAACATACATGGGTGTCCAAAATGAAGGCAACAAACCGCTGTTTCAACGCCCTGTGTCTAAATCACGATATAATCATGCAAACTGTCAATCAGATGTCCGTGCGATCGTGTACTGCACGGAAGATTTCATTCCGTTTGACGTACAACCATGCCAACGGTGAAGTCAGGGTAGGTACGAAAGAAGGTAGTGTTTTCCGAGTAGCTCCACATCCACAATCGCTGTGTACACAGTCACAGACTGTGCTGTATGACACAGAGAAAATGAATGCCAGGTTCTCTGCGATGGAGGACCATAGAAAAAAAGGAAGCAGGACAGTCGCAAACTCATGTGACCCGATGGCCTAATATGAATCGTTCTGTTGTTTCTTGGATGTGGCGACAGTTTATAGAGACAGAAACTGTGCCTGAAGACCAAGCCGCGGTTGACCACGTGCGACTTCAGAAGAGAAAACCGTTATTTGGCTACATTACCGCCTTTGTACTGCACGGCAACCAGCATGTGAGCTCGCAGCATTCACTGGACGTGTTGTATAGAGGCAAACGGTGTAGAGAAGGCTTCGACAGAGTGGCATTTACTGTCAGAGGCATGCTGTATGTCTTCCTCTCTTCACAGAAGAGAACGTCTAGAACGGAGTCATCAACACTCCACCTAAACGTCGAAGAGTGGGCCATTATTGTTTTCACAGACGAGGCCCGATTTAGTCTGAAGAGTGATTCTCGATGGATTCGCATCTGGAGGGCATGTGCAAAACGATTTCTGGAGCCAAGCTTTGTGGAAAGAGACTGATATCGAAGAGTATCCCTAATGATGTGGGCAGGGATTATATTTACCACTCGAGCCCATATTCGTGAAACTGTACGGATGAATTGCTGTGGCCGAGCGTTTCTAGGCGGTTCAGTCCGGAGCCGCGCTGCTTCTAAGGTCGCAGGTTCGAATCCTGCCTCGGGCATGGATGTGTGTGATGTCCTTAAGTTAGTTAGGTTTAATTAGTTCTAAGTCTAGAGGAATGATGACTTCAGATGTTAAGTCCCATAGTGATAGGAGCCATTTGAACCATATTTTGAACGGGTGAATTGGCAAGACTTAACTGCTGTCAGGTATCGTGACGAGATCTAGGGACGTCATTTGCTGTTGATGCGAGGTGCTGTGGGCCTAGACTTCGTACTCATGGACAATAATGCTCGATCTCGTAGAGCACAGGTGGTTGATGTTTTCTTGGAAACGGAAGATATAGCACGCGCGGTGTGGCGTCCTCGCTCTGCCGGTTTCAGTCCCATAGAGGGTGTCTGGGATACACTATGGAGACGGCCTGCATCACGTCAGCATCCATCAACCACTCTCCAAGACTGCGAGGAGACCTGCAGGAAGAAAGGGACTTGTTGCCTCAACATGAAACTGATGACATCATTCGTAGCATGCCCCGTCGTTATCAGGCTTGTATTGCTGCCAAAGGTGGTCACACACCATACTCAGCACATTAACCAGTTCTCGGAATGTGTGTGTAAATACATTAAGTTGTAAAAACGAATAACATTTTTGTGTACCGTTATGTATGTCGCAGTTGTTTACGTTTTGAATTCTTTACATTGTTTCTGCTTTACTATCAGTCGTTTATACTATTTTGTTACAAAATAAAAGCAGCTTTGCAAAATTCCGTTTGTTGCTTTAATTTTGGACACCAGTGTACTTCACAAGATTCACTTCTACTCCCTAGGTTTCAAACAGAATCTACAATCAGTATAGTAGCTATTTAAGAGTAATTCATCGGAAACGTTGGTTGTTGCATTGGGACTCCACTAAATTGTATAAAGAAGTTTATTGTACACTACTGGCCATTAAAATTGCTACACCACGAAGATGACGTGCTACAGACGCAAAATTCAACCGACAGGAACAAGATGCTGTGATATGCAAATGTTTAGCTTTTCAGAGCATTCACACAAGGTTGGCGCTGGTGGCGACACCAACAGCGTGATGACACGAGGAAAGTTTCCCACCGATTTCTCATACACAAACAGCAGTTGACCGGCGTTGCCTGGTGAAATGTTGTTGTGATGCTTCGTGTAAGGAGGAGAAATGCGTACCATCACGTTTCCGACTTTGATAAAGGTCGGATTGTAGCCCATCGCGATTGCGGTTTATCGTATCGCGATATTGCTGCTCGTGTTGGTCGACATCCAATGACTGTTAGCAGAATATGGAATCGTTGGGTTCAGGAAGGTAATACAAAACGCCGTGCTGGATCCCAACGGCCTCGTATCTCTATCAGACGAGATGACAGGCATCTTATTCGCATGGCTGTAACGGATCGTGCAGCCACGTCTCGATCCCTGTGTCTACAGATGGGGACTTTTGCAAGACAACAACCATCTGCACGAACAGTTCGACGCCGTTGCAGCAGCATGGACTATCAGCTCGGAGACAATGGCTGCGGTTACCCTTGACGCTGCATCACAGACAGGAGCGCCTGCGATAGTGTACTCAACGACGAACCTGGGTGCACGAATGGCAAAACGTCATTTTTTAGAATGAATCCGGGTTCTATTTACAGCATCATGATGGTCGCATCCATGTTTGGTGACATCGTGGTCAACGCACGCTGGAAGCGTGTATTCGTCATCGCCATACTGGCGTATCACCCGGCGTGATGGTATTGGGTGCCATTGGTTACACGTCTCGGTCACCTCTTGTTCGCATTGACGACACTTTGAACAGCGGACGTTACATTTCAGATGTGTTACGACCCATGGCTCTATCCTTCATTCCATCCCTGCGAAACCTTTCATTTCAGCAGGATAATGCACGACCGCATGTTGCAGGTCCTGTACGGGCCTTTCTGGATACAGAAAATGTTCGACCACTGCCCTGGCCAGCACATTCTCCAGATCTCTCACCAATTGAAAACGTCTGGTCAATGGTGGCTGAGCAACTGGCTCGTCACAATACGCCAGTCACTACTCTTGATGAACTGTGATATCGTGTTGAAGCTGCGTGGGCAGCTGTACCTGTACACGTCATCCAAGTTCTGTTTGACTCAATGCCCAGGCCTATCAAGGCCGTTATAACGGCCAGAGGTGGTTGTTCTGGGTACTGATTTCTCAGGATCTATGCACCCAAATTGCACTTCAGCACTGTTGTTGATTCATACTCCATACGCTTGGCACTTCAGTGTTCACATTCAGGAAGATTGCACATTCGTTCCATTATAGCTCCACAGAATTGTCATAAGGTCCGCAGTAATTTCAGTAAGATGTTTTGAACTCTTAAGCTATACGAGTTGTAAGCCGCTACCGAGCAACAATATACAAATACTAAAGCCTTTTTAGAGAGTTTACACGCGCGTTTAACACGACTGTAAGCTTAACGCGTACGTCTCAGTTGACTTGTGCACTAAAAAACACAGCTTTTATTTCTGTTATTTGTGTTTCAGGTAATTTACTTAGTCCGTTCACAATGTTGCGCATATTGAATGAATGTAGCACAAAGCAAGGGGAGTGATTTCTATGGAAGTAATAGCACCTGTCGAAATCCTACGTCTTACTCATTGGTTGATAACAGATTTAATTGGTAATAGATACGTGGGGTAGGTCGTTGTTTATGTGAGATAGGATGATTGACTTGGAAGTAGTCTGAATGAGTAATACAGCGGTCGAATTAAAGAGATCTACGTAATTTCTGAGGTTGTAATGAAACGATTTCATGTGTGACTTTGTAAGTTGCCATGGTGGACATGCATGAAGCCTTTGGGGATCTGTGGGCATACGATGCTGAGGAGCTGAGGAAAACTAGGGCCTTAACACACTTCAACGTTGACTCTGTGATGGAGGGAATTGAGTCTGCAGTTAACAGAATTACATTTTAGTTTGTCGGTGATTTTCGGGCGCTCATAACTGATAGACGATGAAATCCTGCTTCATCACTGATAGATGAAGACTATGAAAACACGAAATGATCTTCGATCAGGACATTGGAACATAGGCACGGCAGATGTTTGTGAGAGTAGTTTGTACACGTTGGCAGGTACACTGAAATTGGGTGATTTCAATTGCCTTGTTGAAAAGAGTTTTGAAGTTGTCTTTTCAGTATGTAGGGCAGTGTGGATAAATAGTTCATCCGGTTTTGAACGAGATGGCTTTTAGTGTTCCTCACAATGATCAGAGGTATAGACGTAGAGTCAAAATGAAGAGGAAGGGAAGAACATATGCAATGCTCTGTTAAGCCCGTGTTGCGTTAGTCAAGGAATGCGGTAGCAATAAAAGCAACAGTTGACTGCATATTTTATTTTGTTTATTGTGTATTACTCAACTATTGCATATTTGGGGCATCTGGCACATTGTCTGTATTGTGCTTGATTGTTATAGTCAACTGTATTTCTTTGAAAGTAATGAAATTACAATCATGGAATATTGCAACAGGAATTACTTTCTACAAGTTGAAGTTAAAATTAGTTGTTGCTAAGAAAATACTGTGGGGTTGAAATTTCGTGGAATAATTTTAAGCCATTAGTAGGAATAACAAGTACCTTGTACATTTATTCTTGTTGTGTAGCAGTAATCAAATTTGACTCTAGGATCGTTTCCTGTGTGTCTTTGTATTCAACAGTGAAGCGAATATGTCTCCACTGGGAGTTCAAGGCAAGTGTTGAGTGCGGTGATACTGTTTTTTATCATGTACATGTGCCTTTTGTGTAAACAAGATCTTTGACAAAGAAATTATTCGCTTTATTTAGTTATAGATATGGTAGACCCTCACGTTAGCCTGCGAGTAGTCTGGGTTCGTGTCTAGGTCGAAGCTGATTGTTGCTTTAGTTACAGAAGGAAAACGTCAGAGATCCGGACAAGATATAATAGGTGGTCTTTTTCTACGAGATTAATGAAACACTGGTAATATACCTCAGTAGTTGAGAGATGAGCAAAGTGCCATGAGGTAGTATCTTTCAGTTTCTGCTTGATTAAGTGAGGCAGTAAGGAAGAGCGGTTCATATCAAGAATAGTGTGTTATGCGGATAAAGTCGATTACAAGAGATGGGGAAGGAAGTTAGTTTTGATAGGGTGTTTCAGGCAGACGTAGACTGTGCTAAATCCGACTAAGGAAATATAGGGATCTTATTTAAGTCAGACGTCCAACGAAAGTGAGCTGTGGTAGAAATTATATTGCATGAAAAGAGAATAAAATTCATGTGAATAAACTTTGATGTGACACGCTTTTCGAAATTTCTGATACTGAGTCATTCGAAATAGCAATGTTTTTATTAAACACTGCATCAAGCATTCGTGCAGCAGCATAGGCTGTGAAGTGCCTAATTCACGCGCGACGCAGCAAGTATGAGAAGAAATCAGTGTAAATGGCTATTTTGATTCTGAAAGGTATTTAGCATTTGGCATAATGTTCCGTAGAAACGCACATCACTGCCGTGTTGGACGTGGCTATAGCACATTGAATCAACAAAATTTTAAGATATTAGTAGCATGTTTCTGCACTTAACCTTCATATCGTTACCTTTGCTGAATGTTTCGTAATTTAGAGGACTCTGAATTGTTGAGTAATAACTCATACGTTAATTGGCAAGTGCTCCAGAAAGTTGGAGCTGTGATAATGGAAGTAAACACCATCGCTGGACGAGAAAGTGTACTTATTTTCTTTGTAATATTAAACTTCCGATTTCTACTACAGAAAATAAATGTTAATGCGGCAGTGGAAGGGGATAATATGCAAAGGGTTTCGGTGGCCTAACTTCAGACATATAACTTTCTAATAACTTATAAATCCTACAAATATGTTCTTTAGTGGAGATGAGGACAGGAAAGCTGAAGGCAGCTGTGAACATGGGATTTGTCCTGAGAGCGTGAACCGACCCTTGGTCCGCGCACGTCACTTCAGAGGATGTTGCCGGCATCGCTCTAATGGATTAGTGACCGGAGCTGAGGCTTTCTCCGTCTGGGAGAAGCCAATTTGGTAATGGAATCTTCTCTTCGCTACTTTAATTTCATGTCTGAGGGATCCTGCATTCCACAATGAGACCACACCTTCTGAATATTCATCGCATCGCAAATTATGCGTCCGAGCGCTGGCAGGAAATTCGCAAGAAGCAAAGGTTGACGGCATAAAAAATTCTCGCAGCATTCTACGGAGAACAGAAGAGAGTAAAGAAAGAGAGATACATGTGGCACTCAGTTGTTTAAATTATAGCAAAGAGCAAAAGCATTTCCACAACGTCATGCTGTACGCTACGTCAGCACATGACGTGTCCGGTTCATTTCGATGACTTTCTCTCCTCTTTCGATGTCTTACGGATATTAACAAACTCTTTTAAGTCCGGAGTATAACATAGGGCGTACGAACTGCACAATACTAACGCGGAAATAATTTTCGAGCTATTTCCCACTTAACCATGTTGAATAGTTTTTCCAAGAGGGAAAGATTATATTGCGTTCAACTGTATTAGTATGTTAGGTTTTTATACCATAATTCTATTCGTACAATACACACATTCTTAGGGCAGATACCTCATTGTAACAACAGGCGTATCACAAGCAGTTTTTCCTATCTATTAACTCTTTAATTCCAGAAATGTTCTTTTCTATGCCATTTACCTTAAACGTATCATAAGTTGTTCTTGGTTTGTTCCTCAGTACATCCGAAACAGCTACTATACATCTCAGGAGTTAAAAAGTGCAACGTCGCATTCATCCTAAGTGCAAGGAAGACAAGAAGTTACTTATATAACAAAAAAAAAAATCCTCATTGTTAATCGTAGTTGTGAATCTACGAAGAAATATAGGACTTTAACAAACAACTGCATCTAACATCTAAAACAAAGGGAAGAAATGTTAAATTCGTACATCCTGTTCACGTCTAGGTCATTAGAGGTTGAGAACAACCTCGGAATCGTCAAGGAAGAAAATCGGACGTGGCTTCGTCGAAGAACATATTCTGACATGCCCCTAAAATGTGTTAAGCAAATTATGGTGGAAACCTCTAAATCAAGATCTATGACTCTCTCTCTCTCTCTCTCTCTCTCTCTCTCTCTCTCTCTCTCTCTCTCACCCCTCCCGCCAAGCCAAAGCTCGGCCAGAAACACGTCTGGAGTCACGGTTATAGCTTATGAACTGGAATCTCCGCCAGCTACATTATAACACGTTACTCTGTGAGTTTCCTTATTCATCGGGCCTTCCCTCAATACAGAGGTTCCTCTCCAACATAGCAATACACCCGGAACTTGTTATAATGAGTATTATACACTTAGTCACTACTATCTCTTCAAGATGTTCCTCTACATTCTTTGATTTTCTGTATCCTCTTCTTCTTCATCATATCTTCTCATCGTCATCCGTACATGTTGGACACAGGTAGTCGTTAGTGCACCTATATTTCTTCCTTCAACTTCCTACCCCAGTGTCAGTTTTCGTATTCTTGTTTCCATTATTCTTCTTAAATGTCCGTACCACTATAAATTTTTACTATCAGTCACATCGCATAATCCTTCCACCACTTCCGTTGTCTTCATTGCTTCGGTCTTCTTTACTTGGTCTTCCCTTGAAATCCTTGCCTATATTCTCAAGAAATCTATCTCTGATACTTTCAGGTGCTATATGCCTATGATTGGTTTCTAAGGCTGTGCTCCATACAGGACTATACTCTCTATTATCTAACTGAATACGAATTTTTTTAGAATTCTGTTCATCACATACCTGTTCCATTAGAGTGAAATGGGTATCCTGCTAACAGTTCTTCCGTTATTAATACTATTGTTAAATTCTAAATACTTCATGTTTTAGACTTCTCTTATAAAATGGACGCCAGGTAGCAAGAATTGTTGACCGTTTTGATTTTTTTCCCTTCTATGTACGGCTGATCCAGATAATTAGTAACATTCTCTGTTTTTTATAACTAATCTGCAAAACCCAGTTCTGATATTCCATTGCTTGCTGATTATATGTATAATCTGCATCTTATCTATCTTGTATTAAGCTGACTTGGTCGCCATCAAATAGTAAATGGTGCAGGCATGTTTCGTTGGCAACTTCTAGCCCCATTCTTTCACATTTTTGTATTAAGCTGACTTGGTCGCCATCAAATAGTAAATGGTGCAGGCATGTTTCGTTGGCAACTTCTAGCCCCATTCTTTCACATTTATGAGACAATTTCCAAAGGTTAATATCTATGTATATTTTGAATAGCTCGGGTGACATGGGGTAGCCTTGTAACATCGCTTCTTGTAAATTTTTGTCAAACTACATTATTAGTCTTTTTATGGCATAAGTTATATTTATTCATTTATTTTATTATTTTAATTAAGGGGTCATGTATATCTGGAACACGTAATGGTTTGCAAGACAATTTCCTTAATAGCTTTTCTACATCTACGAAAACTAATCCAGTGCTTTTGATTTTTATTTGTATTTTTTCAGAATTTTTTGTAACATGAAAATGTGGCCTGCTTATAATCTACTCAGTGATACAAATGGCAACTATACCAGGAAACCGGCTATGGGCCACGGGTGATGTCTACCACGTGCGGTGTCCATCTCACTGTGGCACAAAGACGCCCTCACAGAGCAATACTACACACTACGGCTCCAGTACTGTGGATCAGTCCTGGAAAGTTTGCAGTGAAAAGTGATGAGATTTGAGTTGGGCGTTTCACACATGTGGCTTGAAATAATACCCTCCATTACAACATAAGTGCGTTTAAATTTCATCCATGCTGAGTGGCGACGGAGATGTGTTTGAAACCTTTCAACTTACAGCATCTCATGAGTGTTTCATAGGAGTTATGTATGAAATGCAAGATGGTGCATGTAGGCCATTGACGACCTCATGTCTTAGGCACTGGAGCGTCAGAGGAGCCGTGTGTGGATGGGAATTATGTTATGGAACCCAGCTCAATAGGAAACATGTTAAAAGTAAACTGACCGTCCCAGAGTGTCATCACTATAAACAGTACTCAGCGCAATCCCTCTATGGTACAAATGCTGTGAAATATGATGCCGTTCCAGTCGTGAACCTTAGCGCAACCACATTACCAGCTTTACACCAAACTGGCAAGATTCTAATTTATCCCGTAGACGCGCTACCTCATAAGACGGGAGGAAACTCTTCCACGTAAAACCACTGCAAATCCCCTGACAGTATTGTTTCCAGGTCCACTCGCAATTGGTAAGCCACAACATTCAATGAGTGATGTGGTGACTTCTCTGAGGGGAAAGCATTTCGCTGGCCGTGTAACATTCACAGCACTCTCTAACAGACGTCAGTATACAAGTCTATCTGGATACGTGCTACTCTGAGTTTGTTGCAAGATTTAAGACGAATTTAGCACAATGAATGGTAGAACAACGACACTAAAATGTGTGATGTAGTCACTTTCTGCCAGCCTGTAGAAGAACAACGAAACAGGAAACGCACTCATGTAACGTAGAAGTTGTGTACCGTAAATGCACCTATTCGGTACCCATGACAAAATACTCAGCAAAACAGAAATCAGTTCATACAGTTACTACTGAAACTAAAAGAGCCAACTCAGCATTTAATGAAACTTTAAAAACTGTTACTGAGCAGTCTACCTGCACACTACATAGTAACTGTAAGAATCTGTTTAGCATGATGAAAATGATGTTGATGATGACGATAAAGAAGAAGAAGTAAAACAAGAACTAGAAGAAGAAGAGGAAGAATGCCGAGTCCGTAAGAGAAACGTGTAAAGGCAGAAGAAAAAACTTGCAACGAAATTCTGTGAAATGCGCTTGTCAAAATTTACGAACCTCACAAAAAAGGTAGTGGAAGGTTATGATGCTCTGACCTGTTTTTAAGTCTAGGCACCATATGTATTGCTGACACACAATTTCAAAATAGACAATTTCTGTCGGAATTTATGTTACTGATAAAAAAGAATAGGTGAATTAAAAATTAGTGGTGAAATCTTTAAAATTACGATCGTGGAGCACTAGTAACGCAAACATAACATAACAGCATAAAACACAAAAAACTCCAGAAGTGTTGAACTAGGGTAGTGCAGCAGGACTCTACTACTCAGACACACGAAAGCGTTCAAGGTAAAAATGTTGCTCAAACTTTAATAATCTGGTACAACGAATTGTAATGAAGTATGTGCTGTCGCCAGCAGTTCACCAAGTGACAGTAACTGCTGTCACATTTTGCAGCACCGGATAGCAGCAGAGATGATTCAGCTCATTTCCCTTCAGCAGATCAGCGTAACGGTCAATTTGTTGTACTGCAAGATTAGTTAAATATTTGCCTGCTACGAGCTTTGCGTGGTAACTATTCTGAAGCACCAAACAGTTTATTGAATGTAACGATCCACAACACCGTTTCGTGTGAAACGCCATTTCTTAAATTTTTCAAGAAAGGTATTAAATATGTTGAGAGTCCGCCTTTACAGAAGATATTGAAGTGACGATAAACATGTGTAAAATAGGTTTAGGTAGTCTATTGTGATAAAAGGATGCTGACTGTCTGTCTTAGTGGCACAGCACCCTACTGCAGCTAAGCGGCAGAAGAAAAAAATCTGAAGGCAGTTACAGCAACCGAACACATTTCTTTCACGTTACCTCACGATTACTTCAGCAAGCAGCCTTATCTGAGGCAAGTAGTGTTTCGTTGGATGTGGCAGTCCACAAAATACGAATGGTTAATGGAAGCAGCCGGGGGTAGCAGAGCGGTCTTGGTCGCCTTGTCACGGTTCGCGCGGCAGCCCCCGTCGGAGGTTCCAGTCCTCCCTCGGGCATGGGTGTGCGTTGTCCTTAGAGTAAGTTAGTTTAAGTTAGATTAAACAGTTTGGACCCATAAGACATTATCACAAATTTCCAAATTTCCTTGCTAAACGAAATACAGTGTTTTTATTATATTCATTTCTGTCACAGTTAAGTAGCAGAGAATGGAAACAGCATTGATCTTTGTAGCGTGCAGATGTGAGGTAAGGGTTTTTTTTCGTTCTGTTTATATAAGGCAAGCTACTTAGATGCTGTAGTTTGAAATTTTTATTTCTCGCGGTCTTACAACCTTCGATGCAGATGTTTTCATAACACAAGGAGACCAATACCGAGGATTATATATTTATTAGTCTTGGCTCTATGTTTAATGTTGAGAAAGAGGTAATGACGACCGACTGCTTTCGGTATTTCTCGGATACGAGAGACGCAGCAGCAGGACCTTATCTGTGCTGTAAACTGAATCTACCTATGATATGTTTGTCACGCTGGCGCGTGGCATCATAATGTCTATGACATCGCACTCATGATGGTCTCATCCAACTGTCAATTTAAAGAGAGAAGTAACAGCACTTTTCGTTTTTAAAAGTGTCATCTATGCGACCTGTAGTACAAGAGTCATGATAAGGCAAGATTTCTGTCACTCTCTTCAGTTATTGCACGTAGAGGAAACGTGTGTCGCTCCATATCTCAATGACAATGCGTAAATAAATTGTACTGTAACAAGTAACTATTACGACCTTCTACACCTAACTAGTTATTCTGTGACTTTAACAACTATCTGCTGTAAGATGACGAAGAATTTTATGTAATTTGTTGCCGAAATAATGCTGACATTGAGATACAAGTTAAGCTATGTATTAGTGAGGCGAAAAATATAACTAATGTACTGTGTACGTTTTTTTTTCTTTTCAACTCAAATGTTATTGTGATCAATGCAGTTTACGCGTCGCAACTGCAAACTACAGAAAGACTCGAGCTAGGCTTGAATTTACGTTTTACAGCGAATAGTCTATTTATGAAGTTTATTTTTTGGAGTTATGATATTAAACAAGAAAGCAGAATCTCTGATTCGTAAAGAAAGCGTCTTAATCACATTTCACACGCGTGACTAAGAGAAGTTTATTGAGATCATGTCAGAGCATTGTGGCTACTGATTATCAGATTGAAAGGGATAAATACGGCAATTTTTTATTGCTGGGATGGAAATAGTACTATTTGGGTGTCTCTGGCAGCTTGCGGAGCGATAGTACGCCATTTTAATGTCAATTAATTCTTTTTTGTGCTGCTATTTTTGCTTCCGTGTGAGTATCGTTCGAAGTGCAACCAAGTCGTTCCAGAATAATTAAAATAACTACAGTATATTAAGTCTGAGTGGAGAAAGCGTTACATGCCACGAATACTGTGATTTGTCGTAAAGAGTTTGTATAATACACGGAACACTACCATAAATTACAAATTATCGCATTATATCATTTTTGCATGTTGTAGTTGATATTTTATGTCTTCGTAACCGTCAGATTTGTCGGCGAGCTAACTGCTTTGGAATTGTGTAGTTCATACAAGTGACTACGTTCAGACTTACACAAGTGAAACTCCACACAGAGGCACGAATAACGACATTCAGGTGGCTTCAGGGGCTCCGATGGACGGTAAGATATTCGGTACCACAACATATATCATGTTTTGGCCATCAAAGGAGCCATTGCTGAACAGGTAATGCAATTTGCGACAACTCCAACCTTACGACAATGACGTTATCTGGACATTCAACTGTCCATGGGAAACAGTATAGACGTAACTCAGTGGTACAGGTGCTACACATGCGCAAGAGCGGGGCAATTTGCAAATACCTTTATAGTAGATACCGGAATGAACGCGTTCATGAAATGACGGATGAATAAGATTCTAGGCGAACGTCTAGAGGAAAAATGAGGTAGTCTGAATTTATCAGAGGATAGGTCTACTGTCAACTACTTCAAACAATGCAGGTCCCTCCAGTGTGTACGTAGAGGATATAAAAAGACAAAAGGGTTAACTACGCTCTCCGACAAGAAAAGCAGGGTACTGGAAGATGTTTCGTTTCAGATTCTATTTGCAACGATCCACGTCGCGAAACAGTTCGGGTGAGACGTGAACCATCACTCTCTTTGATAAGGTATTGACTGGGAACCTACCTGTATTGCGGATGGAGCAATGCACATCGTGTCAGCGGCGTCTTCAAAACTACAGAGGGCTTGCAAGTGAGAGATATCAGTACATGTTCAGAAGATACACAGTCGTAAGGGCTGTCTTGTTCGAGTCGTGGGCTGAAGCTGTCAGTAAGGGCAGCCAACATTTTTGCCCAATGGCCTCTGAGCACTCGGTCACGACAGAGGAGCGCTCTTTGAGGGTGAGATTGAAAAGAGATACAGCTACACAATGCATCATGTTCCAGTACGCCACTCACAACTATATAAGTCGACTTTGTAATCTAAGCTTCTCTGATCCAGCACGGTCAATTTGTAACAGATTTGTACAATTATTGTGGCGATACTTTTGAACCGTAGTAGGGTGCGTTTATTTGTCAACTTGTTGCTCGGTGCTCGCCGACATGGCCCGGCGATGGTGAATCAAACCCACTGTGTTTACCGGGTAATTTGACCTGTACCATCGCTGCTCGCCCCCGCTGCTTCCTACGATTCTCGCCAGCCAATGATGTCAAGCTGGTTTGTGTTTCGCGCTGCGACCATTGCCGTATATCCTGAAACTTTGGCCGGCCGAGGTGTCCAAGTGGTTCTAAGCGCTTCAGTCGGGAACCGCGCGACCGCTACGGTCGCAGGTTTGAATCCTGCCTCGGGCATGGATGTGTGTGATGTCATTAGGTTAGTTAGGTTTAAGTAGTTCTAAGTTCTATGGGACTAATGACCTCAGATGGTGAGTTCCATAGTGCGCAGAGCCATTTGAACCATATCCTGAAACTTGAGCTGTGATTGGATGCTTCCGGGTCACTCTTGCTGCGCCATGTTTGACTACTTCTCTTTGCGAGCGGTTTCTCGGGGCCTACACACACAGTTTTCTTTGTTACGGGCTGTGGAGACGGTTTAATAATGACAACTATGACTGACGATTTTAAACAGACGCTGATTTCAGCCGTTTTTATTGTCGGGACAAAAAACGTAGTTCCACCTCGCCTTGGCTTCACTACATTAAATTCCTAAAATAAATACTATTCCTAAGAACTATGCTCTACTCTTTGAAAGTGGAGATGCTGACTGTCTAAACCATGCAATTATTTATACCCCTGTGGCACCACAGTTTCCCAGAAATAAATTGCGTAACACAACTAAAGGATTAATTTTTTGAAACTCCGTAATCGCCTCCCATCTCTACGCGTATGTTTAATATTCGGCTCGAGAGTGCCTAAGACCTTCCTCTGTAATGGATCAGAAGGGTGGCGATCTGCGACCTCACCCTTGGCATAAATAGCAAACTGTCGAAACATGCGGAAGAAAGGCCACAGCTCGGGAGTTAATTGAGGTTAAGGTGCGTTAATGATGTCACACTGGAACCAGATTTCACCACTATTCTGTCCAACTCCAAAGTGGACGTGTCACCCGATGAGAAGAGAGTCACAGCCCCTTTCACCCAAATTTCAGTCCATCTTTCGACGTCACTGCGATGGATGGCAGAACAGCGACACCCAACGTCGAAATCACGCCGTTTTCTTACAGGTCTTCGAGAAGAACTCTTCAGACACTTCACATCTCAGAACTGGTGCGGAAAGGCCTCTCAGGGTGTGGCATAAAGAGCGTCAGTGAAACCACCTCTTTCCCTGGGGTGCTGATTTCCACACATTTCACGGTCGAAAACAATATATCGCTTTGCGATGAGCAGCAGCAAGGGGTTCTTGACAACCTTTGATACTGCTGACACCCATGGATGTTTCAACCCTTCTCCAAGGACATTGTGGTGCTGCGTATCCACTGAATGTGGTCACACCCCTTTGGAGTGCAGCATGACTGCAGGTTTTGCTCTCGCATTCAGGCTGAAACCACCACAGACTGTTCAAAACCATTCCACGAAATTTGAACAAGATCTGAAGCAGCAAAAGGTACTTACGGATTTTCAATCTTCCTGTTTTCTGCCTTCCTGTGGGGTGATCACGTGGGAGTGCTAAATTAACATGTGCATGAATAAAATGGAGAAGTGCCCCTATTAAGGCTTCCCAGTACAGCACCACCCTCAGTGCGACACACTCTCCTTTGCTGAGCACGTTAGAAATGTACCTATAGAAAATTCGACACCTAATCAGCATGGAGGCTGCACTAGCGGCTGAATGCTTGGCAACCCTTTCGAGAATGCTTGCGTGGAGTTAGTCTACTTTCAGGCGCTAGAGCAGGCGCCAGGCTGTTTTCGACTCAAAGTTCCTGACAAGTACATTTGTTACATGCTCGACGAAGTTGCATGACTGGCAGTGAGGGTGTTGGGAGTTGGGTGGGGTGGGGGGGGGAGAGGGATTTAGAGGGACACTTTATTGATGGACATGTTAATGCTGCACTCCTTAGAGATCACAGAAAGATGGGAAACAGGAGTGCAGCCGCCTTCAGTGCAAGAAGAGCAGAAAAGCAGCCAGGTACGGCCAACCAACGCTTGACGACTTTAAATAGCGGCCTCAGTGTCAGGTCAACCATTAACATGAACAGGCGAGTAGTCACGATGTGCATAATATATTAATGGTGTTAACGTTTGAACTTAAATTTGCTGCACTCACATTTATTGCACACAGTGACTTAAATCTGGATATGCAATAAACACGATTTGCGACTAATTGGTTTTATCATTCCTACTTTAAATAAGTACAGTCGCCAGCTGAACTGCTTGTATGGATTCAAATATGGTGACCAATAGTTCTTACTTCTCGTCCTGTTCAAAGATAAATGTCTCAAATTCATCATTGTGATAACACACTAGTGCCTCTTAATCTAGGTTTCCAAGCATTTAAATGTTTCTACTTTTTCAATTGTTCTTTGTGCTTTTGTAGTCATTCTTGCTACAACTGCATTATGGTCATTGATACAAGTTTCAACGTAGACTCCCTCATAGAAACATGGTCCATGTGTAGCCTACATATGTAATAACTATTTTTTCTACATGGTTGTCAGGGACGTAATTCTGTTTTCTTTTATGGAATGTCTTGGCACGGCCACACTTACAGAACTACGGACATACCAATCGATTCCTGGATGACTAAAATCACCTACAGTGATGACAGTACGTTTCGGGAACATATGAACTAGTAAGCTCCACAATTCTCTGTGTTATTGGCCAAATCTGGGGATCAGTCGGGTGGTCTATAGAAAGATGTAACCATAAATTAATGACGGTCGTTGGTGCAGGATGTGGAGCCTGTTTGTAATTTAAAGGTGTACAGCGGTGAGCTGATTTATGCTCTTGCAAAAATAGTTATTTACTAACATGGATGAAACGTGTGAATCTGGGCGGAGCGTAATATGCAAACCAAACAACAGTCGTAAATCGCACTAGTACTCAGTCAGTAAAAGCTGATAACGTGCTCTTCTTTCTAAATCCGTAGTAACCGTGAATTTACTAGAGGATAAAATGCTATCATAGGGACCGAGCGAGGTGATACAGCGGTTAGCACACTGTACTCACATTCGGGAGAACGGCGGTTCAAACCCTTTCCCCCCTTCTCATCCACATTTATGTTTTCCATGATTTCCCTAAATCGCTCCAGACAAATGCCGCGATGGGTCCCTTGAAACGGTACGGTCGGTTTCCTTCCGCATACTTGACACGATCCTAGCTTGTGCTCCGTCTCTAATGACCACGATGTTGATGGGACGTTAAACCTAATTTACATTCCCTCCTTCTTTGCTTCCTTGCTAACAAAAGAACTCATGATATTTTCGCTCATTGGTGAACTACAAAAACAGAACGTATTAGAGTCAGCCCCCCTTTGGAAGAACTAAAGAAATTCCTTCGAGACAAAGTAAATATTAGCATACTAGGTATAACAATAACCAACCGCCGGTCGGATTACATCCACAGTAACCTGAAGCACATAAAAGGTGCTTCCGAATAACCCTTAGGCAATAGTTTTTCATAAGCAAAAGTTCATCCAGAATACGACAAGGGCCCCAGGCATGTGAGACCACCTAGCGAAACCTCCCCATCGGTGGTAGTGAAATTAATTCCTCACCGCACAACAAATGAGAACTTCTGCAACCAGTTGCGGGAGCAAATCTTCGATTTCCATAATGCGTGGCCTATCTTCCCATTGAACAGAAAGGAGGCTAAGATTAAGTTTCGTATAATTGTCTACAACAAAGTATCAGTCAATGAGGTGTTAGCAAGCCACGTGGGGACTAATCTCAAGCGTAGGAAAGGCGAACTGATCCTCTCCACCCCGCCACATGCTGCCCAGTGCAGCAAAACCCTCTCGTACGCTAGCGTGATGGAGAAGTGCATGGACCAGCAGAAATCCTCCACGTGCAGCAGAAATCTTTTGCTGCAACAATATGAACAAACTAAAATGTTCAAATTACGATAAAGATCACGCTCCACTTTGTCTACAAATCCCATTAAGGCCACCACTCACAACTAGGACAGAAAAATAGGTTATAATCAAGATCATCAAAGAATCAACGTTGTGGTTCAAATCGCCAGTAAACTCACAGAAGAAACATTCCTTGAGGAGGATCTAATATGAGTACTCATTGCTGCCTTTGCCAACATTCCCTAGACACCACACAGAAACAGGTAAGATTGCGTGGCATGTATACAACCAAATTCTACAGAAAGACATAAGCCTTACTCAGAGTGGTAGCCAACTTCACATCATAGTTCCGGACACGCTGCACTGGTGGTAACGAAAACAAAGCATACACACACGCGCGCGCGCCCGCGCAACAGAAAACAGCTGCTCACATACTCACTGCACCAACAAATCATACACAGATCGTGGGCAGCAGAAATATGGTTTTATGACGGTAAAGAGAGTGGATTCCTAAAATAAAACTAGCACTTAGAAAACAGAACTGAAAGCAAAGTAGGCGTCATTGTATATATTGGGCAGTTACAATTAAATGGACGGTGTTCCAGTGCTCCAGTGTGCATCGCAGGACACTGAGACGTCGTAGGTATGTTCATTAATCGGTGAAATATGCTGAATAAAATAGTAGTTCCACTTTCTGTCAACAGGTGAAAATGTGGCGCTGTAAGCAGTCAGAATGTGGTGTGGGTGCACGAATATGGGAGGAACGATCAAACACATCATAACGGTTGTTGGTGGCATGTTTATAAGGATATGGTCACAAGTTCAACATGTGTTCAATATGGTCTCCCGATTCAGCAACATACTGCATCCATAACACGACATTATTGACAGCTGTTTGCAGAATATCATAGCGATATGACATCGTATACTGTCCTTCAGATCAGGAACAGTCGAGATACATCAATGACAGACACGATATTTCAGATATTCCCACGACTAAAATTCTTATGGATTTAGGTCGGAGGACTGGTGGGCCACATATCTTGAAACAACCTAGAGATGATGTAGTCGTTACTAAATGTTCTCGAAGCAAATCATTCACCTAGCAAGCTACATGAGGTGTTGCACAATCTTGCATGAAAATATTGGTGTAGACACAGCTCCACTCTTCTAAAGTTGGAATCATGTGTTACTCAAGGAGGTCTTTAAAAAGTGGAGCTGTCACTGTACACCTAACAGGCCCACGAGGTGTCATCTCCTCGAAGATAACATGGCCGAGAATGAAGGAGCTTGTGAAACCACATCACACGGTCACATAATCTAAGTGCAGTGGATCTTCTTGCACAGCATGTGGTAGGGTACAACCCCATATGCTAAAGTTCTATGCATTCTCGGCTTAGTAAAATGTGCGTCATCCGTCCAAAGATTATTCCGGGGATATATGTCATCCATTTCAGTGCGTGCCAAAAAATGGAGAGCAAAATCACGGTGTTCTAGCTTATCTTGGTACTAAATTTTGGGCACCTTCTGAATTTTGAAGGGACCCCAGTGTAAAAAGCACCACAAAATCTTTTGAACTAGTGACAAGGGGAAAGACACTTCGCGTAACACAGCTCGAGCACTGGCAGCAGAATTTGAGGCACGTGCTGCATAGTCAGCTATAGCTACAGCAACTTCATCAACATCTCCCTTGGGAATAGGCAGCCTCCCTCTCCCTGTTGCATTTCCTAATTCATCTGTTTGTTCGAATCTTCTGATCATATTCCTTACCCCATTTGTTGGCATGGGGCTTCTTCGCAGCCGTTTCTGTTGGCGATATTCCTGTAATGAATGGCTGCTACAGCTGCTGTTTTGATAAAAGAACTTTACCAACGGTGCACGGTCTTTCTTCCCGATAGCCAATCGAAAATCGTCAGCCTCATTAACACCAACAATCACTTCGCAAGAGAAACCAACACACGTCACCAAGTGACAGACAGAATTATGACATCAAAACAAAAGACATTTCACATTCTGACTGCTTACAGCGCCATATTACCACTTGGTGGCAGAAAGTGAGACTATTACATTTTTCAACATGCTACGCAAGCACGCCGAGTAATGAACGTCCCTACGATGTCTCAGTGTCCTGCCATGTATACAGTCTGCAAAGCAGCACTCGGAAGAGAGTGAGTTTAATTAAAACCACCCAGAAGACCTGTAGTCGACACATGACTGTTGCACACAACCTCCTCCCCATTTCCTTCCTCAAGTACGTTTAGCAGCCTCTTTATGGATGAGCTCCAAATGCCAAAATAATTCAGGAATCTTGACGCCATCATAATTAAACTATAATGTCTGTTCCTCCCCCCCCCCCCCCATTTCCTTCCTCCAGTACGTTATGACACTAGGAAATTCTGTCATACTAAGGGACCCAAACGCAAGAAGCCGCCAACGAAGAGACAGATCACACAATTGAAACGAAATTCGACCCTTTGTGTTATTCACACTGCAGCGGTCAAACGGACAGTCACTACATCAAAGGACTCGATCACATCCTACACAATCGCAACCTCACCAACAACGTGACTCATTGAAAAATCGGAAGTAGCAGCCACCTGCCGACTTTATTTTCAACTACAACCATATGGCTTTTCCCCATAAGAACTACCGTACGAAAATACTTCAACACAGACTGAGACAAATACCAGGAAGTACTGAGTGAGGACCCAGATATTACTGCGTCGGTCACAGACCATGAACATCTGGAAACAGTAACTGACGACTATAAGCTGTCATAAATCGAGCTTTTGATGAAGCAGTTCCGCAAATCTAAATATAAAACATACACTACAAAAATTGTTGTTGTTGTTGGTGTTGTTCTTGTATTTGCTGTGGTCTTCAGCCCGAAGAGTCATTTGATGCAGGTCTCCATGCTACTTTATCCTGTGCAAGCCTCTTCATCTCCGAATAACAACTGCAACCTACATTCTCCTGGATTTGTTTACTGTGTTCTACGTCTACATCGGCATAAACACTCCGCAAGCCACCGTACGGTACGTGGCGGAGGGTACCCTTACCACCACTTATCGTTTCCTTTCCTTTTCCACTCTCAAATAAAACGAGGGAAAAACGACTATCTATATCCCTTGGTATGAGCCCTAACTTCTCGTATCTTATCTTTGTGCTCCTTACGTGCAATGTATGTTGGCAACAGTAGAATCTTTCGGCATTCAGCTTCAAATGCCGGTTCTCTAAATTTTGTCAACAATTTTTTGTCGAAAAGAACGTCGCCTTCCCTCCAAGGATTCCCATTTTAGTTCCCGAAGCATCCCAGTAACACTTAAGTGTTGTTCGAAACTATCGGTAACAAACCAAGCATCCCACCTAAATTGCTTCGAAGCCTTCCTTCAATCCGACCTGGTACGCATCCCAAAAATCGAGCAGTACTTAAGAATAGGTCGCACCAGCGTCTTATATATGGTCTCCTTTACAGGTGAACCACTTTCTCCTAAAATTCTCCCCATAAACTGAAGTCGACCATTCGCCTTCCCTGCCACAGTTCTGACTTGCTCGTTCCATCTCATATCGCTTTGGAACGTTACGTCCAGATTTTTAAACGACATGACTGTGTCAAGCAGGACACTAGTGATATTGTATCAGAACATTGCGGTTTTATTCTTCCTACACATCCCCACACTTTCCTCCAGTGCTATATTGGTGATCCCTTGATTTCACAGATTTTGTCCTATCAACCAATCCCTTCTTTTGGTTAAGTTCTGCCACAAATTTCTTGTCTCACCAATTCCATTCATTACATCTTTACTAGTTACGTGATCTACCTATCTAATCTTCAACATTCTCCAGTAGCACAACGTTTCAAAAGGTTCTGTTCTCTTGATGAAAACACTACAGACGAATAGTTACACACATAAAGCCGTATTCGATGTTAATAAATTTCTCTTCTTAAGAAATGGTTTTCTTTCCATTGCCTGTCTACATTTTATATTCTCTCTACTCCGGCCATCATCACTTACTTTTCTGCCCAAACAGCAAAACTCAACTACTACTTTACGTGTCTCATTTCTTGATCCAATTACCCCAGCATCAACAGATTTCAGTCTACCAAATTCCATCATTTTTGTTTTACTTTTGTTAATTTTCATCTTATAACCTCCTTTCACGACAATGTCCGCTCCATTCAACTGCTCTTCCAGGATCCTTTGCTGTCTTTGACAGAATTACTATTTTATCGGCAAATGTCAAAGATTTTATTTCTTTTCCCACACCTTTAACTTGTACTCCAAATTTTTCTTTGGCTTACGTTACAGCATCTTCAGTGTACAGGTTGATTAATATCGCAGACAACCTACAACCCTGTCTTCTGAACCACTGCTTCCCTTTTATACACCTAGAGTCTTATAACTGTCGTCTGGTTTCGGTACAAGTGGTAAATAGCCTTTCGCTCCCTGTTTGTTACACCCGCTGTCTTCAGAATTTCAAAGATAATATTTCGCTCAACATTGTCAAAAACATTCTCCAAGTCTAGGAATACCATAAACGTAGGTCTTCTCGTCGTTAACCTATCTTCTAAGGTAAGTCGTACGGTCAGCAGTCCCTCTCGTGTTCCTGTATGTCTCCGGAATCCAAAATGATCTTCCCCGAGGTCGGTTTCTATCAGTTTATGCATTTTTCTGTAAAGAATTCGTGTTAGTATTTTTGGACGATGACTTCTTTCTTTATAATTGGAATTATTAAATTTTTCTTGAAGTCCGAGAGTCTTTCGCCTGTCTCATACATCTCGCACACCAGATGGAATTGTTTTGACATGGCTGGCTCTCCCAAGGCTATCAGCAGTTAAACGTTTCAGGGCCAAGTCAAATTCTTCACGTTGTATCATATCTCCTCATTTCATCTACATCCACTTCCTTTCCTATAATATTGCCTTCAAAAACTTCTACCTTGCGTAGACCCACTATACACTCCATCCACCTTTCTGCTTTCCCTTGTTTGCTTAGGATTGGTTTCCCATCTGAGCTCCTGATATTCATACAGCTGCTTTTCTGTTCTCCACAGGCCTCTTTTACTTTCTGCAAACATTATCTACCTTCCGAAAAATGGTTCAAATGACTCTGAGCATTATGGGACCTAACTTCTGAGGTCATCAGTCCCCTAGAACGTAGAACTACGTAAACCTAACTAACCTAAGGACATCACACACATCCCCACCCGAGGCAGGAGTCGAACCTGCGACCGCAGCGATCGCGCGGTTCCAGACTGTAGCACCTAGAACCACTCGGCCACGCCGGCCGGCTATCTATCTTCCGCCTAGTGACATAGGCTTCTCAGTCCTTATTTTTGTCCTCTAGACATTCCTGCTGACCCACTTTGCACTTCCTGTCAATTTGATTTCGCCTGCTTCATTTGCTGCATTTTATATTTGAATGAAGAGGTAGGTCTTATCTTTGTTGTGCGTCTGTTTGTAGTTAACAAATTGCCCTCTACGCTCCGGGTCGAAAAGACCGAAGTGTACGCGGAACTCTTTTTTTCGTTCCAAAAGATTCCTTGTACCCTTAAGAAATGTGATTTTTCTTTCAGAGTCGACTGTAAGCCTGTAAAATTGGGAAAATCTTTGTATTTATCTCCATATCAAATGTGTGTGTGTGTATGTGTGTGTGTGTGTGTGTGCGCGTGCGTGTGAGTATGTGGTGCGCGTGCGCAATGTTCCATTACTTAGAGTTGTGAAGAAGTTGCCCACAGACAACCGAAATGGCGAAAACACCTTGTACCGGTGGAAAAAGCAGAGTCTGCATTGACGATCCGTTTTCTTCTGAAATGGTGCACAGGATTTTGTTTGAAGATGATTCGTACACTGATGAGGTAAAAAAATCAAAAATGTCAAATGTGTGTGAAATCTTATGGGACTTAACTGCTAAGGTCATCAGGCCCGAAACCTACACACTACTTAACCTAAATTATCCTAAGGATAAACGCACACACCCATGCACGGAGGAGGAGTTTAACCTCCGCCGGGATCAGCCGCTCAGTACGTGACTGTAGCGCCTCGGACCGCTCGGCTAATCCGGCTCGGCAAAGCTTTTTGTGATGAGTGTATATTGATAGGTTATTGTCGCTATGAATCATTTTTTCTAAACAGCAGCGCGGCACTGATGAGGTAAATTACGCGTCAGCGTCAGATGGAGAATTGGTACCAGTGGGGAAGCGGAAGAAGACAGCGTACTTGCAGACTCCAATGACGACATAGGAGATAATGTTGATTGTCAGCCATCATCAGAAGATGAATGTGATGCTGACACTGCCACAACAAGACTTTACTGAAGAAGAAATCGCAAGAGCGAGTGAATGAAATGTTTCGTTACGCATCCCTGAAACTTACATCGTTTCAGGTGGTTTTGAATTGCAGCCGGAATCTCGCACTAACAGAGTAAGAAGAGCAAGCGGTAATATTCTGGCTCTATTGTAGGTGTCAAAAGTCCTTCCCGGGTTCGATTCCCGGCGGGGTCAGGGATTTTCTCTGCCTCGTGATGACTAGGTGTTGTGTGCTGTCCTTAGGTTAGTTAGGTTTACGTAGTTCTAAGTTCTAGGGGACTGATGACCATAGATGTTAAGTGCCATAGTGCTCAGAGCCATTTGAACCATTTTTTGTCAAAAGTCCTGCTTGTGCTCTTAGAGACAAACCAACAGCGAAATAAATTTGGTAGCTGTTAACTAATAGAATATTGATGAAATAGTCTTATGGACTCATAAGAAACCGACTTCAGCTCGTGAAATAATAAATATAAGGACTGTGATAAACTGACGTGCAAAAAAGGACACGAAAGATTTACTGGGGGAGTACCGAGATACTAAATTTTATTAAATAAATAACTACATTTTACCTCCTTTGGTTTGCTTCAATTTACAAAGTCTCTAAGGAACATATAAAGTCCCTCTTCTCTATTTGGATATCAGGAAGACCAATTTTCCGTGCTGTCATGCAGGCCAAACCGTTTGAAGCTTTATGCGCGGCCATCAGTGTTGATAATGCAGAAACAAGGGTGATGATGTGACGATAGGAACAAATGATCCAACTGCTCTTATTCCGTTCGTTTTCTAAAAGTTCTTAAGAAATGGCTGAGCCCCTATCAGTCTAACCAGTTACGTCTGCATTGATGAAATGCCGTTTCGAGAGAGATGTAATTTGGAGCAGCATATGCCAAAAAAGCCTGCAAAGAATGGTCACAAAGTCCAGTGTTTCACTGATGCAAGAAATTAATATTTTTGCTACGCATATCTGTATACAGCCCAAGGATCTGAATACAGATCTGGGCTGAATACAGAAGGAAAACAACTGTCAATCCCAACACAATCAGTCCTTCGACTAGCGAACGTCCTAAAGAGCACAGGGAGAAAGATAACGGTTGACAATTGGTTCTGTTCAGTTGAGTTGTGCATGGAGCTCACATAACGAGGGCTAACTACCCTCGGAACCCCAAAAACAGACAAAAAGGAAATACCTCCAGATTTCCAAACTTCCACCCAGGAGACCACCGAGTGATACAAAATTATTTGCTTCGCGACAAGATACGACACAGTAGTCATCTGCCCCCCCCACCCTCCCCCGCCATCCCCTCCGAAAAAATTACAATTTTCTACTGATGTCGACCATGGTTCATGAGAAAAATATGGCTGGCGCAACTGTAAAAACGGAAATTATTTTGTGCTACAACACAATAAAACGGTGAAAGGGGAGGGGGGGGGGGGGGTAGAGGCACTCGACAGAGAGTTTCCTGTTTTTTCTTCGAAGAGAGAAACATTGAAATGTCCTACGGCCTCATGTTTTCGTACTTGCGATGTCGCCGCAGCAAACATCCATTTATTGTTTCTCTGCTTCCGACACATCCCTCTGCTAAAAAGGCTCAAATTTTTAGAACTCCTTGCAACAGAACTAATGACTCTGCATTTTCTAAAGAGATATGAAGAAAGTATTAGATACGACTTGCAAACCCTCATGGTTGGTACAGTTACAAATACACCTGGAGATGTGTTGGAAGAAGAAAATGAGGACGATGAGGGTGGGGAATAAAATTCGCCTCCACCAAAGAAGATGAGAAACACTTGCAAGTTTAGCCACTGGAAACTGAAGCGTACAACTCGACAGAGCCACGATACAAGTCGAGCCTTTAGTTGCAGTGAACATTCAAATACGACAAGATTATGTCCTCGATAATCAAATAAATGAAGAAAGAGAATGTCGAAACTTCACATGACGTCTTAGTGGACTTCATTTTTATTGTGACTGGGAATTGGATTTCGTTTTCTATTGATAAGATAGGTGTTCGGTTCTTGCCTATATGTCCGATTAAGGGGATCTAACATTCTTATGACGACATCCTCCTCAGTAGTCCCCGCCCCGAGATCCGAATGGTGGATTGTTTTACCTCCAGTACATTTTACCCAAGAGGATGTCATTATCATTTACCCATACAGCAGAGCTGCATCCCTCGGAAATAAATACGGCAGTAGTCTCCACATGCTTTCAGCCGTTCGCAATTCCAGAACAGCAAGGCCGTCTTGGCTGAAGTTACAAGCCCAGATCAGTCCAGACTGTTATCCCTGCCACTGCTGAACAGACTGCTGCCCTTCCTCGGAAACCACACGTCTGTCTGGCCTCTCAACATATACCCCTTCGTTGTCGCTCCATCTACGGTAGGGCTGTCTGTCTCTCAGAGGTACTCAAGCCACCCCACCGACGGCAGGATCCATGGTTCAAGGGAGGGGGCAGTACCACAGACAGCCCTCAAACTAATGACACAGAATAAGCGAATATATACGGAGATCAGACGGACAAACAGCTCCAACCTCAATCGGCAGAAGAATGTGACAATGCACAAATTAAAAGGATCGTCTCTGATCACTGCCAACACCAATGGACCGAAACCTACAACAAACTAGATAACAGTGAAGGAGGAAAATCCTGGTAGACTCACAAGACAAAAACTACTGACAGAGGCGATACACGTCGTAGACAATAGTACAAGGTCAGTGCGAAACCTTTCTCAAATCGTTCAGCATCAGCATCAGCTTTTTCCAGATTCACTGGCGCCAGTATCTGATGTTATTTCCGGAATTCCTACCCTCCTCCCCCTACCTCATCCCACTTACCCCTGTGGCCAATGGTGTTCCACGTTTTTGTGAAAATATGGAGAGTCCCCAAGATACCAGTGGTGTGCAGGTTCGACCCTGCGCCATTCGAGTAATTTTAGTATTTATAGTTCGACAGCACTGATCGTACATACACTATGTGATCAAAAGTATCCCGATACCCCTCAAAAACATACGTTTTTCATATCAGGTGCATTGTGCTGCCACCTGCTGCCAGGTACTCCATATAAGCGACCTCAGTAGTCAATAGACATCGTGAGAGAGCTGAATGGGGCACTCCGTGGAACTCACGGACCTCGAACGTGGTCAGGTGATATGGTGTCACTTGTGTCATACGTTTGTACGTGAGATTTCCACCCTCCTAATCTTCCCCAGGTCCACTGTTTCCGATGTGATAGTGAAGTGGAAACGTGAAGGGACAATTACAGCACAAAAGACCTCGTCTGTTGACCGACAGTGACCGCTGACAGTTGAAAAAGGTCGTAATGCGTAATGGGCACACATCTATCCAGACTCCATCAGGATCCACTGCAAGTACTATGACAGATAGGCGGGAGGTGAGAAACTTGGATTTCATGATCTAGCGGCTGCTCACAAGCCAAACATCACGCCGGTAAATGCCAAACGACGCTTCGCTTGGTGTAAGGAGCGTTAACATTGGACGATTGAACAGTGGGAAAACGTTGTGGGGAGGGACGAATGACGTACACAATGCGACGATCCGATGGCAGGGTGTGGGTATGGTGAATAGCCAGTGAACGTCATCAGCCAGCGCATCTAGCACCAACAGTAAAGTTAGGAGGTCGTAGTGTTTTTCATGGAGGGGGCTTGCACTCCTTGTTCATTAGGGTGGCACTATCGCAGTACATTTTTAAGCACCTTCGTGCTTCCCACTGTTGAAGAGCAATTCAGGGATGGCGATTGCATCTTTCAACACGATCGAGCACCTGTTCGTTATGAACAAGTGGCGAAGTGGTTACACGACTATAACATCCCTGTAATGGACTGGCCTGCACAGAGTCCTGACCTGAATCCCACATAAGACCTTTGGGATGTATTGGAGCGCCGACTTCGTGCCAGGCCTCACCGACCGACAACGATACCGCTCTTCAGTGCAGCACCCGGCGAAGAATGAGCTGCCATTCCCCAAAAAACCTTCCAGCACCTAATTGAACGTATGCCTGCGACAGTGGAAGCTGTCATAAAGGCTAAGGGTGAGCAAACACCATACTGAATTGCAGCATTACTGACGGTGGGTACCACGAGCTTGTAAGTCATTTTCAACCAAGTGTCCGGATACTTTTGGTCACATAGCGTACGTCAAGGCCATGTGTGCTGATTTGAGAAGATACTTGCGTTGAACAAAGAAGACATTATGAGATCTATTTGTTGTAAACGTATAAAGAGTAATGAGCTCGCAGCTTTCAGAATCAAGAATGGAAAGGCATGATAACGAAGGAGTGTATGATTGCAGATACAAGGAATATGGTTCAACAATAATTTAATGCAACAGAATGGTAACAAGATGTGATACCTCACTTGGTCCACCAACATAATATGTTGTGTTTGCTGGAATCTCATACGCTTTTTAAAATGTATATCCAGTGTCCCATCCCTTCTCCACAGCTGTGCATAACGCTAGTGGCACAAGAACCGCCATTAAGTCCCAGACCTTCACAGCAAGCACGAGCTACATAGACTACCAATCTAATTGTATAACTTTCCATAAAAAGGGTTGAAGCACTCGAGCACACACTCACTGCTAAAATATCAACCAACACTACATTTAGAGTCAAAGATAATATCTTTATTCATAATACAGAAAACTATAGGACTACATAAACAGCTATAGATTAACTGTTGAACCAGTTATCTATGATTCAGGCAAAGTAGTTCCTCCGTGATACGACATTTTCATTAATTCTACAGATTAAGGTGAGTAAGTATGCAGCGTCTTCGTTATCTGTGACCGCATCTATTGCGGAAGAAAACCAAACAAAATCTTTGCACGCAGTTTTCAGCTGGTCTGTGAGTTCGTCATTAATTCAGTCAATGCGCATCACTATAGTCCTCCTTGACAAAGCAGTGGGTTGAGATTTGCTTCTAACATCAAGACACAACATGCTTGCGAGCCCTTCCCTGAAATGCTTAAAGAAGCCACCAACCGAAAAAGGCTTGTTGCGTTCAGCAGATTTATAGACTACCCTGAAGTCTGCTTCTACAGGGTGAGTCACTAATTATTGCCACCTAGAATAACTAATAAAGTATGAAAGTAGCTGAAAAGATTGCGGGACAAATTTTGCATGGGACAACGGGGGCCATAATATGACGTTGTCTTTTTGTTGCTAGGTGGCGTCGCATCAGAGATATGAAGAACACTTTTGTTTTTTTAAACGGGATGTTTCAGTTTGGTACTTATTTTCTGATATCGGCTATCGAGACGAATCCAATGATGTGTAACAATAAGGTCTTTGAAGGTCAACGAAGGTCAAAAATGTGGCATGAACGTAAACTTACAGTACGTGTTCGAAGTGATGACCATTGGTATCAATGCAGTGCTGAAATCTTCTTATCAAGGATTGAGTGGTATTCCTTATAACTTCGGCAACTAACGAAGCACATGTTCTAACAATTATCACTTGTATATCGTGCAAATAGTAAATATTCGCCGAATACGGCGTCTCCATCTAACGTGCCATTGACACGTGAACACCATTCGAGGTTTCGCAATACAACACTAATAGGAACGGTAAGACTAGCGTCGTCGAATCAAGCGAATGTGAATGATGTATTCCTTCGAAGAACAAGTCGATACGCTTCTCATTTACGGAGAATGCCAGCGAAATTCAGTGAGAGCTGAAGACTTACAAGCTGAAAGATATCTTCAACCTTTTCACCCTACATTTAAATTTGTGTATGATAAATTGAGAAAAACTGGATCTTTAACGCATCGGAATCATACCCGGCAAAAGAAATTTATTAACGAGAAAACGGATATTAGTACTCTTGCCACTGTGGTTCAAGATCCTTGTGTTAGTTCGCGTCAAACCGAAAGGGTATCTGGCTTGAGCCAGTGTGGTCTTGTTCGTGTTCTGCATCGGGATGAATATCATTCTTACCATATCAGTCTCCACCACGAAATAACTGGTACGGATTGTATGTGTCGCATTAAATTCTGCCGATGGGCTCAACTTCTGATTCAGAGGCATGACACATTTATTCAAAATGGTTCAAATGACTCTGAGCACTATGGGACTTAACTTCTGAGGTCATCAGTCCCCTAGAACTTAGACCTACTTAAACCTAACTAACCTAAGGACATCACACACATCCATTCCCGAGGCAGGAATCTAACCTGCGGCCGTAGTGGTCGCGCGGTTCCAGACCGTAGCACCTAGAACCGCTCGTCCACTCCGGCCTGCTGACCCATTTATTAATTTGATTTTATTTACTGACGAGCCTACATTCACGAACCATGGAAATCCATGTTGGCTGCGGCTAGTTGCACACCAAAAATCGTGGTCGGTGAACGTATGGTGTGGGATTCTGACTATTTCATAGAAGGAAATCTTAACGGTAGGAAGCACACCACATTTCTGCAAGAAACTTTAGGTCTGTTATTGGAAGAAATACCTTTAGTAACAAGGAAGTGAATGTAGTATCAACACGATGGGTGTCCGACACATTTTTAGCTGATGGGTAGAAATGAGTTGCAGAGACACTTCCCAAATCGTTGGAATGGACGCGGAGGAGAAGTGTCGTGGCCGGCTCTTCGCCTCTGAATTTTTTCTTGTTGGGATTCGTAAAAGATATTGTTTATAATGACGTTGCAACTACACCTGAAGATATGTCACGCTGCTGAAGGTGTACTCCATTAGGGCGGCCCTTATTTTTTAGAATTTCACTTTCCATCACGCACACCCACTGGTTTTTCCTCTTGTTTTAAGATGTGTTTTAAGACCTATTTTGTTGAAGTTGAGGACGAGAACCCATGCCGCAGTGGTTTACAATTTGTGTTACGTTACTATGTGTTGTTTATTACTGCCCATTCATGTGCTTGACGGTTATTGGCTGTCACTCGGCCGCTGAAAACTTACATTAACTTCACTTTCCATCGTATCATGTGTCATGGTTGTTGATTCTTGTAGCCTCCTTGGCACTTACGTAGCAAGTGTTTGAATCCCATGAAGAAGGAATCATATTTTATAAATCTAGATATATTCTTAAGTTCTTCAACATCTCCAAACTCTTGACTTAAATGAACTCATCACTCCACTGTAGAGCGAAAACTTTATTCTGTAAACATCCCCCAGGCTGTGTCTCAGCAGTATCCTTTCTTTCAGGAGTGCTATCCCTGCAAGTTATGCAGGAGAGCTTGTGTGAATTTTGAGAGGATGGAGATAAGGTACCGGCGGAAGTAAACCTGTGAGGACGGGTCGTGCGTTATGCTTGCGTGCCTCGGTCGCTACAGCACTGCTATGCGAAAGCCGAAGTTCTAGCGTTCGAGTCTCGGTCCAGCACACAGTTTTAATCCGCCAGAAAGTTTCATATCAGAAGACACTCAGCTGCAGAGTGAAACTTTCATTTGGCGTATCATATTAGTCAAGCACATGCATAAATAGTAACAAACAACACGTAGTGGCATAACTCAATTTCTCGACCAGTGCGACATCGGTTCCTCGTCTTCAGTTTTAACGAAATAGATTTCGAAATTCTTAAAACAATATCAAAAACAAACTATGGGATGTACGTGGATAAACACGAAATCCGAAATAATAAGGACCATCCTAATACTCGATAGGCTCCCAGTTATATTATACATCCCTTGTGAAGAACGGTGTCAAAAGCCTTCTGAAAATCTAGAAATAAGGAACCAATTTGAGATCCCCTGTCAATAGCTCTCATTACTTTGTGTGAATAAACAACTAGTTGCATTTCAAAAGAACGATATTTTCTGAGCCCTTGCTGACTACATGCCAATAAACCGTTATCGATGAGGCAACTCAAAATGTTTTAACAAAGTACCTGTTCTAAGCTCCCGCTGCAAATTGTCGTCACTGATGTGGGTCTGTAATTCAAGGGATTACATCTACTTCCTTTCTTGAGTATTGGTGTGACCTGTGCAACGTTCTAGTCCTTTGGATCGATTCTTCATCGAGCGAGCGGGTGTAAATGACAGCTAAGTATGGTGCTATTCTAACGGCAAAGTCTGAAAGGATCTAATTGGTATGCTATCTGGGCCAGAATACTTGCGTTTATTAAGTGCTTTTAAGTGCTTCGCTACACTGAGAATCCCTGCATCTAAGTTACTCAAGTTGGTAGTTCTCGCCCAAATTCTGAGATATTTACTTCTTCGACACGTTTGGTGGACGCATTTCGGAAAACTTTGTTTGATAACTCCACTTTAGTGGAACTGTTATCACTAATATTCTCACTGGTATCGCATAGTGAAGGTATTGATTGTGTCTTGCCTCTGGTGTACTTTACATATCACCAAAATTTCTTTGGACTTTCTGTCTGATATAGACACATAGTTTCGTTGTGGAAGCAGTTAAAATCATCCCGCATTGAAGTCTGCGCTAAATTTGCAACTTCAATAAATAGTCTCAAATATTCGAGCTATTGTGGAATTTTAAATTTGATACTCTTTCCATGTTGCTTCTGCAACAGTGTTCCGACGTGCTTTGTGTACCATAATGGGTCAGTACCATCTTTTATTAACTTATTCGGTATTAATCTCTCAGCTGCCTCAGATACTATTTCTTTAAATTTATGCCACATCTGATCTACACTTACGTCGTCATCTGGGAAGGTGTGGAGACTGTCTCTGAGCAAGGCGTCAGCCGAATTCTTATTTGTGTTTCTAAGTAGATACATTTTACATTTACTTTTTGTGGCTTTGGATGTTTCATTCCTTCAATCACCTCTTCTGACAAACAACATAATCCTAAGGTTGAAGATGGGTCAATGAACGTTCGCATTCGTAGTAGACATAAAGCATGAATGTGACAAACTGTGGCATAGCGGACAGCTACACACTCTCACACAGATCGACATCTCCAGCACACGAGACTCGAGAACATAGCACTTCATCATCTTCAATAGTTAATAATCAGTACAACAAGAGCACACAATATTTGTGTCAGACAGTTCACTTTTGACAACTAATAGCTTGAATTCAGTTAACTTTAACTGAACAGTCCTCAGCTTGTACTACATACAATCAACAAAATATAGAGAATTACCTCATTCGCTACCTGTTCTTCAACGAGACACAGAAACAAAACAATAGCTTTCCATCTGATAAATACAAGTAAATGCAACGACAGGCCTAGTAACTGATGATGACACAAACGCAGAAAGGAGGGGAATAGCTATTATAAAATTTGTGCGCTGGATTTGCAAATCTATACCGATGATTACACCAATCTATTGTACACAATTCAGCGCACTTTGAAGTGTTACCATATAAACAAAGCACGAACCTGCAGCAGATTAAAACAGTTTAAGAGAAAGGGGTTGAGATAGTATCGTTTCCCCTGATTTTATGTACACTCCTGGAAATTGAAATAAGAACACCGTGAATTCATTGTCCCAGGAAGGGGAACTTTATTGACACATTCCTGGGGTCAGATACATCACATGATCACACTGACAGAACCACAGGCACATAGACACAGGCAAAAGAGCATGCACAATGTCGGCACTAGTACAGTATATATCCACCTTTCGCAGCAATGCAGGCTGCTATTCTCCCATGGAGACGATCGTAGAGATGCTGGATGTAGTCCTGTGGAACGGCTTGCCATGCCATTTCCACCTGGCGCCTCAGTTGGACCAGCGTTCGTGCTGGACGTGCAGACCGCGTGAGACGACGCTTCATCCAGTCCCAAACATGCTCAATGGGGGACAGATCCGGAGATCTTGCTGGCCAGGGTAGTTGACTTACACCTTCTAGAGCACGTTGGGTGGCACGGGATACATGCGGACGTGCATTGTCCTGTTGGAACAGCAAGTTCCCTTGCCGGTCTAGGAATGGTAGAACGATGGGTTCGATGACGGTTTGGACGTACCGTGCACTATTCAGTGTCCCCTCGACGATCACCAGTGGTGTACGGCCAGTGTAGGAGATCGCTCCCCACACCATGATGCCGGGTGTTGGCCCTGTGTGCCTCGGTCGTATGCAGTCCTGATTGTGGCGCTCACCTGCACGGCGCCAAACACGCATACGACCACCGTTGGCACCAAGGCAGAAGCGACTCTCATCGCTGAAGACGACACGTCTCCATTCGTCCCTCCATTCACGCCTGTCGCGACACCACTGGAGGCGGGCTGCACGATGTTGGGGCGTGAGCGAAAGACGGCCTAACGGTGTGCGGGACCGTAGCCCAGCTTCATGGAGACGGTTGCGAATGGTCCTCGCCGATACCCCAGGAGCAACAGTGTCCCTAATTTGCTGGGAAGTGGCGGTGCGGTCCCCTACGGCACTGCGTAGGATCCTACGGTCTTGGCGTGCATCCGTGCGTCGCTGCGGTCCGGTCCCAGGTCGACGGGCACGTGCACCTTCCGCCGACCACTGACGACAACATCGATGTACTGTGGAGACCTCACGCCCCACGTGTTGAGCAATTCGGCGGTACGTCCACCCGGCCTCCCGCATGCCCACTATACGACCTCGCTCAAAGTCCGTCAACTGCACATACGGTTCACGTCCACGCTGTCGCGGCATGATACCAGTGTTAAAGACTGCGATGGAGCTCCGTATGCCACGGCAAACTGGCTGACACTGACGGCGGCGGTGCACAAATGCTGCGCAGCTAGCGCCATTCGACGGGCAACACCGCGGTTCCTGGTGTGTCCGCTGTGCCGTGCGTGTGATCATTGCTTGTACAGCCCTCTCGCAGTGTCCGGAGCAAGTATGGTGGGTCTGACACACCGGTGTCAATGTGTTCTTTCTTCCATTTCCAGGAGTGTATTTCGTGTCATTGCAAATTCGATATAGTATTTACGCAAGTATCACAATCAGAAACTGACTACACTATGCTAAACTAGCACCAGTGTAACCAGCAGGATAATCGGTAGGAATAAATCTGCCATATTTATTTTCATATTATTATTGAAACATTTTTTGTTTTATTATTTGTCAGAAATTTTTAAATTTATAACTATGAACGTTAGATTGTAGAATCCGACAAAGCAATCACCGTGCTCCTATTAGCACATGGGATTGTAAGTGAGTACGTCAGTCTACATATGAGAAATGAGTGAAGCTAGGAGTTGAGATAATAAGTGGACTGTGGAGATTGTGAATGGTGAAGGTTCTGTGGTATGCATGGTGATTTGGACGTTTGTTTTCGAGTGTAAAATATTCTACAGAAGCAGGCATTTTTGAATTTACATTGAAATTGGTAAATGTTTATTAGTGACATATGTATGAACAAGTTACAATTATCACTGAGAGATCTGACGGATTTACAACTAACTGTGGTGTTTTCGAATCCTGAGAATTTGGTCGATTCATGTTACTTCAAGCAAAACTATATTTCGGGGTATGTGCCCATGAGAAAGCCGGCCAGCGTGGCCGAGCGGTTCTAGGCGCTTCAGTCCGGAACCGCGCGACTTCTACTGTCGCAGGTTCGAATTCTGCCTCGGGCATGGATGTGTGTTATTTCCTTAGGTTAGTTGGGTTTAAGTAGTTCCAATCCCAAAGAAAGCGGTGTTGACAGATGTGAAAATTAACGAACTATCAGTTTAATAAGTCACAGCTGCAAAATACTAACGCGAATTCTTTACAGACGAATGGAAAAACTGATAGAAGCCGACCTCGGGGAAGATCAGTTTGGATTCCGTAGAAATGTTGGAACACGTGAGGCAATACTGACCCTACGACTCATCTTAGAAGAAAGATTAAGGAAAGGCAAACCTACGTTTCTAGTATTTGTAGACTTTGAGAAAGCTTTTGACGATGTTGATTGCAATACTCTCTTTCAAATTCTGAAGGTGGCGGGGGTAAAATACATGGAAGAAAGGCTATTGACAATTTGTACACAATGCAGATGGCAGTTAAAAGAGTCGAGGGGCATGAAAGGGAAGCAGTGGTTGGGAAGGGAGTGAGACAGGGTTGTAGCCTACCCCGATGTTATTCAATCTGTATATTGAGCAAGCAGTAAAGGAAACAAAAGAAAAAATCGGGGTAGGAATTAAAATCCATGGAGAAGAAATAAAAACTTTGAGGTTTTTCGATGACATTGTAATTCTGTCAGAGACAGCAAAACATATGCAAGAGCAGCTGAACGGAATGGGCAGTATCTTGAAAGGAGGATAGAAGATTAACATCAACAGAAGCAAAACAGTCATAATGGAATTAAGTCGAATTAAATCAGATGATGCTAAGGGAATCGGATTAGGAAACGAGACGCTTAAATTAGTAAATGAGTTTTGCTTTTTGGGGAGAAAAATAACTGATGATCGTCGATGTAGAGAGGATATGAAATGTAGACTGGCAATGGCAAGCAAAGCGTTTCTGAAGAAGAAAAATTTGTAAACATCGAGTATAGATTCTAATGTCAGGAAATCGTTTCTGCAAGTATTTGTATGGATTGTAGCCATGTATGGAAGTGAAACGTGGACGATAAATAGTTTGGATAAGAAGAGAATAGAAGCTTTCGAAATGTGGTGCTACAGAAGAATGCTGAAGATTAGATGGGTAGATCACATAACTAATGAGGAGGTATTGAATAGAATTGGGGAGAAGAGGAGCTTGCGGCACAACTTGACTAGAAGAAGGGATCGGTTGGTAGGACATGTTCTGAGACATCGAGGGATCACCAATTTAGTATTGGAGGGCAGCGTGGAGGGTAAAAATCGAAGAGGGAGACCAAGAGATGAATACATTAAGCAGATTCAGAAGGATGTACGCTGCAGTAGGTACTGAGAGATGAAGAAGCTTGCTCAGGATAGAGTAGCATGGAGAGCTGCCTCAAGCCAGTCTCAGGACTGAAGACCACAAGTTCTAGGGGACTGTTGACCTCAGACGTTAAGTCCCATAGTGCTCAGAGCCATTTGAACCATTATGAATCCATGAGAAAAAGCCCTTATCCGCATCCGGAAGTCCTTTATCCGCATCTGCTGGTCCTTCATCCGCATCTGCGTGTCCCTTATGAGCATGTCCTAGTTCCTTATGCACATCTTCGTGTCTGCTATCCGCAGCTGCATCCGTAATTCTTCGGTCCGCATCCCAATATTAAAATACTGCGCATCACTTTAACCGCCACAGTACGTTTTCGTTAATGGCCTGAATTTTCGTCTGATGCAGTCAGATCTCGTTGTCCAGATTCCGTAGAAGAAGACCGTAGTGGTCGATTTTATACACTTTCTCATATAAGTCACTCTCCCATGTTTTGACACCATCTTTATAGGGAGTTGGAACGTCCTATTATGACAATGTTAAATTTAGTGACTTGATTTCCTAATAGCTCTAAGCACAACGAGACTTAACATCTGAGGTAATCGGTCCCATACACTTACAACTACTTAAACCTAACTAACCTAAGGACCTCACACACATCCATGCCCGAGGCATGATGCGAACCTGCGACCGTAGCAGCCTCGTGGTTTAGGATTGAAGCCCCTAGAACCGCTCAGTCACAGCGGCCGGCGACTTGACTTGCCTGTATTTTTGCCACCACTGTAACCATTTATATAAAACTTTTAGAGGACATTAAACTGTATGTTCTGAGTCTACTGAACTACAATAATTACATTTCAGCGACTGCATTCGGAAATACAGTTTTTTACTACACGGTTCAAATTTTGTGTACTTTTCTTGTACGTTATTCCAAAGAATTTTAATTATACAAATCATTACATCCTTCTTTTAGTTCTATAGGCTCAGGATATGTTTGTTACTACTCCCTGAAAATTTGAATACTTTCCTCGAACTGGTTTCTGAGATTTACGGGAAAATGCAACAGAAAATGTAAATTTTCAGGAACGGCTTCTAAAGTTTCAAAAGACTGTAACTCACTTAATATATGCTTAATTTTTCATTTTTAGTCACTCAGAAGCACCATACTGTATATCATCCTCTTGACCTTTTTCCAAGTTTTTTTCCTCTTTTCTTCTTTGCGGACTCCTTAGTGGCCAACTGTGCTGCATACTCTGCTTTATCAATGCGAACCTTGTCCATCTGTTCAAGTTCTCTGATGCAGTTTGCTCCAGAATTAATTCCCATATGATATAGCACTTTCACCCTGCCAATGTTGCCATCATTTAAAGCAATAACGGCATCACTGACCGCCCACGTTAGTGTCTTCATTCCACAAAAATATTTCTTGATAAGTGACTCCATATAAGATTGCTGAACGACTCATTGGGATAATGAGTCTGACCACGCAGATACTTCTTCAGTAATTCAGGACTTGCCAGGTGTGTGTAAATAGTTTTTACGATACCCATAACTGCTGCTGGGATGGAATGTTTATGGCTGTATGAACTGTTTGACTACTGGGCATTGGGGTAATTGCACCATGTATCAGGTCCAGGAGGGCAAAAGTGGTGTACTGGTTTTTCATCAGTTGACAGTCTGTGGAAGAAAGTAGCCCATATTGCCTGCTACATTTTTATTAAATCCTCAGTATTATTTCTTATGGCCATCCCATAATACTGCTGTATTCATCAATCGTTTTGTCTGTCAGCCTGCCTCTTATGGTCTTACCATCAGAAAGTTTCTTGACTCTCAAACTTTGTTTCCACTTTCTCAACCTGGTGCCCATCCTCTTCTGGACATGACATTTATAAAACAGCAATCCACTGTCTTCTATGTAAAAAATTACAGATTTTATTAGATCTTGAAGTAATGCACGTAAAAATTTTAATGTTTTCAACCGGTGTAGATCATATTTAAAAAACTAAAATAGAATACCTACTATGTGAGTTTATAAGTAGGAAAATTGTTAATTTTATAATGAGACAAAAATCCGAAATTGTGAAAAAAATTTTTGCTGTTCTGTAAGTTGCGTCGTTATGTCGTAATTACTGAAACTTACTGTGTGAAATTTTCTACAGAATGTTTCCTCAACGATGGGAAATCAAAAGAAATTACAAGTTGTCATCACATCTTGCATACCGTAAAAAATTAGCCATGTTAGCCTTGTAAACTCATTTTCATTAAAGACACAACACCTTGAATGACTGGAGATATGACCGTCACATTTACAGGTCGTGTACATTAGAATGTTCTGCAGAAATGATTAGCATTTCACTCACCTCGGTTCAGCATGTGTCCTGTTGCCTAGTAGCCATAGGGTCTGCCATGGGCCCTGATAACTTGTTCCATGCCTGATGGCATCGACGCGTATAAGGCGTGAATGGCGTCCTGTGGTATAGCTATCCATGCAGCATTCACTTGGTTCCTAAATTCATCTGTGGTAGTTGGCACTGGGTCACATCCGTTATTTCGCCATATCTCTCACATTTGCGACTGGCGGTAAGTCTGGTGATATGACGGGTGAGAGAAAAAGGCTGAAATCCTGTGACACCAAGAAGGCACGTTTTCGTGCAGCAGCATGTGACTGTGCATTGTCTTGCTGAAAAATAGCGTCTGGGGTGTTGTGCTACGGGTTGCAAAATATCATTCACGTAGGTCACACTGGTCACAGTGCCGTGGACACTTACCGCCTATGATTTGAGGTCGTACCATGCACTCCGAACCATAAGGCATTGAATTGGCACTGTATATCTTGTGCGATTGCAGACACTGTGATACCGTTTCCCCTGTCAGCTGCGAAATAAATACGGCATTCATTTTCAAACAAAAAGAACCTCTATTCGTCGAAAAACACTATCTGATGCCATTCTTATCCCCAGTGACATCGTTCCATACACCATTGCTGTCTTGCGCGTTTCTACAAATAAGTCAAAGGTAGGCGGAGAAGTGGACGACGCGCACGTAACCCACGCCGTAATAAACGGCGATAGACTGTCACCACTGATAATAGACGATGTGCTACACTGTTACACAGTTGCTCCAGAACCAAGAAGGACGCAGATCTGCCCTGCAATCCCATTCGGATGAGACTTTGATCAACTCGGGTAGTGGTCTGAGTGGTGCGACATGACCCACCTCGTCGTGTTCTACGACCTTCCGTAAACCATTCTTCACACTCCCGTTCCACTGTCGAAACACTTCGTCCCAGACGAGCACCAGTTTCCCGGATGGATGTCTCACATTCTCTTGTGCCAACAATGCGCCTTCTTTCAAACTCACTCACATGTCAGGACGGTTCGCACACATATCTGCGAGGCATCCTGCACACCTGCTCAAGTCACACTGATCCATTACCTTGCGAAAACGAGAGCCGCAGGCACATCTTACCGGTAGGTGAAATGTATCGAAGCGATATCGACGTTGTCCTTGAACCCTCGAGCCGATATGTTTCAAATGGTAATCATTTCTGCAGAAAATACTGATGTACATGTCGTGTGAATATGGAGGTCCTATATCTACTCGTTCAAGATGTTCTGTTTTTTTTCTGAACATGAGTGTATTTTCATTATCTAATAATCGTTAATTCACCATAATGTTGAATACTGCTAACGTCCCACATTTGTTGTTGTTGTTGCGGTCATCACTCCACAACTGGCTTGATGCAGATTTCCATGCTACTCTATCCTGTGCAACATTCTTCATTTCCAAGTAACAACTGCACACTACATCCTTCTGAATCTGCTTGGTGTATTCATCTCTTAGCCTCCTTCTACGATTTTTACCCTCCACGCTGTCCTCCAGTACTAAATTTGTGATCCCTTGATGATTCAGAACATCTCTTACCAACTAATCCCTTCTTCTAGACAGGTTGTGCCACAAACTCCTCTTCTCCCCAGTTCTGTTCAGCACCCCCTCATTAGTTACATGATCTACCCATCCAATCTTCAACATTCTTCTGTAGCACCACATTTCGAAAGCTTCTATTCTCTTCCCGTCTAAACTATTTATCGCTCACGTTTGACATCCATACGTGGCTACACTCCTTACAAATACTTTCAGAAACGACTTCCTGACACTTAAATCTATACTCGATGTTAAAAAATTTCACTTCCTCAGAAACGCTTTGCTTGCCATTGCCAGTCTACATTTTATATCCTCTCTACTTCGACCATAATCATTTATTTTGTTCCCCAAATATCAAAACCCATCTTCTACATTAAGTGTCTCATTTCCTAATCTATTTCCCTCAGCATCACTTGATTTAGTTAGACTACATTCCATTATCCTCGTTTTCCTTTTGTTGATGTTCATCTTTTTCAAGATACGATCCTTTCCGTTCATCTGCTCTTCCCGGTCGTTTGCTGTCTCTGACAGAATTACAGTGTCACCGGCGAACCTCAAAGTTTTTATTTCTTACTCCAACATTTCCTTTTGTTTCCTTTGCGACTTGCTCAATGTATAAATTGAATAAAATCGGGGATAGACTACAACCCTGTCTTACTCCCTTCCCAACCAGTGCTTCCCTTTCATGTCCCTCGACTCTTATGACCGCCATCTCGTTTCTGTACAAATTGTAAATAGCCTTGCGCTACCTGTATTTGACCCCTGCCACCTTCAGAATTTGAAAGAGAGTATTCCAGTCAACGTTGTCATAAGCTTTGTCTCAGTCTACAAATGCTAGTAAAGTAGGTTTGCCTTTCCTTAATCTATCTTCTAAGGTAAGTCGTAGGGTCAGTATTGCCACACGTGTTCCAACATTTCTACGGAACCCAAACTGGTCGTCCTCAAGGTCGGCTTCTACCGGTTTTTCCATTCGTCTGTAATGTATTAGTGTCAGTATTTTGCGACCGTGACTTATTAAACTGATTGTTGGGTCATTTTCACACCTCTCAACACCTGCTTCCTTGGTATTGGAATTATTATATCCTTCTTGAAGGCTGAGGATGTTTCGCCTGTCTCATACATCTTGCTCACCAGACGGTAGAGTTTTGTCAGGACTGGCTCTCCCGAAGCTATCAGTAGTTCTAATAGAATGTTGTCTACTCCCGAGGCCTTGGTTCGACTTAGATCTTTCAGTGCTCTGTCAAATTCTTCACGCAGTATTATATCTCCCATTTCATCTTCACCTACGTCCTCTTCCGTTTCCATAATGATATCCTCAAGAACATCGCCCTTGTATAGACCCTCTACGTACTCTTTCCACCTTTCTGCTTTCCCTTCTTTGCTTAGAACGTGTTATCCATCTGAGCTCTTGATATTCATACATGTGGTTCTCTTTCCTCCAAAGGTCTCTTTAATTTTCCTGTAGGCAGTATTCATCTTACTCCTAGTGATATATGCCTCTACATTTTTCCTCTAGCCATCCCTGCTTAGCCATGTTGCACTTCCTGTCGATCTCATTTTTGGGACGTTTGTATTCATTTATACCTGCTTCATTTACTGCGTTTTTATATTCTCTCCTTTCATCAATTAAATTCAATATCTCTTTTGTTATTCAAGGATTTCTACAAGCCCTTGTCTTTCTACCTATTTCATTCTCCGCTGCCTTCACTATTTCATCTCTCAAAGCTACTGTTACGGCAGATGGCCACTTGTTACGCCTTCTGGCGCCACTTGGTATGGCTTCAGCAGTACTTTTTAGCGGGAGACACGGTGGCTGCGCCAAAGACTGAGATGGCGTGGAGTTTTACAATTATTTATTGAACTTTCTTTACAATTTCTCCCTCGTCCTCGCTGCCCAGCCCTGCAGAGCCCTCCGCCTGGCTGCTGCTGTGTCGATTCTCCGCCAATGCGCGCAACGCACGCCGCTGATCGCACTCGGAGCCTCAGGACATCAGTGCTCCGCTGAAGCCAGGATGCCCTGTGGTTGAGATGAACTCGTCGCCGATCACCGACGGAGCCGTGAGGTCAGCTGCCGACGCCTGCTGCACCGGAGGCTGGGAAGCCGTCAGTCGCAATGTCAGCGAAGTCCCGTCATGGACGAACCACGTGCCGTGGCCGGGTTGACATGAAGTCCGGGCGTCAGTTCCCGGCGGCGCCTGTGACCAAGACTGCGCTGCGACCGTTCCTGCTGGAAGCTCTCGCTGTAGTTAGTCAGCCATGGTGCCGACCGAACCTGGGCCGACCTCCAGCGCCGAAGTTGACATCTGGCGGCGAACGGATGACTCCAGCGAGCTGTAACAGATTTCCGGAATCTTCACCCACGGAGATTGAACATTCGGACACGGGCCACGTCCGTCCTCAGATCCGTGCTGCTTCCTAATGGCTTCTGTCCGTTGCTGCCTGCGCTCCACTATTTATATCCGGCAGGAGGACGTTTTCTACCCTCGGTGGCAGCTTCTTGTTATTTCTCCCGCCGTATATTGCAGTGTAACTTAGCGTGCTAGCCTCACTTCCTTTACTCAGCACTCTCCAGGCTTCGCTCGGTGCTCGGTCTGCATGCATCCTTGCGTCAGCCGGTTGGTAGACTGAAACTCTCAGCAAGGCTATCTGTGCCGCACCTACTTCGCAATGCCGTGATCGCCGGCTGCCTCTGTTTTGCCATTCTCCACTGCGTGAAGCAACGCTTACTACATGTGACCGCACCACTACCCTTTCTTCTTCTACTGTATTTCTTTCCCTTGTTATTGTCAATCGTTCACAAATGCTCTCTCTGAAACTCTCTACAACCTCTGGTTCTTTCAGTTTATCCAGGTACCATCTCCTTAAAATCCCACCTTTTGGCAACTTCTTCTATTTTAATCTACAGTTCATAACCAACAGATTGTGGTCAGAATCAACATCTGCCCCAGGAAATGTGTTACAATTGAAAACCTGGTTCCTAAACCTCTGCCTTACCATTATATAATCTATCTGATACCTTCCAGTGTGTCCAGGCCTCTTCCACATATACAACGTTCTTTCACGATTCTGAAACCAAGTGTTAGCTATGATTAAGTTACGCTCTGTGCAAACTTCTACCAGGCGGCTCCCTCTTTCATCCCTTACCGCCATTCCATATTCACCTACTACGTCTCCTTCTCTTCCTTTTCCTACTATCGAATTCCAGTCCCCCATAACTACTAAATTTTCGTCTCCCTTCACTATCTGAATAATTTCTTTTATCTCATCATACATTTCTTCAATCTCTTCGTCCTCTGCGGAGCTAGTTGGCTTATAAACTTGTACTACTGTGGTAGGTGTGGGCTTCGTGTCTATCTTGGCTACAATAATGCGTTCACTATGCTGTTAGTAGTATCTTAGCGGGGCTCCTATTTTTTATTCATTATTAAACGTACTCCTGCATTACCACTATTTGATTTTGTATTTATGACCCATACTCACCTGACCAGAAGCCTTATTCCTCCTGCCACCGAACTTCACTAATTTCCACTGTATCTAACTGTATGTGTTTCATATTTTACAACTTATCTTTTTAAATTTTCTAACCTACCTGCCCGATTATAGGACCGATCCGTAGAATGCCAGTTCTGTTTCTCCTGACAATGACGTCCTCCGAGTCCCATATTTATCAATCTAATAAGTGCTGAATACTGTACTTGTTAAAGTTTTAAGAGGAACGGAGACAGTATCATTGTTTTACACTGAAATTTAGTTATTAGCTATGTGAGACACAAACAGATATCAGACTGTGAAGTCATAAATCTGTATCTACGTCTGTGTCTAAATCTGTACTCCGAAAGCTACCTTAAGGTGTCTGGTGGAGAATATGGTTGGTACTTCTGTCACTTTCCCCTTTCCTGTTCCAGTTGCAAATGTTTTAGGAGAATAAGCCTTCATGAGGACCCGAATCTCTAAAATCTTACCTCCATCGCCTTTTCACGAAATAAACCTAGAAGGAAGCAATATATTTGTTGACTCTTATAGTAACTTATGCACACGGAACTTTAATAGTAAACCACACCATGATGCACAACACCTCTTTTACAGCCTCATCCACTGGAGTTGTGTTCATCTCCGTTACGCTTTCGTACTTACTAAATAACTCTGTAGCGAAAGTCGCTGCTCTTTTTTAGATCTTCTCTATTTCCTGTATCAATTCTTTGTGGTACGGATCTCATACTGACGAATAATATTCAAATATTTTCCAAACGTGGCTTTTGTCAGCTACCTTCTTTGTTGGTGGACTACATGTTCCTAGGATTCTTCCAATGAATCTCAGTCTGGCATCTGCCTTTACTGCCATTATTTTTACGTGGTCGCCTCGCTGTAAATCGCTCTTTATGTATACTACTACATATTTTATGAAAGTAGCTGCCTCCAGTGATTATTCTGGACTCGTGACACATACAATAATGAGTCTTTCTGTCTATGCATACGCAGTACGTCACATTTGTTTATGTTGAGGGTGAATTGACACTCTCTGCAGCAAGTTTCTATCATTTGTAGCTCTTTCTGAATTTCACTACAATTTTCTACTGTTGCAACTTCTCTGTATATAGCAGCATCATCCGCGAAAAGCCTAATGGAGCTTCCGATGTTGTCTTCTTTGTCATTTACATATGTTGTAAAAGTAATGGTTCTTTAACAGTCCCTCGGCGTACGCCGGAAGATACTTTTACGTCTCATGACTTGTCTCTATTGAGGTTGACTCGGTGTGTTCTGTTAGCTAGAAACTCTTCGGTCTAATCAACCAGCTGCTCTGATATTCCGTACGCTTGTATTATCATCAAGAGGTGGCAGTTTACAATTGTATCGAATGCGTTAACGGAAGTGAAGGATCACGACATGAACCTGGGAGCAGGTATCGACTGCTTCCTGGATTTCGAGGCCGAACAGAGACAGCTGGATTTCACACGATTGTCGTTTACGGAATCCATGTTGATTACTATAGAGGAGATTTTCGTTCTCCAGAAAAGTCACAATATTCCAAAATTGTCCAACAGACTGACGTCAGAAATATAGTCCTATAGATTATTTCGTCTGATTGACGACTCTTCTTCTAAGCGGCAATTGCCTGCGCCTTTTTTCTAATCGTCAGGAGCACTTCTTTCCTGCAGAGACCTACGGTACACTAGAGGAAAAAGTTCTTTCACGTTCTCTGTGTAGACTCTTATTGATACCCAATTACGTCTAGTGGCCTTTCCTCTCTCGAGTGATTTCAGTTATGATGCTGCATGATTTATATCGATATTACCATATTGTCGTTCACGCGACGGTTTAAAGGAAACATATCAGTACGATCAAGTCGATGGAATGTCTCAAATGTTCAAATGTGTGTGAATTTCTAAGGGATCAAACTGCTGATGTCATCGGTCCCTTGACTTACACACTGTTTAAACAAACTTAAACTAACTTATGCTAAGAACAACACACGCATCCATGCCCGAGGGAGGCTTTTTTAACACCGATCGAGGTAGCACAATGCTTAGCACAGTGGACTTGATTTGGTAGGACAACGGTTCAAATGCGCGTCTGCCGATCCAGATTTACTTATTTGTGATTTCCCTAAATGTACCTGGACAAATGTCAGAGTGGTTCCTTTAGAAAGGGCACGGGCGGTTTTCTTTCCCATCCTGAAGAAATCAATCCTCGCTTGTGCCCCGTCTCTAATGACCTCGTTGTCGACGGGTTATAAAATCATAATCTTACTTTTTTTTCCTTCCATTTTTAGGTATGGCACATGTCAGCAAGGCATCTACTTTTTTCACGATACTATACATGCAAGCCACTGTAGCAGCATGGATAATAATAAGGATTTAAACGATGAGAACCACTATAATGAGTTGTTTGTTTTGCAAAAATATATCGTAATACTCACACTGTCATGACACACTCGAGGATATCCGCATCAGCGCACGCTTTAATCTGATAAGTCAATAACATTTCGGATATCTGCAGATACAGCACATCGAACAATATGTGCATCTTCGCAAGCTATCTGAGACTAAAATAAAAGTGTTGTAATATGTGTAAACCTTTACCAGTGGAAGTAAATGACAGTCTCTCATTTGCAAAATGGTTCAAATGGCTCTGAGCACTATGGGACTTAACATCTATGGCCATCAGTCCCCTAGATCTTGGAACTACTTAAACCTAACTAACCTAAGGACGGCACACAACACTCTCATTTGCCGCAAAGACCTTTGTTTCAGTGACTGCATATATTGTATTGCAGTACCTGAAGTTAAGATCAAAATTTTACGTGCGTATAACGTCTGCTCTACGACTGAGAGCGGTTCACACAATTTCTAGATGTCCATTGCGCAATAGCGTTTAAAAGGAGCGGTGGCATCGCTAACGATTTACTAGTAAATTTTCAGTGTTGTCGCTTCTATAACGTTGAATTCGGTGGTACTTAGTAATTTATTTATTTATTTGTTTGTTTAATGCTGCGTGAATCGTTTGATACAGAAATAGCAGCGGGAAATACTGCGTTCGAGACGACAAAGTGGAATTCGCAATCGGTAGAGGTACTGCAAACATAAACAGACTGTAAGAACAGTAGCGTGTGTGGAGTTATACATGAAGACTGTGGTCAAAGTGCTTCTAGTTGCCCGTAACGGATCGTTTGGTGGCAGCGCATACGTAGGCAGTGAAGGCGGGTCGACAAAGGGCTCGCTATTCTGGCCGAAGGCGACGCTTCGCTTTGCATCGGCAGCAGCTGGACGGCGTCCAGCGGACTCTGTGTGTAATACTGTATGAACAAGCAGCAGTTCCAGTTGTGTTTGCGTTTTTTTGATCGGTAACCGTTGTCGGTCATTTAGTACCAGCTTCTTTCATAAATCACAGAACTGCGCTGCACGCACCGCAGGTTACCTGTTTACATCACAGACGTTCAATCGCGAGTCGTCTGTTTCTCATAGTACAAGGTATCCTTGCCACAAGCGATGAACAGCAGGTCTCTCCAGTGTGAGCAAAGGGCTTTTAACTGCTTTAGACAATTACAGTACAACGGGGCAAAACTTAATTCTGTTTCTGCCGAGTCTTCGCGAGACCAACATACATTTTAATCGCTAGCTGGAGTAGAGCAGTAAGCTGTAGCAAGTAGTTGAAATGGTTCAAATGGCTCTGAGCACTATGGGAGTTAACTTCTAAGGTCATCAGTCCCGTAGAACTTAGAACTATTTAAACCTAACTGACCTAAGGACAACACACATATCCATGTCCGAGGCAGGATTCGAACCTGCGACCGTAGCGGTCGCGCGGTTCCAGACTGTAGCGCCTAGAACCACTCGGCCACCTCGGCCATCCTCTAGCAAGTAGTCTTGCAGACAGTGTATCTTGTGTGAATTTAAGGTCGTTTGAGTTGTAAGCAGTGAAAATTTGGTAATATCGCAGCCTATCTTACATTTGCGTCAATTTAATTAGGAATTAGGTCTTAACATTTCTGTTAATAGAATGAAATTCTCACTCTAAAGCGGAGTGTGCGCTGATATGAAACTTCCTGGCGGATTAAAACTGTGTGCTGGACAAAGACTCGAACTCGGGACTTTTGCCTTTCGCGGGCATGTGCTCTATCAACTGAGCTACCCAAGCACGACTCACGCCCCGTCCTCACAGCTTCGCAGGAGAGCTTCTGTGAAGTTTGGAAGGTAGGAGGCAAGGTACTGGCGGATTTAAAGCTGTGAGGACGGGGCGTGAGTCGTGCTTGGGTAGCTCAGTTGGTAGAGCACTTTCCCGCGAAAGGCAAAGGTCCCGACTTCGATTCTCGGTCCGGCACACAGTTTTAATCCGCCAGGAAGTTTCATTTCTGTTAGTTTTTATGTGCAAATCTCACATGCAGATTATTTTGTTGATGTTCGCATTCCGTTGATTGAGGACACGTGTCAATTTTAATCCGTCTCCAGATTAGATATAAGTCATTTCAAGTGACTTAAGAGTAAGGATTTATACTCATTCCTAATTTTCGGGGGTTTACAGCGTTTCTTTGAGAACCTGGCATGTTGTTTCAGGAGCGCCGATAATCATCGGGCGATACTTCCACCGATAAAATAAGATAAGGTCTCCCGGTGATAAAATAAGAGTATCATGTTATATCTGAGGCAGTCGTGCAAGGTATATTCAAAGTCACACACCTCCCCCGGGGATTCCCCGACTCCACGCCTCCCCTTCCGCCGCCCCATTCCTCTCTGGGCCAACGAGATTCAGGCTCTCTCTTCCCGCCATCCCGCTTATATTATTATGGCAAATGCGTGGCCTTCGTCATTCGAGTTCTGTCGCCCATAGTCAGAGGATCCGGTTTGTTGGGATTCGGGTTTGTTACAAAAATAGTAATAATAACAAATTAAATCTATTATTATTCTAATTACGTGAGTTTACCATTCGAGGTATGCACGCCGTAGTGAGAAGACTGGCAGCATCAGAGTTATCCTACCTAAAAAATGAAAGTGAGTATTACCGTAACTCCTCAACATTACTATATGTGTAAATTAATAATTTATGCCTAAGATTCAAATGGTTCAAATGCCTCTGAGCACTATGGGACTTAACTTATAAGGTCATCAGTCCCCTAGAACTTAGAACTACCTAAACATAACTAACGTAAGGATGTCACACACATCCATGCCCGAGGCAGGATTCGAACCTGCGACCGTAGCGGTCGCGCGGTTCCAGACTAGCGCCTAGAACCGCTCGGTCACCTCGGCCGGTTATGCCTAAGGGACAAAACTACTTAGGCCATCGATCCCTAGACTTACACACTACTTAAACTAACTTAAACTAACTTATGCTAAGAATAGCACACACACACACACACACACACACACACACACACACACACACATGCCTGAGGGACGACACGAACCTCCGGCGGGAGGGGCCGAACAGTCCGTGACATGATGCCTCAAACCGCGCGGCCACTCCGCGTGGCTGACGTAATATTCTTTGTCATTAGAAGTGTGTTTAAACTGTTGACATTGTAACATATTCTGCAGAAATGTTGCAAATGGTTGGTTCAACGACTCCTGTAGGTGAATTGTGTGTTATCCTATTTCAAAACGATAGCCAATACAACGTAAATAAATTGTCCAAAATAGCCATCTTCAACTTTTGTAACTTTATTAATACAATTTATTAAGAGCAAAACAGCTGGAATTTTCAGCATATTCTGATAAGTAGCTGCTAATATCAACGTCATTTAAGAGGTAAGACACTTGCACATTACAGTATGTGGTTGTACTGATATAAGTTAATGACGTCATCTCATGTTCTACAAAACGATGACTAATGTTATAGTAATTTATTACGTAAGATACTTAGATATTAGTGTGCGTCACTGAATTACAATAACTTCATGAGGTCGTGGAATATTGTGCAAAAAGGTGGAAAAGTTTCATAAAATTTTCTAGTAAATTGGAAAAATCCAACACATTCATTTCAAAACATGATATTGTTAGAGATCTGATTCTGCAAAATGGAGGAAGCTGTTAGTCCATCCACTACTGATCGTACGTTCTGCAACCACACTGACGAATGATCACATCCTTGGATTACCATCCACCGGTACGTTGGACGGTTGACGAAAGAGACTGCCATAATATGAAACACACTGCCACACCCCTACCACCCATGAGAAACATCCCCCTTCACCCCACCCCCCCTCCCCGATGTCAATGTGTGGACCACGTCACTCTTGTTTTGTTAACCATAACGAGAGGAAGGAAGCATCAGCAACAGCAGGGTTTAGGCAGCGCTCTCAGAGAGAGTAAAAGGCTAAGAAGGAATGTATTAACAATTAAGCTACCACAACACAACATTTAAACAAAAAACAACTCTTGTTACATACTAAATCAACGCCACCCCTACATTATCAGTGTGTGTGATGACACAGTGTGCGTTAAAATCAGGTACTTTCTTCTATCGGCAGAATTACTATGATTTAACTACGTCATGGCGTTTTCTGTAAACACTAAGAAGCATGACCCCCAACCAGAATTCCAAAACACGTAAAAAGATACCAGACATTAGAATAATTAATAAATTCTGAAATGCATTAAACGCACTTGCTATATACCAAGGCAATATTCTACCTGCATCATCGGTGAGTATGTGTGACGTTACTGTAAGAGTTCCCACAGGAGACTGATAACAACGAAAATTCGCATGTACGACATTCCAAAATTCACACTGTAAAAACATTTACCCCCACGATTGGAATAAAAATTCCGTTGCTAAGCACCAACTCTCATGAGCAGTGTGTGACGTCACTGGATGAGTAGTAAACAACTATGGAAAAATTCGCTATAAGTACTCTGTAAGCAATTACCACCACCAAAATTTAAAAAAAAATGACGTTATGGAAGGCTAAGACAATAACATCAATGTAAGATTGGTATGGGCAGACTTGTAAATAAGGAGTGAAAATCCGAAGTATGTACAAGTCCACACCACCCAGATGTCACACTGCAGTGACCACGGTGCACCATACGCTAGGCCATCGAGACTCCGTGGTGACTGGCACCTCTGCTGAACCTACCACAGCACGATAAATGCGAGACAGTAGGCAGCTGTAGAGAGCTGCAGCGTTCACGTGGAGTCTCTCCATTAGGCAACACGACTCAAAACACTGTGCTCACAAGCCATTGATGCCCTTGCATATGATGCTTAAGCATTCTATACCTGACAGAAGGGCTATCATCGATCCGTGTCTCTCCAGCTACTGGCCGAATCTCCTCACCATGTCCCTGCCCACACTCTGGAGGTTGAACGATATAGATGCATTCCTAAATCCCTACGCAGTATGCCGGCCGCGGTGGCCGTACGGTTCTAGGCGCTCCAGTCCGGAGCCGCGCTGTTGCTACGGTCGCAGGTTCGAATCCTGCCTCGGGTATGGGTGTATGTGATGTCCTTAGGTTAGTTAGGTTTAAGTAGTTCTAAGTTCTAGGGGACTGATGACCACAGCAGTTGAGTCCCATGTGCTCAGAGCCATTTGAACCCTACGTAGTATGTAGGCGCCACCGAATGAAGCAGCCATAATAGTGCAAGAAGGCTGCATATTGTCAGAGCAGCCAGAGGACACAGCATGCAGGTAATCTAAACATGTCTTGTTACAAGTCTCATAAATATCGACATTGTTACCAGTAATGAGGCGTTATTAAAATTATTACACCAGAAAAGCATCACTGTATTATTCCTTAGTTGATTTCCTATGTTTTCTGCTGGATAAGAGCATCTGGGATATTAATTTTACATCTTATTTCCTGCAGAACACTAGCGTAAAAGCCTCGTACATCTTTCTGGGTATACGGTGGCAGCTTTTCCACTCCATACTAGTTGTGTCCTGGTGACAGCCTCACCACTTTGATGGGATCATTACATGTGCTGTTTGTTTGTATTTACAGTGGTAAGGTACAATTGCTGTATCACATACCATCCTGCAAGATGTTTCCACATATTGATTTCTGCTGTCCACTGTACAACATTGTTACCTACGACGAAAAACGAAAGACCAGGATAAAGAAAAAGATTTTAAGGTTATGAGAAAAAATGAATTTAAAGCGGTAATTCATTAGTTAATATACAGAGAGGCTCAAAATAGTGTACTTCGATATCCATTTAATCGGTATATATATTCAGATATATTAAAAATTGAAAGAATACTCAACGTCCACTGCATAGCAAAGTACTTAGATACATACATGTAAGCCTCCCTACTCGATCTCTATTCTCCTTATACAGTACCCCCATCTACATATACATGGTGGTCCATTGGTCGTGACCGGGCCAAATATCTCACGAAATAAGCGTCAAACGAAAAAACTACAAAGAACGAAGCTTGTCTAGCTTGAAGGGGGAAACCAGATGGCGCTGCCATAGGGCAAACGGATCTCAACTGCGTTTTTTTAAAAATAGGAACCCACATTTTTATTACATATTCGTTGGACCACTTTTTTCGCTTTGTGATAGATGGTGCTGTAATACCCACAAACATATGGCTCACAATTTTAGACGAACAGTTGGCAACAGGTAGGTTTTTTAAATTAAAATACAGAATTTTATTTTGGTTATTCCAATGTGATACATCTACCTTTGTGAACTTACCATTTCTGAGAACGCATGCTGTTACAGCGTGATTACCTGTAAATACCACATTAATGCAATAAATGCTCAAAATTATGTCCGTCAACCTCAATGCGCTGACGCATGTTGCCAGGAGTTGTCGGTTGATCACGGTAGAAAATATCCGTCAAATTTCCCCACAGAACGAAATCCGGGGACGTCAGATCCGGTGAACGTGCGGGCCATCCTGTCATGAAATATGCTATTCAATACCGCTTCAACCACACGCGAGCTATGTGCCGGACATCTATCATGTTGGACGTACATTGCCATTCTGTCATGCAGTGAAACATCTTGTAGTAACATCGGTAGATCATTACGTAGGAAATCAGCACACATCGCACCATTTAGATTACCATCGATAAAATGTGGGCCAATTACCATTCCTCCCATAATTCCGCACCATACGTTAACCCAAGGTCGCTGATGGTCCACTTGTCGCAGCCATCGTGGATTTTCCGTTGCCCAATAGTGCATATTATGCCGGTTTACGTTACCGCTGTTGGTGAATGATGTATCGTCGCTAAATAGAACGCGTGCAAGAAATCTGTCGTCGTCCCGTAATTTCTCTTGTGCCCAGTGGCAGAACTAAACACGACCTTCAAAGTCGTCGCCATGCAATTCCTGGTGCATAGAAATATGGTACGGGTGCAATCGATGTTGATGTAGCATTCTCAACACCGACGTTTCTGAGATACCCGATTCTCGCGCAATTTGTCTGCTACTGATGTGCGGATTAGCAGCTACAGCAGCTAAAACACCTACTTGGGCATCATCATTTGCTGCAGGTCGTAGATGACGTTTCACATGTGGCTGAACAGTTCCTGTTTCCTTAAATAACGTAACTATCCGGCGAACGGTACGGACACTTGGATGATATCGTCCAGGATACCAAGCAGCATACATAGCAAACGCCCGGTGGGCATTTTGATCACAACAACCATACACCAACACGATATCTACCTTTTCCGCAATTGGTAAACGGTCCATTTTAACACGGGTAATGTATCACGAAGCAAACACCGTCGGCACTGGCGGAATTTTACGTGATACCACGTACGTATAGGTTTGTGACTATTACAGCGCCATCTGTCACAAAGCGAAAAAAGTGCTCCAATTAAAACATTCATATTTCTTTACGTACGACACGAATATATAATAAAAAATGGGGGTTCCTGTTTAAGAAAACGCAGTTCATATTCGTTTGACCTATGGCAGCGCCATCTAGCGGGCCAACCACAGCGCCATCTGGTTTCTCCCTTCAAGCTAGACGAGTTTCGTTCTTTGTAGTTTTTTCGTTTGAAGTTTATTTCGTGAGATATTTGGCCTGGTCACTCACTATGTACCAACCTATATATATATATATATATATATATATATATCATCAGCCAATTCAATCATTAGATGATGTGGCCTCTTCGAGTCGTGGATTCAGGTAGGCTTTCAGAAGTCTTCTCCAAGTGGGACGGTCTTGGGCAGTTCTCTGCCGGTGTTATCAGCGATCTTCTTGATGTCTTTGTCCCATCTGTCTGGTGGTCTTCCTCTAGGCCTCCGGTGCTCTCTCGGTCTCCACTCCAGTACTAGCTTCGTCCATCTGTTGTCTTTTCTTCTTGCAACGTGGCCAGCCCACTGCCATTTCAAGGAACCTACTCTCTCTAAGATGTCATTAACCTTCGTCACAGACCGGATGTCATCTGCCCTTTTCCTGTCCTTTCTTGTATAGCCCAGCATTGATCTCTCCATGGCTCTCTGTGCTGTCCTAAGTTTCCCTTTTGTGAATGAGTTCAGTGTCCATGTCTCGCAGCCATACGTCATCACAGGAAGAATGCATTGATCAAATACTGCTTTCTTCAGATTTACTGGCATTTTTGATCTGAATACTTTGGAATTCTTCCCAAATGCTTGCCAGCCAAGCTTGATGCGTCATTAGATTTCTGGTCTTACGTCTCCCTTCATATTTATAATCTGGCCAAGAAAGACATATTCACTGACCTCTTCTAGTAGACTGTCCTTGACTTTCACATCTCCAGCTGGGACCCATTTGTTGGATATTACTTTTTTTTTGGAAAGGTTCATGTTCAAGCCAACCAGCTGACATTCCGATGCAAGATCTGTAACTAAGTGGGTGTGTGTGTGTGTGTGTGTGTGTGTGTGTGTGTGTGTGTGTGTGTGTGTATGTGTGTATAGATAATACACACATAAAACAAGCTACACACATCAAAAAAAGTTTTGCATCACGTTGGTTCTGAGAGTTCCAGAACCTATACAGAAAATTGGAACAGAGATCAACATAAACATCATTTCCGCCCTTTTTATTGCTCATAAATCCACTCATGTCATGTTGTACCACCATACAGCGAGTCCTTCAGAAGTGGTGGTCCAAATTGCTGTACACACCGCCACCTCTAATACTCAGTAGCACGTCGACTTGCATTGATGTATGCCTGTATTCATCGTTTCATACTATCCAAAAGGTCATGAAGGCCCTGCTCGTCCAGAATGCCGCACTCCTCAACGGCGATCGGCGTAGATCCCTTAGGGTGGTTTGTCGGTCAAGTCGTCCATAAATAGCCCTTTTCATTCTATCTCAGACATGTTTGATAGGGTTCATGTCTGGAGAAGATGCTGGCCACATTAGTCTAGCGATGTCGTTATCCTAAAGGAAATCATTCACAAAATGTGTACGACGAATGTCTCACCGATGTGCTGCCGATATGGTTGCACTATCGGTCGGAGTGAGGCATTCACGTATCGTACATCCGTCACGGCGCCTTTCATAACCAGCACGACGCAAGTCGGGCCCACATAATGCCAGCCGAAAACAGCAGAGAACCACCTCCATGCTGCAATGGGTGGACAGTGTGTCTAAGGCGTTCAGCCTGACCGGGTTGCCTCCAAACACGTCTCTAAAGATTGTCTGGTTGAAGGCATACGCGACACTCATCGGTGAAGAGAACGTGATGCCATGCCTGAGCGGTCCATTCGACATGTTGCTGAGCACATCTGTACCGCGCTGCATGATGTCGTGGTTGCAAAATGGACCTCATCATGGACGTCGGGAGTGAAGTTGCGCATCATGCAGCCTACTGCGCACAGTTTTAGTCGCAACACGACGTTCCGTGGCTGCACGAAAAGCATTATTCTACATGGTGGCGTTGGTGTCAGGGTTCCTCCGAGCAATAATTCGTAGGTAACGGTCTTCCACTGCGTAGTAGCCCTTGAGCGGCATGAGCGAGGCATGCCATCAACAGTTCCTGTCTCTCTGTACCTCATTCCTGTTCGAAAAACTCTCGTGGTCGTGCAGTAGCATTCTCGCTTCCCACGCCCGGGTTCCGGGGTTCGATTCCCGGCGGGGTCAGGGATTTTCTCTGCCTCGTGATGGCTGGGTGTTGTGTGATGTCCTTAGGTTAGTTAGGTTTAAGTAGTTCTAAGTTCTAGGGGACTGATGACCATAGATGTTAAGTCCCATAGTGCTCAGAGCCATTTGAACCATTTTTTTGTCCGAAAAACATCGCTTTGGTTCACTCCGAGACCCCTGGACACTTTCCTTATTGAGAGACCTTCCTGGCACAAAGTAACAATGCAGACGCTATCGAACCACGGTATCGACCGTCTAGGTATGGTTCAACTACGGACGACTCGAGCCGTGTACCTCCTTCATGGTTGAATGACTGGAAATGGTCGGCTGTCGGACCCCTTCCGTCCAGTAATTCCTGTTCGTGCATGGTTGTTTACTTCTTTCGGCATGTTTACTGACATATCTGAACATTCAAAACGACTGTGTCTGTGATACAATATCCAGCCAACGTCTATTTTAAGGAGTTCTGGGAACCGGGATGATGCAAAACTTTATTGACTCGACTAATGTTTCAACTAGTGCGGGAGGGAACTGACACGATGAATCTTGCAGGTCTGTCCATAAATCCGGAATAGTACGAGAGGTTGGAGATCTCTTCTGAATAGCACGTTGAATCCAAGATATGCTCAATGACGTTAATGTCAGGAGATTTGTGTGGCAAGCGGAAGTGTTTAAATTCAGAAGAGTATTCCTGCAGCCACTATGTAGCAATTCTGGACGTGTTCGGAGTCTCATTGGACTGCTGGAATTGCCCAGGTCCGTCGTAAGACACAATGAACATGAATGGATGCAGGTGATCAGTGAGGATGCTCACGTACGTGTCACCGGTATCTAGACGTATCAGGGGTCGCATATCACTCCAACTGCACGTGGCCCACACCATTACAGAGCCTCCACCAGCTTGAACAGTCCCCCGCTGACATGTAGGGTCCATGGATTCATGAGTTTGTCTCCATACACTTACATGTCCATGCGCTCAATAAAATTTGAAACGAGACTCGTCCGACCAGGCAACATTTTTTCAGTAATCAACAGTGCAATGTCTGTGTTGACAGGTCCAGGCGAAGCGTAGAGCTTTGTGTCATGCCGTCATCAAGGGTACACGAGTGTGCCTTCGGCTCCGAAATCCCGTATCGATGATGTTCAAATGGTTCAAATGGCTCTGAGCACTATGGAACTTAACTTCTGAGGTCATGAGTCCCCTAGAACTTACAACTACTTAAACTTAACTAACCGAAGGACATCACACACATCCATGCCCGAGGCAGGATTCAAACCTGCGACCATAGCGGTTGCGTGGTTCCGGACTGTAGCGCCTAGAACCGCTCGGCCAGTCCGACCGGCTCGATGATGTTTCGTGAAATGTTTTGCACGCTAACACTTTTTGATGGCTCAGCACTGAAACTTGCAGCAATTTGCGAAATGGGTGCCCTTCAGTCACCTTGAACAATTCTCTTCATTCGTCGTTTGTTCCGTTGTTGCAGGATCTTTTTTCCGCCGCTGCGGTGTCGGGGATTTAATGTTTCACCAGATTCATGATATTCACGGTACACTCATTAAATGGTCGTACGGGAAAATCCCCACGTCATAGCTTTCTTGGAGATGCTGTGTCGTATCGCTCGTGCGCCGATTATAACACCACGTTCAGACTCACTGAAATCTTGATAACCTGCCGATGTAGCAGCAGTAACCGATCCTAGAACTGCGCCAGACACTTGTTGTCTTACATAGGCGTTGCCGATCGCAGCGGCATATTCTGCCTGTTTACGTATCTCTGTATTTGATTACGCATACCTGTTTGTATTTTTTTTTTTTTTTTGGCGCTTCAGTGTATGTATATTTTCATTGTTTATAAACTGAGCAACCGTAACTGTTTAGTGTAATAAATTACAGTACTCCACGATACTATCGAGGCACATAATACTGGACAGTAATATTGGGAGTGCACCCTAATTGAGACGCAGACTGTATTTAAAGGAAGAAAAATAGTGCAACTACAAGTGACAGAGCTGGTGCATAACTGCAAGTTGGTGAGCATTTGTCTGCTTGTTAGGTAGCCACACAGCTCAATTTAGTTGAAAATCGGAACTGAGTCTTGCATTACAATATCTGCTAGCTCTGCTTCAAAATAGTATAGCCATTAGTATTGTTGTGTTCATAGTTCCGAGTAGTCAGCACGTACACAACTTTCCCAATAGAGCGCGCCCCGCTAAGCACAACACCGCAGGCGCAGCGCGCGTCCATCTCTGCACTACGAGATGGCGCTGCCATAGAGACGGACCAAATTCTGCTTCCGCCGATCCGCGTATTAATTTGTAACGTCGCCAATGAGATTGCTGCTATCATAGAACCTTTTCTCCTCGTGGATCACACTCGCGCAGTGATACATAAATGCGCGAGGTATTATAACGAGTGTACAGACCTCTGATTAGTCAGTCTGCATGTGTCTGCACCAGTCTGTACCAGTCTGTATGTGTCTGCACCAGTCTGTTCGAGTTTTACATTTATCTGTACCAGTCTATAGTCAAGTTTCAGTCTGCGCCTAATAAGATTACCAAATTCCTGTACATAGCCATGAAGATAACAGACTTTCAAGTTCTGGGACTGTGTCATTAAGGAATCTATTGAGATTCGAGTAAGAGAATGGCTGATAAATCGTGATAGTGGGTACGTACTTAGCAATCCATGAGGCTATTACAAAGATCAAGAACAGGAATGAGATACTAGACAACGAACTGAGTTCGGGGTAGGCGGAGGAACAGGGGAGGTGCGCGAACCTAGAATGGAACACAGAGTTCGCAGGAGCAGTTTGGCTAGGTATTCTGGGTGCAGACTGCCGATTGAGAGGCCGATCAGAGGGAGAGGGGGAGGAGATGAAAGCGGGCGCCGCCCCCCATTTGTCAGTTCATCATCGTGCTTGATGGTGACAACGTGATTGTTTGCCAAAACATTTGTTCATTGGACACCGACATTTGGCAATTCCCCAGTGAACTATTTTGACACTCCTTATGTACAAATAGCCAACTTTGTCGAAGGTTTTCCCTATAGTTAATTCTTAGTAGGTGTACAATGTGTGCCTAATGCTTCTAAGAGGAGTAGGCTGTGAACAAATCACATATGATCACATATGTAGTGCTCCACGTTTGGTATACTACACGTCTTTTCTGCCCCACGGATGTCTGGGTTTGTTTAAGTTGACATCACGAATTACAATAGATGTAAATATGTGTTCTAATTTTAAAAGTCATAACCTGGGTGATCTCCACATCACTTATAACATATATACTACTGTTTGTAAGGCTCAAGTTCTAAATAAAAGTATTCGTTTGTAACTTATGTTTATACCACGCTAACCTCATGCAGTCTTAATCATTCTAGGGTAGTATGGAGGTTCATTGCAGGAAAAGCTTTGATAGCCATATGCATTAATATCTTGTGTTCAGAGATGTATAGCTGTCCTTTTCTTTCTCAAATTTACTGTCATGGAGACAATGACTTTCGATAGATTTATGCATATTCTTAACGTTACTTCCATCATTGCCCTGTCTCATTGGGCTGGTGGAAACACTCTATTTCAGATTTTCACACTTTATTTACTAGTTTGCTATGATACTTAGCAACTTCATTTATTTGGTGCTGCTGAAGTCACTTGTTTTACGATATTCATTTAGTAGCGTCGTATGCATCGATTTTTCGTTGTTATGTAACAGTTTACCATGGACACTGTTCTAGTGGTATGACACACACAATGATGGGGCATGACGAATGTTGAGTTGGTACTTACTAAGTGCATATTGCTTTTTAAATAAGGCATTTCTAAATGTATAAGTCATTCAAGAGTCTCGTACCCACATATGTATTTTAGAAAATTGGATGGAGTCATGCTTTGCAGTACTTACAGATAACGCCATGACATCATTAAATCATGGTAATTCTGACTATAGGACAATGCGCCCGCTCTTAACACATTCAGTGGCATCATACATGCACTAATTATGTAGGGGTGTCGTATATTTGGTGTGTAGGAAGAGTTTATTTGTTTAAGTATTGTGTTATGGTAGGTCAATTAAACTTTCATTTCTTTTCATTCTTTTCATTCTGTCGGGAGATGCTGCCTGATTCCTGCTGCTGCTGACACTTCATGATGATCCTCTCAGTATGGTGGACAATATGGATATAGTGAACGCATTTGCTGCAGTAATAAGAGCAGTTTGGGGAGGGGGAGTTTGATTCTGATTGGTCCAGACAGGAAGACGAAGAGGGGAGGATTCTCATGCAAAGTAGGTATTTTAGATAGCGGCAGTCTCCCTTCAAAGACATCCTTGATTTAGAACGTACATACGTCAGTGGATGGAATAATATTTTCCACAAATTTTCAGAATTTGAAATGCAAAAAATCTAGTAACTTGAAGAACCACATTTAGGAACACTGTCATGCTTTCTTGTGAATATGTTGGAGTCGTCCACTTTACTGGACACATTTTTCAAAATTTTCCGCCATTTTGCAGTATATTCCATGTCGTTGTAAAATTATAATAATTCAGTCACACTCTTCAATGTCAAAGTTTCAAAATTACGTGATTATTAGTCGCCAATTTCGAGAATATGCCATGATGTCATCAATTTATACTAATTCAGCCAGACACTGTAACGTCAAATTGTCTTACCTCTTATATTAATTAATATTAACAACCATTTTGCATAGTAATACGAGAATGCCCTATACTTTGCTGCTATTAAATTGTATTAATAAAGAGTAAGACTTGAAGCTGTCCATTTTGAAACATTATTTTTTCTAAAATTCGCTAGCCTTTTTAAGTAGGGTAACTCATTGTCCCACACAATTCGCCTAGAGAAGTAGATGGAGTTCGTACACTTTTGCAGGATATATGGCGATAATAGTAACTTAAAGGTCACTGTTTTGTCGCTGCGTCTTACATCACAAATTACGTTAGTACGAGAGGCTTTCAATAACTACTGCAACACATTTTCTCTCGGACAATTCCGGTTGAAAAAATTTGGAAGTTGTTGTTGGGAACCGTGGTATGGCTTCAGCCCCTATAGTTTTATGAAGTTCCGACAGGTGACAGTGCTATACGAAACACTCTAAATGGTATTTGTAACGGAGGTGTGTTCCAAGAAGAGAGCTGTTATCGAGTTTCTTTTGACAGAAAACAGAGCATCACAGATATTCAAAGGCGCTTGCAGAATGTCTACTGAGACCTGATAGTGAACAAAAGCACGGTGAGTCTTTGGGCGAGACGTCTGTCGTAATCGCAATAATATTGTGCAAACCTTTGCGATTTTCCGCGTGCCTGCCGGCCTCCTACATCTGTGCTTCCTACAATATTGGAAGCTGAAAAACGACTTCAGCGTGTTTGTCGCCACAAAAATGCAAACGAATTTCTCCTTGCCCATGAAAGCGCAAGGCCTCACATAAGTCCGCACACCCGAGGGGATCTCACAAAACTTCATTGAACTGTCCTTGGCTCTGAGCACTATGGGACTCAACTGCTGAGGTTATTAGTCCCCTAGAACTTAGAACTAGTTAAACCTAACTAACCTAAGGACATCACAAACATCCATGCCCGAGGCAGGATTCGAACCTGTGACCGTAGCGGTCTTGCGGTTCCAGACTGCAGCGCCTTTAACCGCACGGCCACTTCGGCCGGCTGAACTGTTCTTCCTCAGCCACCCTACAGCTCGGGTCTCGCACTTACCGACTTGCAACTGTTTGACCCAATTAAGGATGCATTCCTCGGAAAGCTATACGTGGATTACGGGGATGTTATTGATGCAGCCATACTTTGGCTCCGACGTCGACCAATAGAGTGTTACCATGCGGGAATACTTGCCCTCCAGTTACGGTGGCATAAGGCCACCACACTGAACGGGGCTTATGTTGATAAATAAGGTTTTGTAGCCAAAATAGTGGGGAATAATATGGTGTATCGGAATCCTGACTAAAACCAACCTGCTTTCTGGAAAAAGGATGTCATGCATTACTAATTCAATTCACCTCATATTAACAGCCATTCTGCAGTTATGGGATGATCCCATTAATTTGTAATCACACTTTAAAGTCAAAGTGCGCTACCTCGTACATTACGATATAATTCACCTCCGTTTTTTAAACATAGAATCGCTGATGCTAGCACTCCTCTCACTACAGCTTGCAGAAATCAACTGACGAAAATCACGTTCGGTAATTGGAATAATAATAAATTTAATTTGTCATTAATGCTATTTATAACAAATACGCACACCGTAATCAGAAACAGACCTGATCCTTTCAGTATGGCGGACAGAAATCGAATGACGAGGCCCACGCAGTTGATATAGTACTAAAAATGGGAAAGAGGAAACAGGGAACTTGAATCTTATTGGTCAGGAGAGAAAGGCGGGAGGAGTGGTAAGAGGTGGGCGGCCCCATGGTGAGGGTTTGCTTTTGAATATACCTCACATAATTACGTCTTGTGTTACATTATACTCCTTACCTGGACATCGAAGTCCGTGTCTTACTTCATCAGTGGAATGTGATGCGTCTCCCATTCATTACCTGTGCTCATACTGTCACTGCTTAGCTGCCAGTCTTAGCTGTTCTTCCTCGATAATTATCCATCGCCACTCTGGCAAAAACTGGGTATATTGTCTATTGTAAAATTATAGGATATGTATCTTCCATTTAGGTGTCGTAGATTTATTACATTATGCCTCTTCGGTGTACTGCCAATTTCAGCCACATGTATTCGTATCCACATTGCAATTTTCACGCATTATCGTGGGAGGATGTGTTCCTTATTTATGTTTGAATCTCTGTGCGGGGTTATAATGCACACATGTTCCCTGTTAAGGTTTTATGTGATAAACAATTTTCAGCACGCAAGTTACGCCTTCGCTGATCCTGCTACTCAAAGATCTGTGAGTGTTAAGACTAAGAGACTGCAGAGCACTGTATTCACCACAAAGGCTAAATGTTAATCGTTATTAGACAAGGCAGGTCGCATTTGCCCATTCACGATCGGAAGTGTGCCACTTACACACTTGTAGGGTGTGTCACTGATAATTAATAATTTCCATCACGTGTTCAGTGTTCAGTTGTGTTACTTGTGAGTTACTTGCCCATCTCATTTTGCGTGATTTTTTTTTCACCTATATTTAATAAGAATGTCAGGTCGCGTTACTTACAGGTAAAATTTATTAACTAGTAGTCCATAAAACCTGTTCAGCGCTCGGAATGAATACCTGCAGTTTCACAAGATAGGGGAGTGGTTTACATAGTCAGTGTCTGTTTGGGTCAGAGGGTGAAAGTAGCCATTCAGATAGTTCTAACACTCTAAGGAGAATATGGCTACAGCTAATAACTGGATGATAGGAAATAAATTGTCAGTCTTTTTGAGTGCACTAAGGGATTTAAAGATGAAGTAAAGCCAGATTTCGATAGTACATAGTTTGATTTTTGTAATAAAATTGAGCGTATTTAATCATACTTTGATAAGAAGATTGGAGAAGTCGGTGTAAAATTCAGTCGGCTGGAGGAGCAATTTAAGGAAACTGAGGAGGAAATTGGTGATAGAAACTTTTAAAATTACGATCGGTCTGCCCGCTGTACATTAACCAAAGAACCGGACGTTTAGTCGAGCGACATGTAGCTAGCAGATAACGATGCAGTGGCTTAGGTAGGCTGGTAAGCAGGAGCTATCAAGCTGTCAAAGTTGTGTAGCGATCCCAGCGAGAGATGAGGTAGGTATCCAGCGAGCCTGTCAGCCGTAGCCGCCTAGAAATCCTGAAGCAGCAAGGCGGTGTGTCACCACATGGCCATGGACACTAAGCAGATTCCAACTGTGCTAAAATTAAAATTTCAGTTATTCACCACAAACTTAAAAACCACTTCCCGGCAAGCTACAAATAATCTGTAGACAGCGTAGAAATTGCATTACAGAGACAAGTTCAATAAAATTACTGTTATATTTATACGACAAATGTTATGAAAGTCATTAACGTTTCTGGGTAAAGGTGCATATAACAACAGCAACAAAAGCTCTAGGCGCGCTATAAATGCGTGTGTCACACAGATCGAAATAGCCTGATAATAGTCACAAAATTAGAATATTTATGTAGTTGTTTAACAGGTATATAAATTGCCATAAATAAAATATTTAATAGGGATAAACACTGTGCCAAAACAAAGAGTTCACCACAGATGTACAAAATATTAGCGTCAGTATGACTGATTTTCCAACTATCTCAATTTCTTCACGTGCGTTTAAAAGGAAATTTTGATTACGTAACGTTATATGATAGTCAATTGATTAGAGTGGCTCTGGTGGGCCACCTTGAACAAAGAAGTATGCTTGACTAGGATTCTACACATCCAACTTTTAGCATACAACATTTAACTAAACACATGATTTTAACTATGCATAAAATTTTAAAAATGTAGTATCAGGAGAGAAATGAACTGCATATTTTAGTATTTTTGGCTCTACAGCCATTGTATTCAGCTATAAGAAACGCTTCTTAGAGCAGTTGAGAAGGCAGCGGCGGGAAGATGACGTAATGTTGTGTAAGATACCGATGACAGATGGTTTGTTTGGTATGGGATTCGTGAGAAAGACCGCCTAAATTGTGGTGCTCCTCCGCGATTGGCTGCTGCGTCGGAAGTAGAGCGTTAAAATGATGAACTTCTGTTATTAATATTAGAAAGCTAAACAGTGAATTTACTTGCCTTTCCTATAAAAAGTCTCTCAGAAGCAGGCTATCATGTCATTATTTCGAAAGTATTAATTATCAGCAGAATAATAAACCATTGCTAAACGAAAAGGCACACGAAGCACTTCGGATCTCACCTAGCTTGAATAGCAATCGAAGTGGTTCGGCTGTAACAGAAGAGCTGGATTGGCAGTCACGGAGAACAGGCATGTTATATGCCGCGGTTCATATCGCCTAAGAACTTTTAGACATGTAATTGAGAACGGGTCTGATAGTAATTATGAAAACATTAAGTTCATTATTTTGTTTGTTCTCTGTGAAATTGTGATGAATGGAAATTATTTACAATTCGTAAAGAGGACTATAACTGTCCAGCTTATCGTGTTTTGCTAATAAGAAGCGAGTGACATCCCGTTTAAACACACCACTTCAAACGTGAATTATTTATGCAATACCAGTCCCTCACTAATCATTTATTACTGCCTGAAGATAACGGACTCACCGCCCACGTGCTATTTTCTATGCTGGAGATAACAACCGTCGAAGAGTGCAGGAAGGTGAACATTATTGAGAACGTATGCATTACACTCAGGGCAGTGAAAGCAACTAGGCACTTCGCATGTACTGCAGTCTTAGTGCAAATGAGATCAGTGACATGATATCTGCAGTAACATATAGGAGGTATGAAGGAGATAAATTTTCGACGGAAGGTGTTTACCGTACACAATAAAATACTCTTCGCAGTGAAATCTCTCCCTCTCTTTTCGGCTTGCGATACATAGCATCTCTGGCGGGAAAAAACTTTGAAGTCGAAGTGGTTTGGAATTATGAGGCGAGATTTCATTAGCGTGAACTGTGAAGTTTAACCGAAGCGAACTGTGAAAGGATTGTGATCAGAGTGAACCGTAAGTGACCAAAGAATTGCATAATAACTATGATAAGTGTGCGTGTAATATTGTTTAAACTTTAGTTGAACCATAATAATAGATACCGAAAAATCAAATTTTTTGCTACCGTGAAATTAGTATTCTTGGCTCTGAGCACTATGCGACTGAACTTCTGAGGTCATCAGTCGCCTAGAACTTAGAACTAATTAAACCTAACTAACCTAAGGACATGACACACATCCACGCCCGAGGCAGGATTCGAACCTGCGACCGTAGCGGTCGCTCGGCTCCAGACTGTAGCGCCCAGAACCGCACGGCCACTCCGGCCGGCGAAGTATCCTTATAAAGCAGCAATGGGAAGTGCGGAAGCGCAACGAGAATAAAGTTAACGCTGGGTGCGCGGTCCAGGAGATTACGTTAAAAATCATCACTTCAAGATTCTTCGCGCTACTAGACGGCCAGCGTGCAGGGCGGCGTGAGACAACCACAGACAATGGGTGCGGCGGCAGCAAGCAGCGTCTGGCGCAGTTAGCATTTAGCCTAGTTTACACGACGACACTTAGGTTGCATGCAACTGCGCTGCCGGCCACTGCGCATGAGCGCCGCGTTTTTGCCCAACTCGTTGGTGAAACTAAGCACTTTCGGCGCGTTCAACTTTGGCGACACTAGTTGCATGAGTTTTGATGTTATGTTTGTTCGTAGAGTGTGGATAAATTGAAATATGAAGTGGGGAGCGGAGAATAATGTTCGCTTTTTAGATATCTATGCTTCTGTGCTTTGCATAAGTGTTTGTGGGATTCCAGTGATGCTGATTACAAAAATAAGCAACATATTGCTACCGCTGAGACCGTCATGAGCGATCATACCATAGATGGGTTGACAATAAATTAGCTGAAAGGCAAAATTTATTGAGTTAGGAGCACATATACAACTCAATTAAGAAAAATACAAACAAGTGTAGTTCTAGCTCTGGCAATGCTCTACAAAACTAAAATCCCATCGTTCGAGTTGGTCAACTCTTTGTTAAGGAATATTGTTGGCAGGAGGGAAGGCTATACAAATTCAAGAAGCTGCATTCTTCATTAGATATTCATCTATTTAAAACGTCGCTGCTGTGCTCCCCATTCACATATGTTAGAATTTTAAAATATTGCCACTGCACAGATCTATCTTCAAGACAGTAGTTCGCAAACCATTCTCATCTTAATGCGGCCTGCTTCGAATAATTACTGCTGTTAATGTTAATAATTATTACTGTTAATAATAATTGGTGTTAATGAAAAAGCGTCATCACCAACTAATACCGTATCTTATAGCATGCTGAGTGTTCTGGATTGTAATGCATGCAATGTGATAAGTAATTTCAGTTCTGGCGACAGTGTTTCATGTATTACAATATCTTTATTCCTTTCCGCATAATTAACTCTATTTAGAAGAAACGGTAGCAGCTCTGGTGACATTCTAGGACAATTCAAAGAACTTCTTGGATCTACCGTTATAAATTATTTCAGCAAGGATGCTGAGCAGCCGGCCTGGGTGGCCGAGCGGTTCTAGGCACTACAGTCTGGAATCTTGCGACATCTACGGTCGCACGTTCGAATCCTGCCTCGGGCATGGATGTGTATGATGTTCTTAGGTTAGTTACGTTTAAGTAGTTCTAAATTCTAGAGGACTGATGACCTCAGAAGTTAAGTCCCATAGTGCTCAGAGCCATTTGAACCATTTTGATGCTGAACAACAGAGCTGACGTCTTTCCTTCATCCAGTCACGAATCGAAACACGTTTCTTAATGTTTTATTACTCAGCGATTCCACGCAACAAGCTTTAACTCCATCTCAACTCGTGCTACTTGTAGCTGCCATTTCAGACACAACTCAGGAACCCACAAAACGACGAAACTGAAGTGTATACTGGTTTCGCCGTGTCTACAGTCAAATATGATACCATTTGCGTGGAACTCATTCCGCCCAATGAATGGCGCAACCCAATGTCATCGTGTAAACTAGACTTTACAGGTCGCGTTTGAAGTGTCAGCTTCTGCGCACAACGACAGCGGGATTGCAGCCGGAGGTGCAGCCAACAGATACGAGAATCAGCGGCAATACGTAGAGGAATAACCTTAGTGTAAATGTTGCGCTTGGATATACAAACAACAAGAAAGTTTTGCATCACCTCAGTTCCGAGAGTTCCGGAACCTAAACAGAAAGTGGGAATAGAGATAAAAATAAACATCATTTCTGCCCTTTTTACTGCTCACGAAAACCACTCATTGCATGTTGTACCACCATACAGCGAGACCTTCAGAGTTGGTGGTCCAGATTGCTGTACACACTTGTACGTCTAATATCCATTAGCACGTCCACTTGCATTGATGCATGCCTGTACTAGACGTGGCGTACTATCCACAAGTTCATCAAGACACTGCTGGTCCTGATTGCCACACTCCTCTACGGCTATTCGGCGTAGATCACTCGAAGTGGTTGGTGGGTCACGTTGTCCATAAATAGCCCTTTTCAGTCTATCTCACGCATGTTCGATAGGGTTCATGTCTCGAGAACATGCTGGTCACTCTAGTCGAGCGATGTCGTTATCCTGAAGTAAGTCATTCACAACATGAGCCCGATGGGGGCGCGAATTGTCGTACATGAAGACGAATGCCTCGCCAGTATGCTGCCGATATAGTTGCACTATCGGTCGGAGGGTGGGATTCAAATATCGTACAGCCGTTAAGCCGACTTCCTTGACCACCAGCGGCGTATGTCGGCCCCACATAATTCCACCCCAAAACAGCAGGGAACCTCCACCTTGCTGCACTCGCTGGACAGTGTGTCGAAGTCGTTCAGCCTGACCGGGTTGCCTCCAAACACGTCTCCGACGGTTGTCAGGTTGAAGGCACATGCGAAACTCGTCGGTGAAGAGAACGAGATGCCAATCCTGAGCGGTCCATTCGGTATGTTGTTGGGCACATCTGTACCGCGCTGCATGGTGTCGTGGTGGCAAAGATGGATCTCGCCATGGATCTCGGGAGTGAAGTTGTGTATCATGCAGCGTATTGTCACAGTGTGAGTGGCCACACGACGTCCTGTGGCTGCGCGAAAACATTATTCAACGTGGTGGCCTTGCTGTAAGGGTCCTTCGAGCCATAATCTGTAGGTAGCGGTCATCCACTGCCGTAGTAGCTCTTGGGTGGCCTGAGCGATGCATGTCATCGGCAGTTCCTGTCTCTCTGTATCTCTTCCATGTCCGAACAACATCGCTTTGGTTCACTCCGAGACGGCTGGTCACTTCCCTTATTGAGAGCCCTTCCCGACACAAAGTAACAATGAGAACGCGATCGAACCTCGCTATTGAACGTCTAGGCATGGTTGAAGTACAGACAACACGAGCCGTGTACCTCCTTCGTGGTGGAATGGCTGGTACTGATCGGCTGTCAGATCCCGTCGGTATAATAGTCGTTTCTCATGCATGATTGTTTACATCTTCGGGCGGGTTTAGTAACATCTCTGAAGAGACGAAGGGAGTGTGTCTGTGATACAACATTTATTGTCAATTTGTATCCTCAAGAGTTCTGGGAACCTGGGTGATGCAAAACTTTCTTTGTTGTGTGTAGTAGTCTAAGATCTGTATTTGAAACATTAATGTTCGTAAAATGTCTGGGGAAAAGGAAATGAGAAGAAGAGGAGTTCAGTCTTACAGTAGTAGTGACGATCAGGTGGGTCACATACTAATAAATGTTAGTGAAGTCAGATATGAGCTTAACGATATGTCAAATGTAGTCACAAATAAAACAAGAGAAAACGTAGATTCGTACTTTGGTGGTGACTCCGGGAACAGTAAATTCAATATCCTATGTATAATCGAGATGTCTGAAGCAGCCATGAATGCTTTTACTGGGAATGTAGAGTTAACTAGTAATGAAGGCATTGAAAAGTATAGATGTAGTCGCAGACAATGATAATGTAAACCCAGGGTTTGTAGTACATAGTCAAAATGAAATTATTGATCGGAATGACGATACTATAGAAAATAACTCTGACATCGACGTTACAAATTAGCCAGTCGATGAGTTACGTACATCAACTAAGTCATGGTACAGCCTCAGCTGACACTTTGCCAACTCAGGATGATGATCATGATATGAGGTCTATGTTGAAATTAATTTCGCAATAACAGAAAATCGCAAACAAAGGGAATAAGGAGAAATTGAGAAAAACACACAAGAAACTAGATTCTGATCATAAAAAAATAATGAAAATAGATTAGGGGCTAACAGAAGTTAATGTCGAAATAACTTAATTTAACGATAAGTTCAACGCTTTGGAACAAAAGGTTACAAATCTTGCAACTAGAACTGAGGGATGTTGGAAGAAAATAGATTATGAAACATAAGGGGAAAAATGTTAGAAATCTGTAAGTTAGAAATAAATGGAAAGGTTGACCATGAAACAGAAAAGTTAAATAAAGATTTCCAGGATCAAAATGGGGTAATAGAAACATCAGTTAGTGAAATTAGTAATGGAAGACATGAGCAAAGCAAAAGATAAGATACAGTTGAATAATTTATAAACTATCAAAAATGACCATGAAATAATTAGTCATAGTGCGCCCCCGGTAGCTGACTGGTCAGCGCGACGGACTGTCAATCCTAAGGGCCCAGGTTCGATTCCCGGCTGGGTCGGAGATTTTCTCCGCTCAGTGACTGGGTGTTGTGTTGTTCTAATCATCATCATTTCATCCCCATCAACGCGCAAGTCGCCGAGGTGGCGTCAAATCGAAATACTTGCACCAGGCGAGTGGTCTACCCGACGGGAGGCCTTCGTCACACGACATTATTAATATTATAGTCGTAATATTTCAGATGGAGAATCCTCGTGTAAAGGCAACACAGTTTTCGGTTCAGGGCAAACTGAGAGAAATGAAGCAGGAAGTACTTCCTGAGACGTAAGACAAAACAGAAAACGAAGTTAAATAAAAATTAGAAATTTGGCGCAATCAAGAAAGTAAGGAAATTTTTGTTCACGTAAGTGACGTAAAAAATTATGTTAAAGTGTATAAATTCCATCGTTTTTCTAGTAAGGGAACAATACACCCGGCAGCATTCTTTAGGCTGTTTCATGGCGTCATTCCTGAAAACATGACAGAACAACAAGAAATCAAATTCCTATCCAGTTGGTTAGAAAGAGAAGCAATATCACGGGGGACAGGAGTTAGTAACACATCTAAAACATATAAGGAGTTTCTGAATAATTTTTCAATAAATACTGATCTACTAGCACACAAGACAGTGTTAGAAATGAAATTTTAGAAGACAGAAATTTTTCGACTAGTGGTTGTAGCAGCTATAAATAATTTTTCCAATATTAGTGGGAAAAGAACCAATACTTAACCGACCCATTGAGAAAGTCTCACCTAATAGAAATTATTATACTTAAATTCCCAGGGGCTGTTAAGAAAAGTTAATTACTGTAAATAAAAGTAACGCACGTCACCTAATGGATGTGCTGGAGCAATCAGACGCGTTGTCCAGTAAGTCTCGGAGGCCTGGAAAAAGAACAGCTGCCTGACGGACCGCTGTAAAATCAGAGAGCAAAGCCGAAACAATGGTACGAACCTAAATGACGAACGGCGTGACTGGGAGGAAAACAAACAACCGCGTCTCAGTCCAGAAGCGAGAGAGGCCAATTTCAAAGAGGTATGAATAGAGGAGGTTATTATTGTGGGAACAGGGAATATTATAATAATCTAAATAGGGACCATGCTCCTGAAAGAGATAGGAGTCATACAGAGCCGGAAAATTAGCGTGCGGTTCGGATCTGGTTCGGCTGCGAACGATCGAATGAAATGAACCATTCGTAACATTACAAGGGTATGACGAACGGGATAGAGTAAAAAATGCACCCGTGTAAGAAGACAGGCAGGAATTAAAGGAAGCGTAACAACCAAATTGAAATTATAATAGAAAACATGAAAACAGTTGCGATCCTAGATTCAGGTACCGAAATTATTGCTGCCTCTAGTAATTTTAAACGAAGAAGTAAAGAAGTTATGAGTACAAGGAGTTGAAGTGTATACAGCATGTGGTTCCAGAAATAAAGCGATAAATAAGCAGGTTTTAACAGAATTTAAAATGCAAAACAGAACATTTTCAGTGAATACTGTGGTGGTTCGTGGACTTTGCGTCAATTTAATTTTGGGGACACATTGGTTAATTGCTAGTAGGGCAGTGCTAGATTTTTCAGGGGGTGTAATGATGATAAGAGAACGGAACCTACAAGTATATAAATTTAGTGGAAATGAGGCCACATAGAACAAGGGTGATAATGCAAGAGTACAGATTATAAGGGAACAAATGTACCGGAACTATGAACCAGTAGAAGCATATTTTTGTACGTGGGGGTGGACCCAGATGAATAGTTCAGTATAGAGGTTAGAATCAAGGAAAAAGTCGATAGTATTGAACCTTTAAGTGGAGAAGAGGCACTCAGGTTAAAAGAAACACTCCTACAGCATCAAAAACCATTTTTAAAGAAACCAGGATGCATGAAGTATTATGAATATGGTTTCCAAGTAAAACCACATGATCCATTTAGATTTAAACCATATTCTATTCCGTTGCCGAAAAAAGAAGCAGTAAGTAAAAAAAATGAAGAAAATGACGGACAGGAGAATTATGGAGCGATCCCAGGGTAAATATTGCAGTTGCCTTATAATTGTGTCATAGAAAGATGGCTTAATACGAATAACATTGGACGCTAGAGCCTTAAACAAAGTCTTTTTACCACAGATGGATAGGACTGAGACACTAGAGGGGCTTATACAGAAGTTCAATGGCGTCAAGATATTAAGGAGTATAAACTTGATCGCCATGTCCCATCAGCAGAAAACCGTAGAAAATTTACCCCATTCGTTAATGGGGTGAAGCTAACAATTGAGAGTGTTGCCATTTGCCTTAAGGATCTCGACAGTTGCTTTTATGTGTATGTTAGATAAGGTGCTGGGAGAGTAGCTACTGATGATATTTTGATTGCTGCTAAAACGTGGGAGGAACACAATGACAATTTCAGTCAAGTCTCATCTCAATTTGAGAAGAAGAATATTAGCGTGAATTTGGACAAATACAAGTTCGGAAAAGGGGAAATTAAACTTCTAGGGCATCTTATATCAGCTGAGGGTATCAAGAAAGACCCAGAAGAGTTAATTACCATAAGAAACTTTCCTAAAAACAAAAAGCGTGTGAAAAGCCTTCTTCGGTTTAACCGGGTTCTATCGCAAATTTGTGAACTATCGCGCACTTGATGCGAAAGTCCTACTTCAATTAACGAAGAAGAATGCCACACGCATCTCGACCCAGGAGTGAATTATGTAATAGTATAGCACTGACACATCCTGAATTAAATGTACATTTTTGCGTCTTTACTGACAGCTCTGAATACGGGTTGGGCGCTGATCTTTGTCGATTCATAGATAACGGAGATACAATAGAAAGAAAACCCATTGCGTTGGCCAGTCGAGTACTAAACAAATGGGAGGGAAAAAATTCGGTAACGGAATAGGAAACGCAGTCAGTGGTGTGGGCGTTTAAAAATTTCAGACATTGTGTTATGGGAAGGAAAGTAATAGTGCTTACAAACCACAAGGCACTATCATTCCTGATGGATTATAGACTAAGTCGTAACAGATTAACGAGATTGACTTTACCGCTTCAGGAGTATGATTTCATAATAGAATACTTGACAGGGGAAAGGCATACAGTGGCTGATGCATTTTCCCTATCGCCTGTAGATATGGATAGAAACGATTTCAATGCTTCAAGGCAGAAAGAAGTCTCGACGTTATGTCTAACAAAAGTAAATGACGAAAAAGGAGCATATAAAAAATATGAGAAGTGAACAGAATAGGGATGAGACTATTAAAATGATAAAACCTGACAGGAGCAGAAAAGTGAATGACAAAGTAAACAGGTATTATGTCATGGCCGGCCGCTGTTACCGAGCGGTTCTAGGTGCTTCAATCCGGAACCGCGCTGTCGCAGGTTCGAATCCTGCCTCGGGCATGGATGTGTGTGATGTCCTTAGGTTAGTTAGGCGTAAGTAGTTCTAGGTCTAGGGGACTGATGACCTCAGATGCAAAGTCCCATAGTGTTTAGAGCCATTTATTACGGTGTCATGCATAAACGTGTATTGTATCGTAGAGCAGACCCAGAAAAAACTGCAGTGGAAGATATGTTGGTCAGATCATGAAACTGAGAGGCTTGTGAGGTTCATACATTTCATATATGCTTATTCTGCTATCAAGAACTGTGCTAATAAAAGTTAAGGAAAGTTGCAACTTTAATAATGTAATTGGAAAATATGCTGTTAGAACTTGACATGAAACATATACATATCAGAATACCATCCTCAAACAAATCCGGGTGGATTAGTTACGAAAGAACTAGAAAGGCTGATGCATACTGCTCCAGAATACATCGCAAGGGGGTAAATTTCTTGGAAGAATCTGAGAGAAATACTATTGAATTGCTGCATTCTGTCACGGAGATACCACCACAAGAACTGTTAACAGGGTAAAAGGTACCTAGTGGAACCGAACAGATATTAAGTTTCCCACAGAAAGAAGATATTTGAATTAATGAAAAGAGGGAATTAGCCTCACCTAGGATCAAAGAAAAACCAGCATAACGAAAGAATAAATACCTCGAATAGATTAAGAAAAGAAAATAACAATTTTATATATTGGTACTTATCAGATCAAGACATAGATATTCCAAAGTAAATTCAGAGATCAAAAAATTCTATGAGATACTCCGTATAAAATCATTAGGCTATCACACCCCAAAGCGGTGGAGGTAGCCAACATTAAAACAACATCATCGACATCAAAATTTGTTATGACTACTAAACCGCAGTGGGTAATAACGTTCTTTGTGTTGCTAGGTAACTGACGATTACCAGGTGCCCGAGTTAACCAAGAGCATACTTCGTTTTCTTTTCCTGTTGTTAGTTCTTCCCCTTCTTTCATCCTGAACTGTATCTGTCTTCTTTAACATTCCTCACTATTAGGGTAAAGATGAGAAAATTTTCTTACACTGAATGCGACAAGAAACAAACCAGCGATGACTAAAATAAAGTAATCCAGCAGAATAAACTTCTGTACAGTATGAGGGAGGAAAAACATAAGGCGATGTGGTAACTGGCAAAGTGGACAAAGTTGTTTCCGTGAAATATTTTATGATGTGCAGGGGAGTAGACATATAGTCGACATAAGACACAACACTGACATGGAAATCCCATAAATGACAAACGTAGTAATAGAAAGCTTTATTTCATCTGCATTATATATAATAGCACACGTAATATGAAATATAGAGAGTAAAGACACATAATGTATTCAATTATAAAAGGAATGAGGAATAAAGGCCCAGCTAAAATGAAGAGGTGTTGATTTGGAAGAAAAGACCAAACAGCGAGGTCATCGATCTCATCGGATTGGGGACGGATGGGGAAGGAAGTCGGCCGTGCCCTGTGAAAGGAACCATTCCGGCATTTGTCTGAAACGATTTAGGGAAATCACGGGAAACCTAAATCAGGATGGCCGGACGCGGGGTTGTACCGTCGTCCTCCGGAATGCGAGTCCAGTGTATGGTAAAAAGAAGATAATCAGCCCCTATGTATTATACTCTCACATAATGGTCGTATATGAAAGTAAGTAGAAAATACAGTCATTATATGAATACAGTTCCACTATTACGGTTTGTAACAACAATAACAATGTTGGTAGTTGGAGCTCCAATGTTAGGTGCGTTGTGGGGCCACTTACGGACATAGCTGCCAAGGAAGGGAAGAAAGCCAATGTGCACTCCGTGTGATATACCAGGTGGAGTCATTCCAGACAGGGAACGAGTACTTCTGGATGCCATAAAGAGCACAGGGTGCAGCCAACTGCAGGTAGTAGCTCACGTCGGTACCAATGATGGGTGTCGCTATGAACAAATATCTCTGTCTTCAAGCGGCTATGGGAAGTCGTAATGGCTGCCAGTCTTGCTTGCGAGAAGAAAGCAGAGTTGACCATCTGCAGCGTAGTCAACAGGACCAACTTCGGTCCTCTGATGCAGAGCCAAGTCAAGGGTCCGAAACAGAGGCTCAGACGGTTCTGCGACCGTGAAGGCTTCAGATTCTTCTACTTGCGCCGTAGGGTGGTTGGCTCAAATGGTTCAAATGGCTATGAGCACTATGGGACTTAACATCTGAGGTCATCAGTCCCCTAGAACTTAAAACTACTTAAACCTAACTAACCTAAGGACATCACACACATCCATGCCCGAGGCAGGATTCGAACCTGCGACCGTAGCAGGCTCGCGGTTCCGGACTGAAGCGCCTAGAACCACTCGGATACAGCGTCCGGCTACATGTTTAAATCCGGAGGTACGCATAAAACATAATCCGACAGTGTGCTAAACGCGTTCTCCGAAAATTATTCCGAACAGTTAGTTCATGAGTCGGCTCTAATAATATACGGTTGTGGAAACCCACTTGACTCTTAGCAACAAATAATCCAGAGCTAATGAAGAGCATCAAAATGGATACAGGGATTAGTGAACACAGGGTTCTCGCGGCGAAATTGAATACTGTTACTCCAAAATACTCCAGAAATAAACGAAAAATATACCTATTCAAAAAATGAGATAAAACTTGACGCTTTCCTGAGAGAAAATCTCAGCTCCTTCATATTGAACAAAAAATGGAATCGACATCAGTTGAGAGATTTATACCAAATAAATTGACAAACAACGGATCTGATCCCCCTTGTTACACAAAACGTGGCAGAACACTGTTTCAGAAACAACGAAAAATGTATTCCAAATTAAAACGAACGCATACACTCTAAGACTAGCAAACTTTCACGGAAGCTCGAAATTTTGCGCGGACTTTAGTGTGAGATGCTTATAGTAGTTTCCACACCGAAACTTTGTCTCAAAACATGGCAGAAAATTCAAAGAGATTCTAGTCTATATAATGCATGCTAGCGGCAAGACACAGTGCGTTCTCTACGTGATAGTAACGGAAGTACTACTGACGGCATTGCTGCTAAAGCGAGTTACTAAACACAGCTTTCCGAAATTCCTTCTCCATAGAAGAGGAATTAAATATTCCAGAATTCGAATCAAGAACAGCTGCCAACACGAGTAACGTAAAAGTTGATATCTTGGGAATAATGAAGCAACTTAAATCATTTAAGAAAAGGAAGTCTTCCGGTCCAGGCTATATTCCAATTAGGTTCCTTTCAGAATACGCTGATTGAATAGCTTCATGCTTGACAATCATATACAACCGTTTGCTCGACGAAAGATTCGTACCTAAAGACAGGAAAGTTGCACAGTTCACACCAACATTCAAGAAAGGCAGTAGGAGTAATCCACTAAATTACATGCCCGTATCATGAACGTCGATATGGAGCAGAATTCTGGTACATATATTGTGATCGAACGTTATGAATTATCTCGAAGGGAACGGCCTGTTGATATACAGTCAACAAGGATTTAGAAAACATCGCTCTTGTGGAACAGAACTAGCTCTTTACTCACACGAAATGTTGACTGCTACTGACAAAGAATTTCAAATTGATTCCGTGTTTCTAGATTTACAGAAGACTTTTGACGCCGTACCTCACAAGCGGCTTGTAATCAAATTGTTTGCTTATGGAACATCGTCTAAGTTATGTAACTGGATTCGTGATTTCCTGCACAGGGGTCACAGTTCGTATTAATTAACGGGAAGTCATCGAGTAAAACAGAAGTGATCCTTGGCGTTCCCCAAGGTAGAGTTATAGGGTCCCTGCTGTTCATTTTCTATATAAACAATTTAGGAGACAATATGAGCAACCGTCTTAGGCGTCTTACAGATGATACTGTCGTTTATCGTCTAGTAAAGTCATCAGAGGATCAAAACAAATCGCAAAACGATGTAGAAAATATATCTGTATGGTGCGAAAATTGACAATTGACCTTAAGTAACGAAAAGTCTAAGGTCAACCACATGAGTGCTAAAATGAATCCGTTCAACTTCGGTTACACGATAAATCAGGCAAATTACAAGCCATAAATTCAGCTGAAGACCTTGGAATTACAATTACGATCAACGTAAATTGGGAGGAATACACATAAAATGTTGTGGAGAAGGCGAACCAAAAATTGCGATTTATTGACAGAACACTTAGAAGATTCAAGCCATCTACTGAAGAGACTGCGCTTGTCTGTCCTCTTTTGGAGTTATGATGCGCAGTGTGTTATTCTTACCACACAGGATTAACGGAGTGCATCAAGAAGGTTCACAGGAGATCAGCACGTTTTGTATTATCAAGAAATAGGGGAGAGAATGTCACTGACATGATACAGGATTTCTGGTGGACACCATTAAAACAAAGGCGTTGTTCGTTGCGGTGGGATATTCTCAGGAAATTTCAACCACCAACTTTCTCCTCAGGATGCGAAAATATTTTGTTGACGTCGACCTACATAGGGAGAACCGACGATCATAATAAAATAAGGGAAGTCGTAGCTCGGAAGAAAAGATGTAAGTGTTCGTTCTTTCCGCGCGCAGTTCGAGAATGGAATTGTTCTGGTGTAAACACAAGCGCCGGAACGAAGATGAAAAACGCAAGAGAAGAGAAACGACGTCGGCCTTTGGTGCGTGATAAGGACCGCGCCACGACAGGAGCTGCCCCTAAAAGAGGAGAATATAAGATGAGGACAGTATACGGACAGGCCTAGCAGAGAACGCTACAAAAACACACACAAACTTTGTGTCAGACTTACATGAACATTGTATATAGCAATGGACACTTACTTGTATGTCGCCCATCGTTTGTCACTACTTGTTGTAAATACAAGTTACTTATTGCCATTCTTCTTATTTGTAATAGAAACTATTAATGTGATTTGCTTTAATCGTTGATAGCATTCCGATAACGCAGCATCCTTTAGGCACCCTATAAGCGACGAGTCGACAGTATCCTACAGGAATAGTAGAGAATTATTGTGAAGGCTGTTCGATGAATACACTGCCAAGAATTTAAGTGAGTATCCATGTAGATGTACAATGACAGTCCAATATAGAATGAATGATACCTCATACTGTGGAATGAAACAACGATTTGGTAAATGAGTGAAAGCCTCCGTAGGTAAGATTTGAAGAGGATAGCAGGTGACGCCGTGTACCGGCGTGATTCATTGCCGACGCGGGTCAGTAGTAATAGATGGTGTAAGCAAGCACCGAGCTCTTAAAGAGTGCAAAGGGCAATGCCCTAGCGGTATGTAGGCTGTGGATACACCTATGATAAAACCAAAAACAATGATAAACCACTCTCGTGGTAGGATGAAAACAGTGGCATCGTTTATAAACAGCCAAAATCAAAACAAAACATTACGTATTATGTAACTGTATCATAATAATGTATGAAAATATGTTTCTTTAATTTGTTTAAACTTATTAAAAAACTAATTTAAGGCTTTTGTATTGTTACATGGAATTTCACTGGAGCTGCACACTGAGGTTGGAGTTGGGGGAAAGGTCTGACAGTTGTTGAATTCAACACCAGTTGGGAATGTCTGGAGTTTCACAACGCAAGACCGCATCAGCAACAATATTGGCTGCTGTTGAGGGCTGCTTGCGTATGTTCTGGTTTAAGGTGTGAGTCTAACGTTCTTCCATCTCCACGTGTTTGTCAAATGTACAGATGCTGTGTTTGTCTTATTTGTAACCATATGACGTGGATGTCTTTATGAGGCATTCAAATGTAAGTAAGTGCAGAACGACATGGTGCCGACATAACACAGAGAAAAAGTGTAAAGAGTGGAATAATGAAAGCATCTGATGATGCAAATGTTTCATCAAATTGAATGGACGGAAATGCGCAGATATTAAATGTATAGCAGTGTAACTTCTTCCGACAAATATTTTTTTGAATGTTAACAACGGCAATGCGATAAAAATGTACAAAAATTTAACTTCTTATGCGAAATATTTTGTTGAATTCAATGGACGGCAGTACGCCGATAGTAGCTTAACAGCAGTACAAAGTTCTGTAATTGAAACTTGGCTAGGATATAGTGCAGTGCTATAGAATATTCTAACAGAGATGATAGACTGTAAGTGAACAAAAGACTACCAACAACATAAGGGTGTAGAAGAATGCTAAATCGAAAACCTTTACTACTAAAGAATAATGTAGTTAGTATCGAATGCGAAACTAAACAGTAATGATTTTGGGATATAAGATTATTAGCGATATTTACTGAGGGGAGCAATAAGTTTTTTTTCTAATTACAAAATAATTATGTGTATGATTACACAGATTAATTAATACTTTGAGAATTAAAAAATGTAAAGGACATTGAAGTTTAGAAAATCAATAGCAAATCTCAAGTACAGTGGAACAGCAGGGCTCTTGAGAGATGAATTGAAAAGCTTATAAACATTTGCTTGTTTCCGAACTTGATTGTTATCTGCGACAACATCCCAATTTTTTGAACTCTCAGAAGAAAGAGGATGTGGAATATTTCTGGCGTTATATCCATCGCATTCTGGCAGCAGTGCGGAGATGACGTAATATGGTGTGAGGTATCGATGACAGATGGTTTGTTCGATACGAGTTTCATGAGTAAGACCGCCTACATTTTGGGCCTCCTCAGCGACAGGCTGCTGCGATCGTAAGTAGCGGGCCAAAATGATAAACTCCTGTTACAAATGTTGCAAAAACCAAACAGTGAATTTACTTGAGTTTCCTATAAAAACATCTCTCAATAGTAGGCTATCATTCCATTATTTAAAAAGTGTTAATTACCAGCAGAGTAATAAGTAATTGCTAAACGAGAAAAAGATGAAGCACTTCGGAGATCTTCGCACCGCGCCTAACTTGGATGGCAGGCGAAGTGGTTCGGCTATAAGATCAGGGCTGTATAGGCAGACAAGTTGTCTGCCGAGGTCAGTACCTACATGCGATTATATTTATATCATGAGAATCCTGCGAAGACGTCTACAAAACTTTGTAAAAAAACGTTACTATAATTCTTATAAAATTCAACAACTGAAATTACGAAGAGAGGATAACATATAAGGAAACGCTGTAGGCCCACTGTAGGTGGGAGTCTGCACTGATATCTGCTTTAAATGTCTCTCTTGTTCGGTATAGTAAACTAACAAAGTGATGGATTAATTTCTTGGTAAGCGGCAGATCAGAACAAAAGCAGTATTGCCTATTTCATGTACGCATTTACAGTCAAGAAATGCTCTTCTGTTATCGAGGATCATTTTGCAGTGTAGGGACTTTTGTTCGTCACTCTGCACGCATGTCTATCTTCTAAGATAAGTCGTAGAGTCAGTACCGCCCCGCGTGTTCCTACATTCCTGCGGAATCCAAACTAATTATCCCCGATGTCGACTTCTATCAGTTTTTCCATTTGTCCGCAAATAATTCGTGTTAGTATTTTGCAACCGTGATTTATTAAGCTGATAGTTCGATAATTTTACCACCTGTGAGCAACTGCTTTCTTTTGTAATCGGAATATTACATTCTTCTTGAAGTCAGAGGGTATTTCGCCTGTTTCATACATCTCGCAGACCAGATGGAAGAGTTTTGTCGTGGCAGACTCTCAAAAGGCTGCCGTCTATTTCCGGAACCTTCTTTCGACCTAGGTCTTCCAGTGGTCTGTCTAATTGCTTTCGCAGTATCATATCTCCCGTCCCATATTTCTCTACGTCCCCGTGCACTTCTATAATACTGCCTTCAAGTTCATCTCCCTTGTACAGACCCTCTATTACCTCTTCCACTTTTCATTCTACCCTTATGACCGATTTCCCATCTGAGCTCTTGATATTCATACGGCTGCTACTCTTTTCTCCAAAGAGCTTCTTTAATTTACCTGTAGGCGGTATCTGCCTTTCGCCTAGTTAAATGTAGTTCTAAATCCTTACATTTTTATTTTGTCATTGATGCTTAGCCATTTTGCACTTACTGTCAGTATCTATTTTACACATTTACATTACCTTTTGCTTGGTTCATCTGCTGCATTTTTATATATTCTCCTTTCGTGGAATAAATTCAGTACGTCATGTGTTATCGAAGGATTTCTACTATGCCGTGTCTTTTAACTTATTTGATCCTCGGCTGCATTCACTATTTCATCTCCCAAAGCTACCCATTCGACTACTGTATTCCACTCCTCTGTTCTATTCAACTGTTGGCTAAAGGGTCCCTGTGAAACTCTCTAAAATCTCTGGTTCTGCCAAGTTATGCAGGTCACATTCCTCAGTTTCTTAAGCTTCTGCAAGTCCTTCAGCATTCATCCACAGTTCATAGCCAATAAATTGTGGTCAGAGTCCCGATCTTTTTCCGGGTATGTCTTACAATCTAAAATCTGGTTCCAAAATATCTGTCTTATCATCAAGTAATCAATCTGAAACTTTCCGGTGTCTCCAGATCCGTTCCACGTATACAACCTTCTTTCATGATACTTAAATCAGTGCTAGGACAAAATTCTAGGCTGCTTTCTCGTTCATTCCTTTCCCCCAGTACATATTCAGCTACTATTTTTCTTTTCTTCCTTTCCGTACTATAAAATTCTAATCTCTCATCACAAGTAAATTTTCGTCTCCTTATCCATCTAAATAATGTCTTTTATCTGATCATACATTTCTCCAACCCCTTCATCACCTGTGGAGCTACTTATCATATAAACTTGTACTATTGTAGCAAGTGTGGGCATCGTGTCTATCCCTGCTACGATAGTGCGTTCCCTATGTCCTTCATAGTAGCTTACCAGGATCCCTATTTTCTTGTTAATTACTAAACCCACTCCTGCAATACCTTTACTTTATTTTATATTTATAACCCTGTATTCCACTGCCCAGAAGTCCTGTTCCTCCAGCCACCGAATTTCATTAATTCTCTCTGTACCTAACTTCAACCTATTCATTTCCATTTTTAAATTTTCTAACCTGTCTACCTGAATAATGGATCTAACATTTCACGCTCCGACCCTTAGAACGCCAGTTTTGCTTCACCCGAAGACGACTTTCTGCTAAGTAGTCGTTTAACCATATAGTAGAGCTGTATGCCGTCCGGAAAAGTTACGGCTGTATATTATCCTTGCTTTCAGCCGTCCTCAGCTCCAGCTCAGCAAGGCCGTTTTGGTTGCTGTTAGAAGGCCAAATCACTCAATTATCCAGACTGTTGCCCCTTAACTACTGAAAATGGTGTTACCCGTTTTCAGGAATAACATGTTTGTTTGGCGTCTCAACAAATATCCCTCTGATGTGGTTGCACCTTCGTTACGGCTATCTGTATCACTGAGGCATGCAAGCTACCCCACCAACAGCAAGAACAAATGGCTCTGACCACTATGGGACTTAACTTCTGAGGTCATCAGTCCCCTAGAACTTAGAACTACTTAAACCAAACTAACCTAAGGACATCACACACATCCATGCCCGAGGCAGGAATCGAACCTGCGATCATAGCGGAGATTTCTAGATAGGAGACTTATTTCACTTCTGTATGCATCCATCTTCTCCTTTCCTTTCTCTGTCTGTCCATCTTCTCCTTCTCCCTTCACTCTCAACGTTATCACCCCCACCCCAATAATAGGTTGCTTGGTTTTATGCCAAAACTATCTTACATGTAGTAAATAATACGTGTACAAAGTTGGGTTCAAGGAGTTTAGGAGCATCTTGTTACCCATGACTTTTCACGGGTACAGGCATACCACATACATTTCACATATATGTAACATATTCCACATGTCTTTATTTTCATATTTCGCCTGTATCTCTAGCGAATTTCGCCTTGCAGTTTCGTTTTGAGGCAACTTAATGTTGTATGACGCCTTAGCTGCTGAACTATGGATCGTATAATTTTATAAATTTGCAGGTCCATCCAGTGGTATATTTGGAGAGTTTCTGCAAAATTTGTTGCAAGCAGAGTGAAAAGTAAAGAAGTAAGAAATTAAATGTAGCAGTTTTTCACGCACCGCAGTGTTTATGACGTATCTCCTGAACTGTGTGCCACACAATGGCATATTTTGTAAGTACAATCAGATGTACAAATTCAAATGCCATGCTTACTGAGGCAGTGTCACTGTATGAACGACGAAAATGTAGCAAGGAAAACACATATTTCCTCTCATCATTATGTGTGCCAGATTGTGTGGGAGAGGCGCTGTTTAAGCGAGCAAAAGTTTCGTAAAAATTTGGAACTATATGTAACGTGCTTGCAACTGAGTACTCTCATTCTGGACAACTGGATGAATATAGTCTGGCTGTATAAGCGTCGTCAGCTACGCTTTTTTTTTCATCTCCTCTCGGACCCCTGTGAGTGGTCGGTCTTTCTTACCCAATATGTGAGTTTTTTCTGACAGTAGCTGGTACGTATAACAAGTTTGGCTAAAACCGATTCAGTGGTTTCGGACGATATGTGGAACATACATACACACACTGAGTCAGTCATCTAAAACTTACACAGCAAATATTGCGAATATGGTAAGTGTTATTGATGTGCGGTTTTCACAGAATGGATTGGTAATCAGGAGCTCGTATTTTTAGCCAATAAACAGATTCTAATAATATTTAGAAAGTGTACTTTTTCTGCAGACATAATTTTTTTTCAAGTGGAAGAATGCCTAATGACATTAACCTACTGAAAGCAGAGTAAATTACACTGTCAGTGGTGTTTGTTGCAGGATTCCAGTGGGAGTCGTTTAGGAGATACTGTATTTCGGAAAATTGGAAACTTGTGGTAAGGACTATGAGACCAAACTGCTGAGGTCATCGATCCCTAGGCTTACACACTAATTAAAGTAACTTACGCTAAGGACAACACTCACACCCATGCCCGGGGGAGGACTCGAACCTCCGACGGGGAAAGCCACGCAAACCTTGACAAGACGCCCCAGACCGCACGGCTTACCCGCTCAGGTACTGTATACTGAAAAGTTTTCATGCCGACACTTGTTTGTACCATTAGGCATCCGTAGTTGCTAGGTACGGTGTTGTTATGTTTGCGTACAGTGTGCTTGTGTGTTCCTTGACTGCATTGCGACTTGCCAGTCAGTTATTGTTTGACAGTCCAAGCAGTAGGTCGTGATAGGTGATGGGATTTACTATGCAGAAAAGGCCGACACGCTCATTGCGTATAGAGAGTGTGGGAAGAACAAGAGTTCGTTCTTGTGCGATGTATGCGGCAAGAAGCCCAATAGACGCCAGATATCTCGGCAATTATTTATCAACCTCTTCAACCAGTCACGCGAAAGTGGTAGTGTAAAATCTAGGCAACGTAACAGAACTGCACAAGTAACGACAGAGGAGAGGGAAATAAATGCTCCTGCTGATGTTGCAGCTGATCGGCCCAACCGCACGACGAAGTGGCATGAGTCAGATATGCGTCCTTCGCGTTCTCCACCGACATAGATTCCATGCCTATCACATTCCTTTCCATCAGCAGCTGCATAAAAACGATTATGAGAATCGTGTTAACTTCTGTATATGGACATTAAGACAAGATACTCTAGATTTATCTTATTTAGTGATAAACTTATATGCCGACCGGTGTGGCCCTGCGGTTAAAGGCGCTTCAGTCTGGAACCGCGTGACCGCTACGGTCGCAGGTTCGAATCCTGCCTCGGGCATGGATGTGTGTGATGTCCTTAGGTTAGTTAGGTTTAATTAGTTCTAGGTTCTAGGCGACTGATGACCTCAGAAGTTAAGTCGCATAGTGCTCAGAGCCATTTGAACCATTTTGATAAACTTATATTTACCAATCATGGCTAAGTAAACCGCCGAAACATGTACTATTAGTCTGTTTACATGTCAGGCGGCCGCGTCGATAGAGTGAAAAGTGTGTTGTGGGATAGTGAACCATCAGCTCTCAGGTATGTTTCTCGTAGACGGAACAATGAACGCTCATAAGTATCACAGTCTCCTAAGAGACTACCTTCAACGGATGCTGGTAGACGTTTCTCTGCTGACCAAGAGGAATCGGCAGTACCAACATGATGGCTGTACAGCTCACAGTGCACGAAGTACTGCAGCATGTCTTCACGAGTTGTTTCCAAATCGTTGCACTGGACGCAGAGGACCTGTTCCTTGGCCAGCCCAATCCACCGATTTGACGTCTGTAGACTCTTTTCTGTGGGGAAAGCTGAAACACGCTGTCTACAAGGACATACCAACTACATCAGATGATATGCAACGACGTAATACTAGAGCCACTCGGAAATCTCCGCTGAAATGCTAGCACGTGGTGTATGCACTTTTGTTGTTCTTTAATGTGTACTACCACATCTATTGTACAAGCGTTGGTGTGGGAACTTTTCAAAATACAATACCTCATAAATGACTCGCACTAGTATCTTGCAACGAACTCCACTGACATTCTAATTTATCTTACTTTCAGTTTTTTACTGTCAATAGGCAATGCTCCATTTACAAAAGTGTATGTTTGCACAAAAAGTACACGTTCTAAGTATTATTACGAGCCTCTGACTACCAATCCATTCTGTGAAAACCGCACATCAATAGCACTTTCCATTTCCGCAATATTTGCGGTGCAAGTTTCAGGTGATTTACGCTGTATACATTCATCAATTCTTAGAGTACACATGCATTTACAAACTAGTATAAATCTTACTCCATTCTTTTGCGTTATGTACGTAGGAATTTCGCTACTATTCCACTGATATCTCCGTCTTTGTTCCTTTTAATTTGGTACAGATCTGTATGAAATTCAGAAATCAGTATCACATGTCGTTATATTCTTGTACGATGCACTCCCTTTTCTAGGAAGTATTGTTTTGCTCATTTCTTAACAGCTGTAATTAAAATTTTAGACTGCTTCTAAAAGCTCTAAGAAGCTTTTTGATGGTACTATCTGAATGAAACACAAATATCTCAACTTCTTAAATTAAGTCCGTTAAGCAAAATAGTCCATATTAGGATGTTTAATTTAAATTATTGGACATGTGAAATTCCATTGACATGAGTGTCATCCGTGCGCCAAACTGAAAACTTTTATTATACACTCCTGGAAATGGAAAAAAGAACACATTGACACCGGTGTGTCAGACCCACCATACTTGCTCCGGACACTGCGAGAGGGCTGTACAAGCAATGATCACACGCACGGCACAGCGGACACACCAGGAACGGCGGTGTTGGCCGTCGAATGGCGCTAGCTGCGCAGCATTTGTGCACCGCCGCCGTCAGTGTCAGCCAGTTTGCCGTGGCATACGGAGCTCCATCGCAGTCTTTAACACTGGTAGCATGCCGCGACAGCGTGGACGTGAACCGTATGTGCAGTTGACGGACTTTGAGCGAGGGCGTATAGTGGGCATGCGGGAGGCCGGGTGGACGTACCGCCGAATTGCTCAACACGTGGGGCGTGAGGTCTCCACAGTACATCGATGTTGTCGCCAGTGGTCGGCGGAAGGTGCACGTGCCCGTCGACCTGGGACCGGACCGCAGCGACGCACGGATGCACGCCAAGACCGTAGGATCCTACGCAGTGCCGTAGGGGACCGCACTGACACTTCCCAGCAAATTAGGGACACTGTTGCTCCTGGGGTATCGGCGAGGACCATTCGCAACCGTCTCCATGAAGCTGGGCTACGGTCCCGCACACCGTTAGGCCGTCTTCCGCTCACGCCCCAACATCGTGCAGCCCGCCTCCAGTGGTGTCGCGACAGGCGTGAATGGAGGGACGAATGGAGACGTGTCGTCTTCAGCGATGAGAGTCGCTTCTGCCTTGGTGCCAATGATGGTCGTATGCGTGTTTGGCGCCGTGCAGGTGAGCGCCACAATCAGGACTGCATACGACCGAGGCACACAGGGCCAACACCCGGCATCATGGTGTGGGGAGCGATCTCCTACACTGGCCGTACACCACTGGTGATCGTCGAGGGGACACTGAATAGTGCACGGTACATCCAAACCGTCATCGAACCCATCGTTCTACCATTCCTAGACCGGCAAGGGAACTTGCTGTTCCAACAGGACAATGCACGTCCGCATGTATCCCGTGCCATCCAACGTGCTCTAGAAGGTGTAAGTCAACTACCCTGGCCAGCAAGATCTCCGGATCTGTCCCCCATTGAGCATGTTTGGGACTGGATGAAGCGTCGTCTCACGCGGTCTGCACGTCCAGCACGAACGCTGGTCCAACTGAGGCGCCAGGTGGAAATGGCATGGCAAGCCGTTCCACAGGACTACATCCAACATCTCTACGATCGTCTCCATGGGAGAATAGCAGCCTGCATTGCTGCGAAAGGTGGATATACACTGTACTAGTGCCGACATTGTGCATGCTCTGTTGCCTGTGTCTATGTGCCTGTGGTTCTGTCAGTGTGACCATGTGATGTATCTGACCCCAGGAATGTGTCAATAAAGTTTCCCCTTCCTGGGACAATGAATTCACGGTGTTCTTATTTCAATTTCCAGGAGTGTATTTCCGTAGCAGAACATTGCTAGCATTCCCAGCTTCACCTCTTTGTGTTTTGTGAATTCTATTCGTAGGCCTGTAAAACTTTTTTTTCTTTAAAAAAGTATTTCAGTCGAGTACTGAATTAGCGCGTATTTCATTTATTATTTCCATTGGTTTCGTATCCATTTGATACACATACAGTTGTGTACATACGGTCTGTTGCTACAGCGTGCGTGAACTTCCTGCCTTGCAGATCTTGCTTACAGCAGTGAGCAATCTGTTGCAGGGCGGAGCATTCTGAAAAAGGCTGCGAGTCACAAAAGCCGCGGAGTGACTGAGAATGCGTGCCGCGGCGGGCTGAGTGGGATTACGGCCGGCCTGTGGGAACGCCGACATATGACTTCGTTTGCATTGCTGCATTTCGACGGCCTTTCAATGGCCTGTTGGATTTCAGTTTTTTGAGGGGAACGGAAAGCCGCATTATGTCCGATTCAGCAAAATCACATCACGGCTACAGAAAGCCACTCGCGGCCTTTGAGCTCTTACATACGAGTCTGGTGAGGGCGCATTCTTTTTCCAGTATCCCTGACACTGGCAAATAAACTATAGTTTCCGTTTTCTTTTCAGATATAGGTTTTCTTGTCTCTGTATGTACGTCATAGGCTACATGTGTTTCGTCATGTTTACACCAATGCTTTAACTTAGCGAGAATAACGAGAACACATTCCCCGTTGTCTCTTGTACCATCTGTTGCCACTGCTGGTACGAATATGCTTGACATTTTTACAGCCTCAGAGAGGGACTGTATCGATGGTTCGAAAACTTGAAGATTAGTCTGAGTCCGTATCAAACCTGCACAAAATGCCATTAATAAGTGAGCCAATGAGCGCTCGAAATACTACATAGAACACACTGACCTTTCTCCGAAGTTCTCCTATTTTCCTTGTTTTCTGTTTGATCATATCTCATTATGTGCGCTAAGGAATATCTTTCTGTGACACGGTAATATTCGATACTGCGTAACATCACATAAACTACTCTGTGCCGATGTTGTGTAAACTCTTCTCAGATTTAACGGACGGCTTTCATCTGTATTAATAATGGTATAATTAATTTATAGCCACGTGCACGTCTGTAAATGAAAAACTCTTAGCCAAGAAAGTCGAAAATTGCTGTCAATTCTTTGAATGGCCGCGTACTTTTAGTTCTTCAGATTTATTATTAATAGATGGCTTTCCAGATGCATCTGTATCTAATTAAGACCAATTTCAGATTCCACATTAACCACACAATCAAAAGAGACCAATATTACCGTCAGAGAATTTGTCTTTTTTCACCTCATCGTAATAGTTAAAATCACTTGGGATAAAATGAAGTTAAATGAGTTTTAATTGTCTTGCTTCTAGTATTATAAAGTTTAAGAACATAAGAAAAATGAGCTTCACACCACTACAACCGCAGATTTTGTGCAACATATTTATAAAAGAAGTCCCCGTAGAAAGGGTAAAGAGATTATATCTACATCAGAGACAGACTTTAAATTAAATTACTGAAATTTACGCCAGGGAGACTGCAAATTTATTGGAATTATGTCCTGCTGTTGAGAAAAAAAGGGAAAAGACCACAGATACATAGCAGAAAGCAGTAGAACGCTGCTACGAACCAAGCCTTGATGCGTTTTAAGCTGTTTGTGTGCTGTGTTCTTCAGGCAGTCGTGGGGAACTAGCCAGTCATTCACCTAAAGGTGTATGGGAAAACTGCCCGAAAACCACAGCCACGACTACCACTGTAACTGTATGAAATTATTGCTGCATCCAGATCTGGCTTTCCATCTTGACATGAAAGCTATGTTTAATAGTGAATAATAGGTGGAAGAAAAAACTTCGGCATATTGTACAGGACAACGAACGTTATCGACAGTGCTGTTCTCAATTAACTATTCCGGCATTTTCCTCAATCGATTTAGCGAACAATGCGAAATCCAAATCTGGTAGGACGAACGGATTTTTGAAAGCCACTCCCTCTACCGTCAGTAGCGAGTGCAATATGGGATAACTGAGGCAAGATCAATCAGATGGCGGGCACCGGACTGAACAGACGTTGGATGGATGAGTTTATTCTGTGAATACAATGGGAAACTAGACAGAGGTGGTACAATACACAAGGAAGTAGTTATAGTTTCAGAAATGGGTTTCCCAAGAAGACCTCATGCTACGCCCACCGAGCTCAGGACTGATGTGCATTTAAATGTTTCATTAGAGGTCGTAGAAATTCGTCTTGGTACTGGGGAGAGTGTTGTACATAGAGGCCAGCGTCGTCGAGCACTTTAATTTAACTAGAAACGGAAGGTCTGTTTACCATGGTGCACGCGATATTTGCAAGTAAACTGAGTTTCTTTAACTTCTTAACGATTTTCACTGTTTCGAAATTGGGAATATGTTTAAATCACAAACAGCTTGTATTTCAAAACATTTTTAACTTGTAACTGGCTTTTGATAACATCTCTTCTTCATTTGGTTTGGCTTTCTGAGTATTTGTATGTAGGGAGTAACAATGTAACACAGAGACTATTAAATACAGAATTAACGAGCTTTTCTGGATTGCCATACTTTTAAATCTGAATAGAATATATTTTTTCCTAGCTACATGAAGCTGTTGTACATTGGAAGAATTTCTCTCCTTTGGAAAAATCTTACTATAAGGGGGTAATTTTTGCAATTTCAGAAAAAGAGTGCAGCATTAACTTCAGTTAATGTTATCATTTAAAAATGGGATAAGTAAGTATATTTAACTTCTAATACACTGCTTGATAATGGCGAAAATGTCAATACTCTCCCCTTCAAGTAATATCAAGAAGCTTCATAAGAAAAAGTGCCTGCAGCACAACTGGTACAGACTAAGCAAAAATCCGCAGAAAGACACTCAGTTTCTTCGCAGATGATGCAGCTACCGACGAAGAACTTATATACGATAAATATTTCAATAATATCCAGTTAGTTCTCGACAAATTATCAGACTGGTATCAAGACTAACAACTCCCTCTTGCTCTAAAGAAATGCGAAGCTGAGTCTTCACTAAACATAAAACAGTCGTAACTTTCGACTGACGGATTAACGAGTCATACCTGGAGTCAGTCAACTGATTCAAGTATTTGAAAGTAACCAGCCCTAGAGGTATTAGTGGAACCAATATATAGAAACACATGTAGCTAAGGCCAACGGCACGCTTCGATGATGCATTGGTACGATGCCGGGAATTTACAGTTTGTCAACAAGAGAAATAGCATACAAAACACTGCTCAAGCGTAAGGGTTCTATGTCAGTTTGGACTAACAGAGTACATAAGGAGTATACAAAAACACATGGATACGAATTAAGACTGGCTTGTTTGATTGCCGAAACATCGTAATTTGTGTGATGAAAAATTGTAACTGGCAGACAATCGAAGACAAAAGTTATGTATATGGACAGAAACCTCTAAAATATTTAAAGAAATGTGTCTAAGAGCAAAAGCCAACGAATGCTCTTCAGACGTCTCCGCATTTATCCCGAAGAAAAAATGTTCAAATGTGTGTGAAATCTTATTGGACTTAACTGCGAAGGTCATCGGTCCCTAAGCTTACACACTACTTAACCTAAATTATCCTAAGGACAATCACACACACACACCCTGCCCGAGGGAGGACTCGAACCTCCGCCGGGACCAAGCACACAGTCCATGACTGCAGCGCCTTAGACCGCTCGCCTAATCCCGAGCGGCTATCCTGAAGAGATCAAGTATATAAAATCAGGCAAGAATCGTGGAGAATTGCTCTAGGTGTAGATGAAATTGTGAGAGCTGTAAATGTGTTCTTCAAGCGCAGTGAAATTAAATTTTTTGACTGAGAGTTATTCTAAGCTATTGTTAGGCTTAGACTATTTTCCTTTCACTAATTCTATAGTTATTACATAGAATTGTACAAGTATTCCAAGAACAATATACACTGAACTTCCGAATCTAGGAGGGATGTCTGGTAAGTGGTATCTAGACTCTAATCATTTATTTCTCTTGTCTCATTGAATTTCTAGTGAGGTTCGAGACTAATTTGTATTACAAAATTAAAAGTTGCTTGGATTTATGGAGAAAACACAAATCAAAATCCTACAGCCGAGACAGAGTAGCGGATTGATAGCTTCAACGATTTTCAGGAAGCATAACCACATTAGTGACTACTTACACACTGTGTACTGAGGAATGATAGGTTACAAGAGACTTTATAAAAATGCGGGTGTTTAATATTCACTAATGAATTCATCAGTTTAGTTTTTAAGTCGGCTTTGCTCATATAAGTAAATAAAAAAATTATAAGCATTCCATTAAGCAACAATTACTGTATATAGGGTGAATTTTACTTACGATTAAAAACCCAATGACGCTGAGAAGTTAAATTAGCATAGGACACGTGCTGTTACAATTGTCAGAAACTACCACAAATACCACAAAATAGATAAGATATGTTGAACATATGACGTCACCAGATGACGTACCTCTCCGCACGTGCGATGATCGTGCATGGGCGTGAAGGAATAATTTGAGCGATTCAATGCTTGCATTCGAGCAGACGGTGCAAATTTCGAATACCTCTTATAAATTTTATCTACTGTGAACGTAGAAATTACAAAATTATTGTCCTCGCTGTAACCAAGTCAAAATTGTTCTTATTTCGTGTTCCTTTCCTTTTGTCCCTTCTTTTTTAGTTACAGATTATTTACTAAAGAAAACGTAGGTCATTTACTGTTAACGATGCAGTTTGGAAGCTAGCAAAACGCTAGGTTTTTGTTTTGTTTTGAGACCGGTAAATAAAGTAATAAATGTTACCGCAATGTAAACACATATTTGCATCACGCAGTGAAACGTATACCGTCAGCCAGATGCAAAACTCGAATCCTTAGCTCCGCGTACTAAAGTAACACTGGTAGCCCGGGAGCCACACCGACATGCATGCTTGTGTTGCGAGGCTCAGGTGCAACAGACCGATAGGCTCAGCCCCTGCAGTGCGACGAGGCACGTCATCTTGTGATGTCATATATCCATTATTTGCCATCCATAACTGGGATATTATTCGATATTTGCGACCCCATGGTTCTTGTACTAAATTACTCGTCTCAGCGTCATCTATTATATTTACTAAGAATCATCCTATACAGTTTTGTAAATTGTTCAAACCATGTTCATCTAGAATCTTTAATATTTGCCTCTCCGAAAACTACTATTGTCTGGCACTCTGCGTTGATTTAGGGCTAAAAGCAAATAGAAAGTCTTTGCAAACTGGACTGGATTAATATAATTAAATAAATACTTCTACCCTAATATCTTGAATCTCTGTTAATGTAATTATGACGTGATTCTCTAGAGACAGTTCGGTGTACGAGAGGTGCGAAATTTTCATAATGAAACGTTCCAGCGGAATTGTAGAATTCTAGTGCGAACAAAGACACGGAACAGCGTTTACTGGTCTCGCCTCAAGCTGTTGTTCATGTTGTGTGTACTCCATCTCACCGAACCACAACCACCGCCGAGATAGGGTGGCTGGTGTGCCTCAGGTACGTAGTTAGCCGCACCGCAGCTGCAACCATATATGGAGAGACCAGACAAAACCGGCTCTGAGCACTATGGGACTTATTAGCTGAGGTCATCAGTCCCCTAGAACTTAGAACTACTTAAACCTAACTAACCTAAGGACGACACATACATCCATGCCCAAGGCAGGATTCGAACCTGCGACCGTAGCGGTTGCGCGGTTCCAGACTGAAGAGCCTAGAACCGCTCAGCCACTCCGGCCGGCAGAGGCCAGACAAATATATCGTTCCTGAAGAGCGGCAGTAGGCTTTTCGCTGGCTGCGTTGGACAGACTGGATGATCCATCGATCAGGCCTTGTAACGTCAGCCAACATCACCCTGCTGTGCTGGTTCTGCGAATACCCGAAAGAAAGGGGAAACCATAGTCGTAACTATTCCTGAGACCACGCAGCTATACTTAACGGTTAAATAATGACAGCATCCTATAACGGAAAATATTCTGGAAGTAGTCCCCCCCCCACCCCCCTCCTCCCCCACCACCACCATTCGGAGCTCCGAGCGCGGATTACTCAGGAAAATATCGTCACCTGCAAAACTAAAACTGGCATTCTATGGGTCAGAAAGTGGGAATTAGTGAAGTTGGGTGACAGGTGCGAAGGGACTTCTGGTTATTTGAGTACAATGTCATGAAAACCAAATCAAATACGTGTAATGCAATCGTAGGTTTAAAAATGAATGAGAAAATAGGAATGCGGTTAAGTTACTATTGAGAGCGTAGTGAACGTATTATTGCAGTCAATGTGGACGCGAAGCGAACACCCACCATCGTATCAGAAAGTCATAAGCCAACTAGCATAGCAGATGATAAGGAGAGTGAAAGACTGTATGATAAGATAAAGGAATTATTGAAATAGTTAAGGCAGACTAACATTTAATTTTGATGGTAGAATGGGACCCAGTGGTACGAAAAGGAAGAGAAAAGCATATAAAAGGAGAATATGGACTGGGGGAAAGGAATGAAATGGAAAGCCAGCTGGCAGCTTTTCGCACAGAGCATTATTCAGTTATCGCTAACGCTTGGTGCAAGAACCATGAAAGAAGGTTGTGTATATTGAAGAGGCTTGGGGGCATTGGGCAATTTCATATTGATTATATTATGGTAATACCGAAGTTTAGAATGAGATTTTCAACTGCAAGACATTTCAGGGATGGTATTGACTCTGAGCACAATTAATTGGTTATGAACTGTAGACTAAAACTGAAGAAACTGAAAAAATTTAAAGTTTGATGTGATAGGGCCCGTATAACTTGAAAGACCAGACGTTATTGAGAGTTTCAAAGGGAGCATTAGACAACGATTGACTGAAAAAGGGAAAATAGTACAGTAGAAGACAAATGAGTAGGTTTGGGAGCTGAAATAGTGAAGACAGCAGAAGATAAAATAGGTAAAAAGAGAAGTCTAGTAGAATCTCTTCGAAATCACACGAGATATTAACCTCAGTTGATGAAATGGGGAAAATATAAAAGTGCAGCAAAAGAAGCTGGCAAAAGCGAAAGTGACGTCTAAAAAATGAGATTGACAGAAAGTGCAAAACGCCTTTGAGGGGAAAGCTAGAAGACAAATGCAAGGCAGTAGAAGCACGTATAACTAGCGTAAAGATAGATACCGTCTATAATGAAATTAAAGAGACCTTTTGAGAAACTTGAAGCAGCTGTATGGATATTAAGAGCTAAGACAGAAAACCGGTACTATCTCGTCAAGTACTTTGAACCTAAGGAATCAGAAAACAGCGACTGCAGTTTCAAAACGCGACAAGATTACCGGTACTTCCTGTATTTAAAAGCTAACAGCTTGCAGCGAGGTATACCCGTATACGTTCTTGGAAGTACATGTGTTACTTAGTAGAAAACAAAATATGTATACATCTTCACATATGGTTTCATAATTTTCAAAACACAGTCCTTTTCCCACGTACTTCTGCGAATTTTTAACCGAATACCGTGTTCTCATTCCAGCGGTTAGTATCATAACAAAAAAGTGTCTACGGAAGAAGTAAGATACGAGAGACCTCGGCTGCTTCCTCAGAGTTTCACACTAACGTGGCTGCGCAGTCGTTAGTTTGCACGGAACTTTCAATTGTTTTGATAAAATGTGAGCTCTGCAGTATTTGTAGCCACACAAAGTTCCACGAGCCTCCATAAATCAGCAATGACCCGACGCAGAATACCGAAACTTGCCCGAAGCGTGTTGAGCTCCGCAGTAGTCGTCCCTCCATTTCAAAATACTGTTTGCTTAGCGGAAGCCACAGCCCTGCGCTCACTTTTAACCTGCCCTTAATAATTAATGATGTCCTTTGAACTACTGGTTTTCACACACATGTTTAAAAATGTATTACTTTGCTGGGTAAACACCATTCTGGCGGCTTTACTTTGAACCGCTGGGGAGTGCAGCACGGCAATATACCAACATTGCCCATTGATCCTGTCGGGGACTGCTGTTATTCTACACAGCGATGCGACACCACGGAAAATTACTTGAGCAGGATAGAATGTTATAGTTCCTTTATAAAGGACATATAATTACTCTCCAGTTTCTCCATATTTTATATGAAACTACCCCTGGAATAAAGTTTGTATTTTATATTTCGTAGCACAACTATGCTGATGAAACTTAATTTTGTAGCAATACATCGCTTTTTGGTAAAGGTCTGCCTTTCACGAACAACCACTGATTTGCATACGTTCATACACACTATTCAGGAGATGAAAGTCAGCGACATTTCACGTATTTAACTACTTTTATTTTGGGACTTGAATGGGTACGAACGTGCATCACAGAGAAATTTACTTTCAAAATTCCGATAGTGGACGTTCCAAGAATAGTCGGGTGGGATATTATTCGCTGTCATATAGATTTTTTGAAATTACTATAACCGAAAAATTAGATAAACTAGGGCTCACAGACGTTCACCACACGCATCGCTTGAGAACGGAACAGGAAGACGGAGAAACGACAGTAGTGCGGTAAGATGTTGATTTAGACAAATATAGTCTACTTAACAAAATATACTCCGTGTAAAACACTGAGCACTGCGTAACTTAACACTGTTTCCAATCACACACTACAGAAGCAATACGTGCGGTTTCGTTCACTATACCAGGGCATGCTGAAAAGTAATCACCCTGAATTTTTTGTGTGAAAATTCGTAGCTACTCACAGACGACAGATGGCATCACTAGCAATAGCTGATATAAAAAGTGTGTTGCAATGCGGAAACGGAGCGATTTATCTGACGTCCAAAAGGGAATGATCATTGGCTTCGGCCCAAGGGTGTAAGCATTTCCGAAAAGTTCGGGTGCCACCATGGTTAAATAATACCTTGCGTGGCAAAATGGTGTATACAAAACCGGCGACGAGGGAACTGTGGAGCATCATGGGCCATAGATGACGGCGGTGAAAGACGTCGGCGGAGATATGTACGTGCGAATAGACATGCAACTTTTGAGCAACTGACCGCCGAGAATAACCAAGCGGCTACCAACAGTGGAGCCTCATCGATCGTTTAACGAATGTTGCAGCATATGGGCCTCCGTAGAAGCCGCTTGGTTCATGCACCCATGCTGACTGCTGTTCGTCGGCGAAGAAGGCTGGAGTTTGAAATGTCATATCTCAATTGGACGTCTAATGAGCGATGGCAGGTGCATTTTCAGATAAATCACATTTTATACTTCATGGAACACATGCAACGTCTATAAGCGAACACCCTGCCACAGTCGACGGATCATCGAGGTCTGGGGAATGTTTTCGTGGCATTCCCTGGGTGTTCTCGTTATTCTGGAAGGCACAATGGATCAAAACAAGTATACATCTATCCTTGGGGACTATGTCCACCCCGACATTCAGTTTGTTTTTCCTTGAGGCCATGGCATCTACCAGCAGTACAATGCAACAAGTCGTACAGCTCGCAATGTATGTGTGCGTGGATCGAAGAGCGCCAGGATGAGTTTACCGTAATAACCTGGCCGCAAAATTTTCCGGATTTAAGCCCTTTCGAGAATCTGTGGGAACACCTCGGTCGTTCTGTTCGCGCCAAGGATCCTCAACCGAGAAACCTAGCACAACTGGTCATGACACTGAAACGGTGTGGCTCCAGACCCTTGTCGGTACTTTCCAGAACCTCACTGACTCTCTTCCTGCACATCTCGTAGTGGTTCGCACTGCAAAAGCTGTTTATCCAGGCTTTTGACTGCTGGTCACATTAATGTGACAAGAAGGCATATATCCTACTGCAGATTAAAAGGGCATAGAACTAGTTATGTTTGTTGAAGCTGTTGGAGATATTAAAAGTTACTACAGTGTTATCAGATAGATTCAACTATTGCGACATTGCAGGTTTCACATCCAAAAGATTAATATTAGTCCCCCTATTGTTCCTAAGAGTTATGCCTGACGGTTTGTATTATATTTTCCTCTGGAAATATATTGCATATAAAAAAATAGCCAGTATCAGCGTGAATCGGATACAAAGGGAAATAGTGGGGCCTATAAAATGTTGGAATTAGATCTTAGGCTGGATGAATGTAAGGGCGTACCAAATGATTTATCGTTGCTCCTAGTAGAGGTACTGTGATGTTTGACCAAATCACTGGGTCCAAGACTTCCTTACTTTTCGATCTCATTAAAAACTGCTTACGAAAAAATTTTCTATAGACTCAGATGATGACACTGGAAGTGACACTGCAAGTCGTCGATCAAGATTTAGTTAAACTGATGTAATTTTCTAAAATAACTGGTGGTACCTACAATCAGTCAGGTAGATAAGCTAATACAGGTGTGATCATATTACCAAGCGAGGTAATGCAGTTGTTAGCGTGCTATATTCGCAGTGGAGAGAATGTGGGATGAGTACACGTGGGAGCAAGGGGCATAACGTCCTATCGATGATAAGGACACACAGCTGTGAGAATCGGTACTCAAATCGCTGCTCGGCCCCTGTGATTTGCATTTTGTATGTTTACCTACACTGACTGAGAACAATGTTGAGATGATTCTTATCAAATGGATACGGCAGTATTCCTCCGACCTTCTTCCTCTATGTGATCGTAGACTTCCTGTCTATTGGCCACATCATCGAATGTCCCTAATCTCTGGTGCTGTAGTTAACAGGTAAATTTTGAGATATCTATGCTGGTCTCCTAGTGCATTTTCATACAAGGCGTATGAAAAATAGGCTTCTTTATATTCGCAAAAGGCATTAGAATTGGACTGTCACTGCTTCGACTGCAGCACCCCATGACTGCCGTATAGTCGTAACTGACCGCAGAGTTTCGTCTACAGCAGAGATGGGCAAATGCAATAACGTCGTACGGCCGGCCACAGACGCTGGGACGGCCATCTCGTGGCTCCCTTTCTCCCCCTCACGCTCTGTCAGCCTGGAGTTCCCCTCTACCCTCCTAAACCAACTTGCAAAGCTCATTTCGAACTAACACGCACAGAGCGTCGCGGCCTGTTGCTCACGTGCGTTTAGCATTCTACTAGTAAACCCCCCAATTCCTTAAGGAATCGAATTTCCATGTGCAAAACAGCTTCAGATGTCTGATTACTTTACAAATGAGTTAATATTTAAATATTTGAGGTCAAGCATATAAGCGAGGCAAAGTTTATAAATAGTATGAAATTATCCCTTAAAATTTCTTACGTTACGTGCAATCATTGTGAAACACAGGATGAATATATGTATCATACAGTTAAATAATTTTGCATGTGCATTCAGTGGTATATACAGGGTGACTCGCGTAAGACCTAACACCCCGTTTATTCCGGGAGTGATTGCACGTATCGGCATGCGGTTTTCGGTGAATCATAGCGGACTATGGGACACATACGTTGGTACATGCAAAATAATCACAACGCTTATATTGTCCGAGATAATGAGGTAAGTACATGCTTTTTAAATGGGACGCTATACTTTTTTTACCATCATTCTAACGCTCTGGAAAATACGTGTACAGTGATGTAACGCATGTTGCTATTGTGATTCAAACTTTGCTGATGAGGATGTACCTACGTATCATAGGCCGTGCATGCTGCATAGAACGGTTCTAGGCGCTACAGTCCGGACCCGCTCGACCGCTACGTCACAGGTTCGAATCCTGCCCCGGACATGGATGTGTGTGATGTCCTTAGGTTAGTTAGGTTTTAGTAGTTCTAAGTTCTAGGGGACTGATGACCTCAGAAGTTGAGTCCCATAGTGCTCAGAGCCATTTGAACCTTTTTTTTTTTTTTTTTCTGCATAGAGCACGGCAACTCGGCCCGCGGGTCGCGCGAGGCGTGTTTATAGGTTGCAGTCACTTCCGACCGCCTCGACCTCCAATCGCACAATATTTCCCAGCGTCTTTTAAGCGAAATTTGAATCTCAATAGCAACATGCGTTACATCACAATACGCGTCTTTTCCAGACCGTTCGAATGATGGTAAAAAAGAGTATGGCGTCCCTTTTAAAAAACATGTACTTGCCTCATTATCTCGGTCAATATACACGTTGCGATTATTGTGCATGTACCAAAGTATGTGCCCCATAGTCGGCTATGATTCGCCAAACACCGCTTGTCGATATGTGCAATCTCCCCCGGAATAGTAGGGGTGTTACGTCTTACGTGACTCACCCTGTATATGCGTGAGAGAGAGATAATGTCTGCAAAGGGCAGTAGTAATAAAGAAGTAATATGCCTGATGTTCCTGATGCTGAAGATTCACTGCACGCAATTTTTAGCAAAACCTTGTTATTACGCATCTAAATGTCTCTAACGTCATAACTTCTGAACTAAGTATCTCAAAAAATTTAATTTTGCGGGTACATTCAGTAGTATGTGTGGATACTGCCCGCGTACTCTGTTGTGAATTGAGCTGATGGTCAAGAAATAATAAATTGAAACACTATTATTACTGACATTTGTTGGCATAACACTGTATAACGATAAAGCTTCACCCCATGAACAGCGAAAATGTAATAAGCGATATCTTTATTCTTTCATCATTTTATGGCGGGTGTAGGCAATAAAAAGCTTAGTTAATGTTTGAAATTATTTGTGAAGTTTGTAGGAAGTGGCGAAGAGCCGCCATCCTCAAATACTAGATGAATGAGTTCCAGTTAACTGCGCGCTGTCAGTTATACTATCTCAAGAAAAACACACAATTTGTAAGTATAATATTTGTTTAATTGTCGTAATATTACACGTCTTAATGAGTATATTATGACAGGATTTAAAATTATTAAATTCAGTCAATAATTACGCGAAATTTTGAAAATAAAGTTTTTATTACCCTTGAAAGGCATTACATAGGCAACCTGTTGAAGCAAAACAGTCGCTGTATCGTGTGTGAGATACAGAGGCAAGCGAGTGTGCCGGGACTTACCTTGGGACTCAACCCAGTTCACTGCTAGGAGCGCCACGTCACCTTAACGCGTTTACGTGTAACGCACAATTATTGCACCATAATTTAGTATGAAATTTAAAGCCATATCTTACATTCAAACTTTGTCAACATATGTTTTATTGTAATAACGTTTTAAATGTCAAGTCTTAAAGTAATTTAATGAATAGTTTTCGTAAACATGCAGTTTTAAGAAAAAAATAAGTGGCGCTAAATAAGGAACCCAGAAAGCCTAAATCTGGTCAGAATGTGCCTTTGGAGGTCATAAATGAGTGGTGCAAGTTCCAAAGAAAAAGAATAAAAATAGCAACCGGAATCAACGCTTTTAAGAAAAATTAGAGGCTCTAAATATTAAACTCACAATTTTAAAAATTTGTTTAATGCTTCAGTTTAACCTAAGAACTAATAACTAAGAGACCAAGTTAAACTAACTCTTATAGTTTTTGAGTAGTTTAAGGAAAACCAAATTTGTAACTAAATTATACCCATTTGTAGTAGATTAAGTTCCTGTAATTTAACCAATAGAAAATTTTGCCTACAGAATATGAAAAAACCTACTAAATAATAAGGCTATAACAAATTTTAGAATTGTAGTATTAATAACAGCCAATACAAGATCTATTAAAGTTATAGTTCAGAGGTAACGATGTACCGTTAGTTCCACTATAAAAATTCTAGAAGTCAACTGAATCTTCTTCTGTGATTTCATGCATCTTACCAGAATACATGTAAGAATTAAGAAGATTCTACATTAACTCATAACTTGGTTAGTTATTAAAGATTGTATGTTCGAGAAAGCAGTCGTTCAGAGGCTGCCGTGTGCATAAGGCAGATAATAACAGATGTCCCCTCGGCCGTCCGCTGCGGCACATAAGTAAAAGCAGCCTCAGAGGCAGCAAGAAGGTTCACTTCGCTCTCACCCACTGTATGATCCGCGTCTGTTTAAACGTCGGATTGCGCTCTGCATCGGATGACGTCAGAGACGAACTACGATAAAACGCGTAGTTTCTGTAGTAACTGGTAGTGAACTCGCGAGGACTGTACGCCGTCCCGGATAGCTTAAATTTTGCTAAGGTAACTGTTTGTGTGCCGTCCGTGATAATTACAAATCCGCGTGGCAAGTGGTGAATATCGTCTCCACTTTTGTGGCGAGCATTTATTTCAAACATCTGTTTGATTACTCAGGTCGAAAGACGATTTGGGAGGAACGTACCGTAGAAGTCGTCTCGAAACTGCTAATTGTGCTGTTTAAAATAGAGAGATTTACTGTCGATTGAACATAGTGATTTTCAAAATGTTGTGCCTGAGATACTTTACTCAATATAAGTTTGAACTAGAACTTTATACCTTCATTTATAACCATAGTCCTGATCCCGCTAAGTAGAAAGAGAATAGAAACATTTCATTCAGTGGGTCAGACCTAAATGTAACCATGCAAACTGGAAACTAAGGTCAGTATGTTCTCCATCGCTTTCTGGCTGACCACAAAAATAAGTTGCTAGGCTCGCTTGAGAAAGACGGCGAACATAGACACCAATAATAAACAACCATCATTAATAATTAAACCCCCTGCCCCACACTGTCGCGGTCACGTTGTTCCGCGTACCAGAATAGTTGTGATAAGATAGAAAAAGTGATAAGGAAATACCCAAGAAAGAGTTCAGATCGCCAAAACGAAAATGTTATGAATTCTTTCGTCTCAGCCCACAGTGGGAAGATGTTTACTTCGTTACTGAAACACAACGTCCATCGGTGGTTGTTTTGTAATATACAATTATCAGCACTGCAGAAGTATAATGTGAAGCGAAATTTCCAAATGCCTGATGACAAATCAGAAAAAAATCGTGAAACAAACATCGGCGGCTGCAAACACTTAAAGTAATTTCTAAATTAGCCATCACTTCGAATAATGAAGAATGTATTCCCCAACTTCTCAACCTAAGACAGAATAGAATGAATTAAGTAAATAATGATATAGATAAGACGTATGTTAATTCTTGAATTTATTACTATTTTTGATACTGGATTATATGGGTTTGCAATAGACCTTACCTCTTTCTGTAACGTGTTTACAGGAGGAAATTCAAGTGATGTGCAATGATGTTCCAGTGAAAGCAAACTGTTACATAGGTCTTGAACTAACAGAATGAACGTGTCCTTTCAGCGTTGGAGAATTTTTTAAATAATGCTTTCCGAATGCAGCAATAATTTTACGTGCAATGGAAATTCCTCTTGTCAAAATAGTTTTTCTCAAGGAGAATGGTATACAGACATCTTAAGGAAATGGCGAACAACCTAAAAGTGAGTTTGAGACACATTGAGGAAGGTTCAGAATGGCTCTGAGCACTATGGGACTTAACTTCTGAGGTCGTCAGTCCTCTAGAACTTAGAACTTCTTAAACCTAACTAACCTAAGGACATCACACACATTCATGCCCGAGGCAGGATTCGAACATGCGACCGTAGCGGTCGCGCGGTTTCAGACTGTAGCGCCTAGAACCGCTCGGCCTCCCCTGCCGGCCATTGAGGAAGATAACTTGGCTTTTATTCGGCTTTGGACGAAAGCACTGATGTGACTGATGTTGGTGAACTTAACTTATTTGTGATTTTGTTGATACCTAGTTCACCTTGTAACACGCCCGGTACGAAGGGGAGTAGATTTGCAGTACTAATAGAAGCTAGCCCTTAGGACTGGAGACTGTACAACACTCCCTAGACACAGGAATGGGGCTGGATATTTAATGACCGTGTGCCTAAACCCACGTACCTGGTCCTTCCCGCGGCGGTTGATCTGCTGCTTTCTGCACTGTCTGCTATGATGTGTCCCGTAATAACTATTGTGTAGCAATACCAAGTTGATCTGGTAGAATTCACTGCATTCTATTAAAACACTCTCACAGGTTAGGGCCGCACTGTTCAGAATTAACATTATTCCACAATGGACGTGATCGGTATTTGTACTCCAAGTACGTGACAGTTGTGACTTCTGAAGATGCTGTCTAAATGATGGCATCAATGCAAAAACACGGTGGATAGAACACAAAATAACACTGTTCAGCCAATGTTTTATCAGTTGACGATTGGCACAGTTCTTCCAACAGTACTAAACAATTCAGTAGCTTATAACACGAGCGTGCGCGTGACCGAATGGCAGCGCGGATGCTCCATAAAATTTCGGGTACGATATACGAACGAGAAAGTACCTGTGCTCGTGATATTCAGCCAGTCAAAACGATATATGTTTCTTTCTCTTAGAACTTGCAATTAGGATCATACCAGTCCACATTACTTTTCCGTAACCAACGCGACGAGATTCATTATTGTTCTCCCGATACGACACACGGAACCGATAGACGTCACCTTTTGGATAAACTTTGATACCGCGTCGTGAAGACTCATATTAAACACAAAACTTGTGTGGGAAACATTTTCAATTACTTCACCATAACTTTTAAGATAGACGCTGTAGCCACGGCGTCAGCGCTCGGCAGAGAGGCGACTATCGATAGTCAACCGTACAATTTTATGTTACAACCGTGATAGAGGAACAACTTAATTTGGCCTCAGTGCAAGACAGAACTACGGCTCACAACATACATTCTTACTTAGAAAACATTACTGATGAACATAACCAGTAGTATGTTCATAGACATTCCAGAGCAGCAGTTACCCTAAAACCTGCTGACGTCTCTTGCAGTAATTTTCCCGAAAGCCATGACATCATCAATTACGTTGAGCAAATGACATCATGAAGGTTGAGTATGATGGTAAATTTAAAAATTAGAGACTACATAAGGCGGAAAATTAAAAGAACTAAGAAGGCAATGGTGATCTTTGACATACTTGGAGATTGCGAAAGTACTGACTCACTGACTAAGCAAAATGGCAACACCTATCTTTGCCTCCCCTCCACTCCCTCCTCCTCTCCTCCAAGCCGATCCTAGCACTTCACAGCTCGTTAAAATGATACAACAAATTAAAATGTAGCCCCAGAGCGGCAACAAAGCCATGCACAAATGTACCTGAATATTTGAATTTTTATAACGATGATTGGTACAGATTCCCCCACATGGGAATAACAGACATGAATAACATTCATGTTTAAAGCATGACAGACTCCCAGTACAAAGGTCGATATCGAACTCTCAGTAACGAACATCCACATTGCACCTGTTATTCATGCTACCTACCAAACTGTTGAGAAGTCCTTGGGGTATACTGTCCCACTGCGCTCTCGAGGAGGTTTTCAGTTCTTGCACGGTTCGGGAAGGAAGTGTTTGTTGAGAAACACGTCTGCCAAGAGCATCCCAGGTATGCTCTATACGTTTATGTCGGGGGTACGCAGGTAATTCCATTCCTTCAATATCTTCACTTTTCAGTGCGTCCGACACATAATCGGTCCTGTGTGGACGGAAATAGTCGTCCTAGAACAAGAAGTGGGTACCTGCCGCACACGAAAACAGACGTACGTGATTCAGAATAATCTTTCTGAAATACCGCTATACTGTAAGGTACCTCATGCAAATATGCACAGCGGTGTTTGGCCGTTGTGCATAATTCCTGCCCACACCATATCGCCTAGGCCTTGCCGATGACGTTCCTAAACATTCTGTGGTGTGTATCGTATTCTAGACTCTCTCCACACTACCTGGTGGCCAGAATCAGTTTCCAGAGTAAAGGGGCATTCGTTGGAGAAATTCACTCTGTTGCTGATCCCAACCAAAATGCTCCCTACATCAACGAACCTTCTGCTTTTCCTTTTACTAACATTGGTCGGGTTTTCTGCAGTAATTGTCGGTTGTTCCGCAGCAATGGGTAAATGTTTCTTAGCAAGGATCTGCTTTTGTGGAAAGGGTGCTTCCGGACGCCATGAAGAGTACAGGGTGCAGCCAACTGCAGGTGTCATGTGGGTACCAATAACGTGTGTCGCTTTGGATCAGAGCAGAATCTATCTAGTATCGGGCGGCTAGCGGAAATGGTAAAGACTGCCAGTCTTGCTTCCGAGATTAAGGCGGAGCTCACCATCTGCAGCATCGTCGATAGAACCGACTGTGGTCCTTTGGTGCAAAGCCGAGTATAGGGTCTGAGTCAGAGGCTGAGGCGGTTCTGTGACCGTGATGGTCAAGGAGTAAGGTAGTTGTACATTCCTTGACTTGCGCCATCGCGTGGTGGGTTTCCGGGTTCCGCTTAATAGGTCAGGAGTCCACTACACACAGGAGGCGGCTACACGGGCAGCAGGGCTGTGTGGAAGGGACTGGATGGTTGTTTAGGTTTAGTGGGTCTCAAGGAACCACAGAAGGGGCGTCCGTCAGAAAGTGGGCAGGTAAAACACAGTAAGGTAGTTGTGGAAACGATTGGTATTGTAGTTGTAAATTGTCGTAGCTGTGTTGGGAAAGAACCAGAGCTCCAAGCCCTAATGGAAAGCACTGAAGCTCGAATAGTTGTAGGTACAGAGAGCTGGCTAAAGCCGGAAATAAGTCCAGCCGAAATTTTCTCAAACGATCTAAGGATAGATTAAATACAGTTGGTAGTGGAGTATTTATTGCTGTCAGAGGTAGTTTGCCTTGTAGCGAAATTGAAGTACATAGTTCATGTGAGACAGTATGGGTAGAGGTTGTACCTGACAATCGGACTAAACTATTAATTGGATCGTTTTACCGACCCCCGACTCAGGAGACATAGTTGCTGAACAGTTCAAAGAAACCTTGAGTCTCATTTCAAATAAGTACCCCGCTCATACAATTATAGTCGGTGGTGACTTCAATGTACCCTCGATATGCTGGAAAAATTATACGTTTAAGGCCGGCGGCAGGCATAAAACATCATCCGAAATTGTACTGAATGCTTTCTCAGAAAATTATTTTGAATAATTAGTTCATGATCCCACTCTAAGCGTAAATGGTTGCGAAAGCATACTTGGCCTTTTATCAACAAATAATCCTGTACAAATAGTGAGTGTTGTGACGAATACAGGGATTAGCGACCACAAGGCAGTTACTGCTAGGCTGAATACCGTAACACCTACAACCATCAAAAAGAAACGCAAAGTATATCTATTTAAAAAAGTTGATAAAAATGCTCTTAACACCTTTTCAAGAGACAGCCTTCACTCCTTCCGATCTGATGATGTAAGTGTAGAAAAGTTGTGGAATGTTTTCAAAGAGATAGTATCAACAGCAATTGAGAGATATGTACCACATAAATTAAAAAGTGATGGTACTGATCCCCCATGGTACACAAAACGGGTCAGATCGTTGTTGCAGAAGCAACGAAACAAGCATGCCAAATTTAAAAGAACGCAAAATCCCCAAGACTGGCAAAGTTTTACAGAAGTTCGAAATATGGCGCGTACTTCAATGCGAGATGCTTTTAATAATTTCCACAACGAAATTCTGTCTCGAAATCTGGCAGAAAACCCAAAGAGATTCTGGTCATACATAAAGCACACCAGTGGCAAGACACAATCAATACCTTCACTGTGCGATAACAACGGTGAAGTCACTGATGACAGTGCCACTAAAGCAGAGTTATTGAATACGGTTTTCCGAAACTCCTTCACCAAAGAAGACGAAGTAAATATTCCCGAATTCCAATCAAGAACAACTACCAAGATGAGAAACGTAGAAGTAGATATCCTCGGTGTAACAATGCACCTTAAATCACTTAATAAAGGCAAGGCCTCCGATCCAGATTGTATACCAGTCTGGTTCCTCTCAGAGTATGCTGATAAAATAGCTCCATATTTAGCAGTTAGGCCTATACACAACCACTCGCTCACAGAAAGATACGTACGTAAAGACTGGAAAATTGCTCAAGTCACGTCAATACCCAAAAAGGGAAGTAGGAGTAATCCGCTGAATTACATGCCTATATCACCAACGTCGATTTGCAGTAGGGTTTTAGAACATATACTGTATTCGAAAATTATGAAGTACCTCGAAGAAAACGATTTATTGACATACAGTCAGCACGGATTCAGAAAATATCGTTCTTGTGAAACACAACTAGCTCTTTATACTCATGAAGTAATAAGTGCTATCGATAGGGCATGTCAAATTGATTCCATATTTTCAGATTTCCAGAAGGCTTTCGACACGGTTCCTCACAAGCGTCTTCTAATCAAACTGCGTGCCTACGGAGTATCGACTCAGTTGTGCGACTGGATTCGTGATTACCTGTCAGAAAGTTCACAGTTCATAGTAATAGACGGAAAGTCATCGAGTAAAACAGATGTAATGTTCGGCGTGTCCCAAGCAAGTGATATAGGCCCTCTATAGTTCCTGATCTATATTAACGACATAGGAGACAATCTGAGTAGCCGTCTTAGATTGTTTGCAGATGATGCTGTCATTTACCGTGTTGTAAAGTCATCAGATGATCAAAACGACTTGAAAAATGATTTAGTTAAGATATCTGTATGGTGTGAAAAGTGGCAATTGACCCTGAATATAAAAATGTGCGAAGTTATTCACATGAGTACTAAAAGAAATCAGCTAAATTTCGATTAAGCGGTAAGTCACACAAATCTGAGGGCTGCAGATTCAACTAAGTACTTAGGGATTACAATTACAAATAACCTAAATTGGAACGATCACATAGATAATATTGTGGTTAAAGCAAACCAAAGACTGCGATTCATTGGCACAACACTTAGAAGGTGCAACAGGTCTACCAAAGAGACTGCTTAAACTACGCTTGTCCGCCCTATTCTGGAGTACTACAAAGAAGGGCAGCTCGTTTTGTACTATGGCGAAATAGGGGAGATAGTGTCACATACATGATACGTGAATTGGAATGGCAATCATTAAAACAAAGGCATTTTTCGTAGCGACGGGATCTTCTCAAGAAATTTCAATCATCAGTTTTCTCCTCCGATTGCGAAAACATTCTGTTGGCACCCACCTACATAGGGAGAAATGATCATCACGATAAAATAAGATAAATCAGGGCTCGCACGGAAAAATTTAAGAGCTCGTTTTTCGCGCGTGCCGTTCGAGAGTGGAACGGTAGAGAGACAGCATGAAGGTGGTTTATTGAACCCTCTGCCAGGCACTTTATTGTGAGTAGCAGAGTAATCAAGTAGATGTAGAAGTAGATGTTCCATATGAATTGTCAAGCAGTGTAAGACACACATGTTGCACTGAAAATCACACATGGGCAATACTGCTGATCCAACTTACCGCTTAAAGTGCACTTGTCTACGAGAACGACCAGTATAAAAATGTTACTCCCGTGTCTAAATTTGTCAGGTACATCTTTCTAACACCATTATCAGAGTCAGCCAAATATTAAAGTCATCCTATACTGGGGTATGATCTTCATCTTGCAATTCAAAAGCCGGCCGCGGTGGTCTAGCGGTTCTAGGCGCTCAGTCCGGAGCCGCGCGACTGCTACGGTCGCAGGTTCGAATCCTGCCTCGGGCATGGATGTGTGTGATGTCCTTAGGTTAGATAGGTTTAAGTAGTTCTAAGTTCTAGGGGACTGATGACCACAGATGTTAAGTCCCATAGTGCTCAGAGCCATTTGAACCATTTGCAATTCAAAACGCTGGTCATCTCCTACTGTCGCACAGTGAAAACTGCATAAATCTTTGGTGGAATAGCATACTGAACAGTTATAATACATTACGAAATCTGATACGCATTTTTGAATGAAAGTCGACTTAAACTGTATAATTTATTTGTGACAAATGAGCATTTTTTGCGGACAGGGCCTCGAACTCATACTTCCCGCTTTATGCGAGCGGTCGTCTTATACGCCTCAGATATCTGAGCACGCCTCCAGGACCGACCCAAACTTCCATATGTGATTCCCGCCAGAGGGAAACATTCGATACGAATCATCGTTTTAACCGGTTGAGGCATGTAATACTTATGATGCAACTTTAAAGTTTCTGTGTTGACAAATCTTGTGCAACAATTTTCCTTCAGACGTGCATGCATGTCTGAAGGAACAGACACCGCTCAACGCTCCACAGCTGCTCAATTGCGTAATAAGTATTACATGTGTATACGGGTTAAAACGACGACCATATCAGCCATTACCTCTTACCGGTTACCTGTTTACTGTTTAACATTTACCATTTGACATTACATGTTACTCATTACCAATCACCCACAGTCTGTTTCCCTGTCACGCTGAAGAAGGGCCCCTATTAGCTGACACCCTCCCGGTAACTGACACCCCACGGCAAGTGCTGGTAAACTTTATAAAGTTCCCAGAACAAGTCTGACTTATAAAATTCCTGAAAAATATCGCTTTCAAAGACAACGTTTCCATTGCGTAATAGCATTATTTAGCATAGTCCTTGGAAGATGACAGAACCTTTTGTACAGCAAGATTAAGCACTAACATGGTGTCGCTACAAAGTTTGGCTGACTTCGCAAGAACAGAAACCCTCGTTTCTTTCCCACAAGAATGTGTATTACTACTGTCTAGTAAGCTATTCCATAGAAGTGTCATCCATCGTTTTCATCATATGCATACTGTGTGCTTAACGTAGGAACTTTAACATCGGAATTTTGAAAAAAAGTTAGCGAAAATTTTAGTTGGCTGGTGGGCGTCAACCTGCTTTGTCACAAGTGGTCTGAAATGATTGTAGCCGTACTACTATATAACCTCCGTATGAAAAAATTTCGTTGGTTGGGCATCACCTTCAGTGATTGGTCATATGTCTGGTGTCGTGGCTATGATGAGGAAAAAGTTTGAAGTAACTGGTTTCAGCCGGAAATACGATAGATCACATTAGATCATAGAGTACCAGCGTTCATGGCTCATACTTATGTCATTGATGATTTTTATTTTATGGGCAATAGAAGATGATCCAGGTCATTTTCCCGTGCCAAACGTTTCAACATTTTCCGAACGTTGTGTGAATACGTACAAACAGCTTGGCTTGCTGGGCTTCAAAACTGCTATCTATGTCTTCGTAGCTTCTAATGATGTCACTAGCATTATGAGTCAAAACTTTGTTCAGAAAAACATGCCTTGGACCATGTTCATAAAACAGATATCACCGACGAATACACTGCTTATGTTCCACTTCTCACAGTTGCAGTCACTGTGGAAGTTTTTTTCCCATGTATTCGCTGCTCCAGCAATGCGCTCTCAGGCGACCGGCCTTCTTGTATTGCTCGCGAGGTCGCAGGTGGGCATCACTCGAGTCCATACCTACTCTATAGTATCTACACTATCACTTATTAATTTCAATACAACCAATAAATAACATCTAGTTCTCTGTAGATAAGGTCTAATACCGTGGGCTCGGTTTAGGAAGCGAAGGAATAGTAAGACAGCTATACATACGTCATGATTTATGTTTGTGGTCATCGAGATACAGTAGTATCCAACAATGTTGTGTACATTAACTTTATGTACCTATCTGATATTTTTGTTTACCTATTTGATGACGGACGCCGCATTTGGTGCACCTGTGTTGTTCCCTGTAGTGATGTGATGTCCTCAGCGAACGGCAAGCATTGCTACGATACAAACATGTGATTCCTGCGTGTCAGTTCCTTTGTGATATTGAAGTGTGCACATCGTTAGTATGGCTCCAAGAGTGGAGATATCCATAGAAAAACGTGCTGCAATTGTAGCACTTAGCCAACCAGGTTTATCTATTCGCCAAACTGCGAAACAGTGTAGTGTGTCTGTACATCCTTCACCGCCGGAAGACTACAGGTAGCGATAAGGAAATACCATTACCAGGACGACCACGTAAAACAACTGAGAGTGATGATAAATATATCCGAATTATCAGTAAGGGAAATATATTCAAAACAGCGCCACAAATTCGTGCAGAATTGGTAGAAATGAACACGACGACAATATCTGTTGCAACAGTAAAAAGGAAATTGACTGAAGCAGGCTTTAAAGGATGCGTCACAGCAAGAAAACCCTTTCTGTGGGGCATAAATAAACAGAAGAGACTTGAATGGGCTAGAAAACATCGTAATTGGACATCGTAAGAGTGGACGAATGTGTTACTCACCGATGAATTGAAGTTCGAGACTTTCGGAACCAGTAGCAGAATATTTTTTCTCCGATTTGTACGTGAAAGCGTAGCCCAGCAGTGTGTTCTGCCTACAGTTAAACACGGTGGAAGTTCTATTATGGTTTGGGGATGTTTTGCCGGAGACTGTGTTGCCGACATTTGAAAACAGAATGCTGTATGGATCAGAAGCAGTACCACCGCATACATCAGTATCATGCAACACGAAGTGGATTGCGCTTAAAGCGGACAGATTTATCTGGGAAGTTAATATATCCAGCAAGGAACATCTCTGGAATATTGTTAAGGATGTGTGGAATCATATAGATTCATAATACCTACAAAAACTGATTGATCGCATGCCTCGAGTTTGTGAGGCAGTTATTAAATCGAAAGGAGGATACTTTGATGAAAGTAAAATATAATGATAGTGATTGTATTATATATAAATGGAAGTTAATATAATTATTTTTTGTGAGAAGTAACGTTTGATTTGTGTTGTAAATCTGAAATACCATGGTGTATTGAAATTAATGATCGGTAGTGTACGTGAGGTCAGAACACTCGTAAATGGGCTGATGGGGAAGGCTGTAGTGTCGGAGCCAGACGACAAGGCTACACGCCACAGATAATTCTCGTGTGCCTCTAGTAGTGAAACCTGCGTATATGTTAAGACGCTGTCGTGCTCCTGGCAGCTTGTATTGTTCTACGCTATAGCAAAAAAAACGTAAGATATGAACGGTTTAGTTATCTCTACCACAACATGCGATCTTGTGCTGCATTTGTTTCACGTAACCCCGCAAACCCTAAATTACCATCAACAGTTTCAAATTTAATGTGTAAGCAAGGTGAAAATCTTCTTCCAAGAACGTCGAGAATCACTGTCAAAGTTTAATTGGACATTGTTCGGTAACTTGAGGTGAGATATATGCCAGTATCTTTTAAAGAACTACCGATTCCATTGCCTCTCTGGCTTGCACATTCCTTTGGCATACAGAGGTGTCGGAGTGGTAGGACACTTATAAGTAGCCCCGGCTTTTACATCAGCTTGCAGGAATATGTTTCAGTCTTACTCTCCTATAATTTTAAAGTTATCGGATACGTAGATTAGGCAGTTTCTTGGAGGTAAGCTTATTCCTAAGGTACATCCGTCGGTAATTAGAATCTCAACTATGTAGCCTACGACACACTATCCACACGATTCACACAAACACAAAATAGTCCGATACAAAAGTCTTGAAAGTGATTTAGGTTGAAAATTAGATAATACGCTTGTACAGAACATTCGTTTTTGTTTATTTCTTGATTACAAATCACATTAAAACGGTTTCTAACTGTACTCGCATGAGTTAGCCATTGCCATTCTGTTTTTTATGGTCGCCTTTTCAGCATTAAACGTTTCGTGATCGACAAATGAACGTCTCTAAAACAACACCCGCGATCGCGCACTCATACATATTCGAGACCTCCTGACGTGATTCCTCCGAGAACGGTTCGAGTGCCACAGACTCACTGCCACCAGCCAACCGATCTCAGGCGCCAACTCGCCCCTTCCAGAACCATAAGGCATCCCCGTCAGCAATACCGCTGCACCGTTGCAAAGAGGCGCACTGTTCTGTAGCAAAAAGCGTAAGGGGCAAATTTGATGCGTCGTTCCCGTGTCGACGTCCATAACCTTGAACACTGGAATCCCATTCCGGTTCACATCTTTGTATGTCAATCCACATTTCCTACCCCATTCCTTCCCCTTCGGAGTTTATGTTCTTCGTCTAATCACCTCGCCGAAGACAAGACGATAATCCTTCAATTTTCTTTTATCCTTCTACACGTAGTCCATCGAACTCGTCTGGAATTTGACTGATCGTTAATTTATTCGCCTTATTCGTCCATTAATGACGTTTTGTTGATTCGAATGTAAACTACACGCTTCAGAAAAATATACAGGCTTTCTCTGGTTCTATGCCAAGATGTTTAGAGCTTATGATGCAGTACGTGAGGCCTTCACTATAAACTAATTTCAGTATGTGTCATGAATAATATATGCTGTCTAAAGCTCGTCTCAATCCCATGTATAGCTCACCCATATTTCTAAGTCTTCGGAGACATTCGATTGGTAAATACAAAAGGCAACATACATCCGATATAGTAAATACAGAGACGAAAACATTAATCAGTGCCATTGGATGATGAAACGTGTATTCCTAAGCTAGGTACTTTGGTCACTACGTAACGCATGTATAGTAGGAGGATAGTTTGGTTAATAGTATTGAAGGAATAGCCATAGATAAAACTTCCATTCATGTTCGAAGAATAAAGCAGGCAAAGTTACTACATCACATACCCGGGGCGGGCAATGATCCACTGGTACGCTGACAGATACTACTAGAATCATCCTCTTACATCTACATACATAATCCGCAAGCTACCGAGCGGTGGATGTCAGAGGGTACCGCATACACTTCTAGTCATTTCCTTTCCCCTTACATTGGCAAAGAGAGCGAGAGAAAAACGACAGTTTATATGTCTTCGTACGAGCCCTGATTTCTCTCATCTTCGTAGACCTTATGTGAAACATACTTTGGTGGCAGTAGAATAGATCTGCAATCTGCCTCGAACGCCGGTTCTCTAAATTCCCACAATCGTGTCTCGCAAAGGGAGCGTCGACTTCCCTCCATGGATTCCCATTTGAGTTAACGAAGAATTTCAGGAATACCTGAGTGCTGATCGAACCTACCGGTAACAAATGCAGCAGCCTAATTCTGAATTGCTTCGATGTCTTTCTTATATCCAACCTTGTGGAAATGCCAAACACCCTGTTAGTACTCAAAGTGGGTCTCACTAGCGTCCTACACGCTGTCTCCTTTAATACATGAGCTACACTTTCCCAAAATTCTCTCAATAAATCAAAGTTGAGCTATCCCCTTCCCGTCTGTCTACCTGACGTATTCACTCAATTTCGTAGCGCTTTGCAACGTTACACCTATCTAGAAAAGTTTTTACTGAGTTTAACGAAGGCGATGTTGGCCTGATATATTCGACGATGCCCTTTGGCTACACTGACTAAATGATTCTTCTAAGAAATACCAAATTAAGATAACCTGATGATGCCTAAATAAGGCGAAAAGCGTAGTTGGAAACTAAAAAACTAAAATTGCAACCAAGACTGTTTTTAACAAATATTTAATCGATGCCAGGTCATTTATGTATATAGACAATAGTAGCGGTCTTATCATACTATCCTGGGTCATTCCTGACGATACCCTTGTCTCTGATGAACACTCTTACAAACAAAGCACAATTTTAAGTTTATTCAGCTTGGACGCCCAGTTCCAGTTTATAGTACTGAAATGTTTATTTCGCGTCGTCATTGCCTGTTGACTTCACCACTGGGCTGCAGGCAGATACAGTAGTATACTTTGTCTTCGAAATAGAAACAATATATCGTTATTACATGACAATCTGAAATTGTAGCACACCACCCAGGTGACCAGGAGCCCCATACATTTTGTGAATGGCCTGCGCGTAGCCTAGGGAAGGGAGCATAAACCCAAGGTAGATGAAGGTGAAAGAGACAAGAAGAAAGTCTGGAACAGTACTCCAGGTTGTCGGAAAGATATTATCCTCTCTGATCACTCCCATTAGAAAACGTTACTTCTTGATCCAAAAGAGATGGGAAATGTGAAAACCGAACTTTAAGTTTTTGTATATGGACCATAGATATCTTATGATGTGTCCTTATGTTGTATTAAGATCGCTTTCATCGCGAAGTCTTACTGCCGTAAGCATTGCCATTGTCATTCTAAGTGTCAGAAAATCGTTCTTCTGAAGACTACATACACTGTCAAGCCAAAGGATTAAGATAACCTGCTTGATAACAAGTCGGTCCACTTGCGACACGCAGTACAGCAGCGATTCTGCGTGGCATGAATTCGACAAGTTCTTCATAGCTTTGCGGTGGTATGTGGCACAATATGTCTACACACAGGTCACCCAATGCCTACAAATGACGGGAAAATAGTTTGTGGGAGCAGAGCTGATGGCCCATAGCCTCCCAGATGTTTCCATCGTGTTCAGGTGAGGCCTATTCGGTCATCAATGTAAATTTGTTACGGTGCTCCTGAATCCTCTGTAACATGATTTGGCCTTGTGATCCAACCAGTTATTATGCTGGAATACCATCAAGCGTGAATGGATGCAGGTAGTCCACCGTAACGTAGTTCTAAGGTATCGTGGCTCCTTCGGTTACTATCACAGGCTTCATGGAAGCCTAGGTGAATGTGCCCCATCGAATAATACTGCTCCTACCTGTCTGAGTGTATAGCACAGTGCACGATACGAGCAGACGTTCACCAGGATGTTGCCGGACACAGCTGTCGACCTTGTGTGATTCGTGCGATTAATCCGACCAGGATACAAGTTTCCGCTGATGCAACCACAAGGAACCTGTGTCTACTGCAAAAAAAATGGTTCAAATGGCTCTGAGCACTATGGGACTTAACATCTATGCTCATCAGTCCCCTAGAACTTACAACTACTTAAACCTAACTAACCTAAGGACATCACACAACACCCAGTCATCACGAGGCAGGGAAAATCCCTGACCCCGCCGGGAATCGAACCCGGGAACCCGGGCGCGTGAACGCTACCGCACGACCACGAGCTGCGGACTGTCTACTGCAATCTTAATCATCGATGCCTCCTGCGGGGCAACACATTCAGCGATATGTGCTAAAAGCAGTTGTACCTGCTGCAGCACTGTACTCTGTCGTCACATATGCCCCAGATCGCTGCCTATTCCGCTCTTCAGACGAAAAAGACTCTAATCTTCGTTTCCTATGCTTGGGCATGGACGACCAACACCTAATCGCCTACTGGTGGTTTCACAGCCGTTCAGCCACTTTCCGTCGATGCTCACAACAGTAGCAAGCGGACGGACGACTAACTCAATGTTTCCGCAGTGTTGTTTCCCAGATATCGGACCATAATAAATTGCCGTTTGTGGAAGTCGCTCATATCAGAGGATTACCCTACCTGTGGCCCGTACATTCGCTACAATGGCTCTCCACTCATCTCTCTTCGACTTACATACATTCCTTACAACGTCAGTTACCCGCAGTGCCACCGGCCGTATTAATTCCGCCGGTGGTAATGGTTACGTCTTGCCTCGTCAGTGTAATTTATGCTGCTTAAGACTTGAAAACTTCGTGGCAGCTGTCTAACTGTATTGTATGAAACAGTTGTCGTATTTCACATCCCATGAAGACTCACACATCAATGAACAACAGAGTAAACTCCAAGCCTAGAGCTGCATCACAGGTCATCCAGTGCTACACAGAGAGACCAGCTCTGTTGATTCTATCAGCAGATATCATCTATGCCAGACTGAACACACGCCCCCGGCTTGGATTTGCCTTTAACCTTTGCCGAGCGCGTGCGCTGCTACGAACAACGGGAACCTCAGCAGGTCAAAGCGGTGTAGTGCTAAGCTGGTAATTATTGTGACAGGAAATTGAATAGTCAAAGAGAACTTCGCTAATGCTATGTTTTAACTTTAAGGGCAGTTTCAGTTTATGTAAATGTAACGAAGTTTTTTCTATGAATGATTATACGCTTGTCTTGGCGCCCAAGACAGCTGGATAGTAGTTAGTGCAAACACGGTGGCAGATCCCCTCAAAGACACCATGCCTAAGATGATGGACGTTCTAGTATTTCTGCCTCAAATATTACGATTTCGTTGTGAACAATCGAAGACATTATAAATGAAATTACCATTTTTTTAGAGAAAAATAGCGTTTGAACCAGAATATATTTCAAAAGAAAAAGAAACGTGTACTCCACTAGGATATGCACAGCTTTAGCACAGGAAGCGGTTTGTAGATCTCCTCTTTTCATTCTTAATTACTCTTCATTGTAAAAGATTCGTTATCTGTTGATAACTTCAAACACTGAAGCTTGTGCTCCGTCTCTAATGAACTCGATGTAGACGGGACGTTAGACCCCATCTTCCTTCCTCCTCTTGATATGTAGACAGAAGAGGTGATCCAGAAAAGAAAGCCGCACGGGGTAGCCGTGCGATCTGGGGCGTCTTGTCACGGTTCGCGCAGCTCCCCCCGTCGTAGGTTCGAGTCCTCCCTCGGGCATGGGTGTGTGTGTGTGTGTGTGTGTGTGTGTGTGTGTGTGTGTGTTGTCCTTAGCGTAGGTTAGTTTAAGTTAGATTAAGTAGTGGGTAAGCCTAGAGACCGTTAACCTCAGCAGTTTGGTCCCATAGTCCTTGCATAAAATTTCAAATTTTCCAGAAAAGAAACGAATCATTTAATCGAGGTAAAATTCAAAATTGTGGTACAACCTAGGTTCTGAACACCTTTTCTTCAGCAGTTTCATGAAATCTAAGCTAATTTCTTGTATCTCACTAACAACATAAAAGATAGTAATTGTGAGTTAACGAGTGTTTCGCTCTCATTTAAGTATATGGCCGAAAAAGTCAGCCGTCAGGATTTGTGTAACGAACCGTGTCGTCGAGGACCGTGTGCCACAAAGAGCGCAGATTCACATCGAGATGGGGAAATTCATAGGCATCTATTGTCTACTGGGGCCTAAGCTCTGTAGTGTGCGAGTGAGACAGACGAGAACCTACATCATAGGGAAACCCAGAGAACCACAGTAGTGTTTAATACGGAGGACCAAAGATCGTCCATAAAGGGAAACATTTATGAAAACTGTTCAGTTCTGTAGTAATTCGGGGAATTAAGCCACAGTTACTTTAATCTACCATCCTTCATAAATTATCATGGTGATCCAATAAAACTTGAATATTGGTCATATCTGTAATAGTTTAGGATTTACTGTTAAAGTGAAATTAACAAGTTTTGTGACAAAGATCAGAATGCTAATATCTGAACGCTTTAGTCGATCTTAACGATCGACATTTCATATAGAAGCGCATCATTAAAATGACAAATGTTGTAAATATCACCTCTGTAACTTCACTTGTTTAAAAGATATAGTAAATTTAAATTACCAGTATTTTCAATTAAGCATCAGATCATCATTTCCTCTACACAAAACACACTGAACGATGACAGCATGACACCTTATTGAATCATTAGATAATAGAATATTTGTTGTAAAGTTAAGTGCATAACACTTACTTTTGTTCTTTATTGATTTATCATAAAACACATTGGTCAAAGGCTACTGGCCGTGACATTCAAAGTTAAGAAGGAAATTGTATTGGTTTTGTGTAAAAGAATTTAACGTTTATTATGTAATGGATATTATTGTTATTTTATTTAGAACGTAAAATCGGTCAACTTTTGATTATTTAAATATGTTAAAACGTAAAATAATGCAGGACAAGCTGTAGCCAATCAGATGGAAAGCTTCAGGAAAGGGAACTGCCCTATCCAGGTGAGCGAGGGTATTCGGCGTGCGGGAAACGAGGCCTGGGACTGGCAGAGGGAGTGCTGGTGCAAAGGTGAAAGCGGGCAGTTCTGGTCTAGACACTAAAGGTAACAGTAAGGGTGGAGACGCGAAGTGAAACGACATCGAAAATTTCGCGTTGTGTGGTATTGCGGGACTTAAGTCTCTGATAGGTGAGCAGCGCGCGCCTGGAGTGAACTCTAATTTTTCGTTTAAATATCAAGGTGGAGTATTGTGTTGCGCTATGAGATTGTGAATGATCGAACTGTGTCAAGTGGATATGCGCTCGATTGTAACAGTATCGCTTAATACGACCACTTTCGTTATTAGTTTGTTTTCTGAATAAATATTACTGTAACCAAATCGCAGCTTTGTGGGGTCCATCATTTATAGGTCATTAATTTAGTTTCCTATATTATTATTAATGTTATTATATATTACGTTAACTTTGTCTCTCGCAAACTTGCCATCAGCCAGACAATTTAACATAAGGGCCACAAGTGTCTAATTTTACGCGTGTAATGCGACACGTGCGGTTCAACCCCTAGACGAGTTTGAGCCAAGACATTTCGACGAAGAGGAACCGCATGTCAGCCCGAACATCTTTGGGATGTTAGCTCACATAATTAATTAATATTACTGACATTTGGAGAAAGTGTTAGGTGTCGATATAATTTAAGGGAAGATATTTAAATTAAGACACATATATTTGGGTAAAAACTAGTCTTCCACCACTCTTATGGAAGCGTTAGTGTGGTACTCGATTCAATACCATGTCTGCGAGCAAACACTGACGTGTAATATATTAACCTACCTTCCTGTGTATTAGGGCTACTTCTACTCGTGCTACGCTACAGAGAAGATACACAGAATATTTCAAGAACGAAATTCTGCGGAGCTGTCAATATCACGACTATACGTTACTCCACGAGAGACACACTAGCTTATACGCCGAGCCAAAACATTACACAGGTACGAGACTCCACGACTTACCGTTAGGCAAGCCGGCTGAGATGGCCGAGCAGTTCTAGTCGCTTCAGTCTGGAACCGCGCGACCGCTACGGTCGCAGGTTCGAATCCTGCCTCGGGCATGGATGTGTGTGATGTCCTTAGGTTAGTTAGGTGTAAGTAGTTGCCGGCCGGAGTGGCCAAGCTGTTCTAGGCGCTTCAGTCCGGAACCGCGCGACTGCTACGGTCGCAGGTTCGAATCCTGCCTCGGGCATGGATGTGTGTGGTGTCCTTAGGTTAGTTAGGTTTAATTAGTTCTAAGTTATAGGGGACTGATGACCTCAGACGTTAAGTCCCATAGTGCTCAGAGCCATCTGCACCATCTGAACCATTTGAACCGTTAGCCAAACATGAGGTATCCCACTCGTTGAAGTGTACAGAAGCCAAAAGGGGTATGTCTAGTTGTATATCGAATCAAGAAGTCTTTCAAGCGGAGTTAATATAGATCTGTCCTTAAATGTTTCTATAAGAAAGAAACTGAAAGAGGTTGGCAAAATGGCTCTGAGCACTGTAGCGCCTAGAACCGCATGGCCACTCCGGCCGTCTGAGAGAGGTGACGCGCCGATAAGCACACTGGTTTCACATTAGGGAGTGGTGAGGTTCCAATCTACGTCCAGTTATCTAGATCCCAATTTTTCATGGCTTCACTAAATGAATTAATTCGGATGGCGGTAAGGATTCTATCAATAGTCCAAAGTCGATTTCCTACCAAATCCTAGTCTGAGGTTGTCCATCTTCTCTAACGGCCAAGACCTCGACCGGGTAGCAACCATTAAGTTATCTCTTTCCATCCTTTAGAAAGAAGAAACTGTAGAGTTAAAGTATTCGACATAAACGCATAAGATATTAACAAAAGCATTGGAATATGCTGGCATAGATACTCTGTAATAATCAGGAGATTAGAGAAAGTGTTTTGAATCAGTGAAACGCATGTTGGTAACTTACATTCGTTGAACTTCCGTTGTTGAACGTTAGAAACTCTCAAATGTCGCTTATTTAAGTCATTCAAGGAGCATTAAGACTGAGAAATATTTCACAAATAAAGGACTTAGTTGCACTGAATACGAAGGGAAGTACTCCCAGCGCATCATAGATTCACTTGTCTTGCTATGTAAAGGAAGAGATAAGAGATCTTTTGCAAGCATGCTAATATACAAGATTGGTGTGTGGGACGGGGTGCTGTGCTGGTGGGAGGGGGGGGGGGGGAGGGGTCGGTGGTGCTGCGGAGGGTTATGACTATTGTCTTATCAGTAGAGAAGTAACAGTAGAATGGGACGGTCAAAGGCGCTTAGTGACTTCCAACGTCGACTAGTGACAGAGTGTCACTTGAGTTACTAATCCATCAGGAGCATTTCAGCCCTTCTAAAGCTGCCCAAGTCACCTCTTGGTGGCACGATTGTGAAGTGGAAACGCGAAGGAACAATCACAGTTAAGAAATGACCAGACAGACCTCATGCATTGACGGACAGGAACCGTCGAGCATGTCGTTGATTGTATAACACCGCTTGAAGCCAGCGGAAGGAATAAATAGTGAGTTCGGAAGTACTACCAGGAGTCCAACGAGCGCAATGACTGTTCGTAAGGAGTTAAAACGAATGGGGTACAATGATCGAGCGGCTCCTCATAAGCCACTTTTTTCTGTAATCAATTACAAGCGACGCTTGCGGTAGTCTGAGGAGCTGGATGACTGGAAAAGAGTGATATTTTGTTGCAGTCAGATGCAAGGGTTTGGGTTTGGCGAATACCTGGAGAACGTTCCTGCCATCATGTGCAGTACCAATAGCAAAGTGAAGGTGGTGTTATGGTATGGAGGTGTTTTCGTGGTTAAGGTGTGGTTCCCTTATTGCGCTTAAGAAAACGCTAATACGGAAGGATATGAACAGTACAGTGTACTGCATTCAGTACGGGAACAGTCAGGACAAGATGACTGTTGTGTCAGCATGACAGAGAGCCCTGCCATAAAGCAGCATATGTTAGGCAATAGTTTTTGGACAATAATGTTTTTGATGGACTGACGTGAACCCAGTGGAACATCTTTGGGATGAGTTACATCGTCGACTTCACTTTAGACTCCAACATTGGACACCACTATCTTCTCTTATTGCAGCTCATCAGGAAGAATGGGCTGCCATTCCTCGGCAGACATTCAGAAACCTCATTGAAAGTGTACCCAGGAGAGTGAAAGCCGTCATAACCGCGAAGATTGGACACACACCGTACTGATGTTCGCCAGTAGTTGTCTCGACGGTTTGGATGAGATAGCGCATGTTTTTGAAAACTACACTGAAGATCCAAAGAAACTGGTACACCTGCCTAATATCGTGTAGGGCCCCCGTGATCATGCAGAAATGCCACAACACGACGTGGACTGGACTCGACTAATGTCCGAAGTAGTCCGGGAGGGAACTGCCCCCATGAATCCTGAAGGGCTGTCCATAAATCCTTAAGAGTACGAGGGGGTGGAATCTCTTCTGAACAACACGTAGCAAAGCATTCCAGATATGCTCAATAATGTTCATGTCTGAGGAGTTTGGTGGCCAGCAAAAGTCTTTAAACTCGGCGGAGTGTTCCTGGAGACACTCTGTAGCAATTCGGGAAGTGTGGGGTATCGCATTGTCCTGCTGGAATTGTCCAAGTCTCTCGGAATGCGCAATGGACACGAATGGATGCAGATGATAGACAGGATGCTTACGTACGTGTCACGTGTCAGAGTCGTGTCTAGACGTATCAGGGGTGCCATATCACTCTAACGGCACACTCACCACACCATTACCGAGCCTCCACCAGCTTGAAGAGTCCCCTGCTGACATGCAGTGTCCATGGATTCATGAGGTTGTCTCCATACCCGTACACGTCCATCTGTTCGATGCAATTTGAAATGAGACCCATCCGACCAGCCAACACCTTTCCAGTCGTCAACAGCCCAATGTCGGTAAGCCGATGTGTAAAGCTTTGTGTCGTGCAGTCATCAAGGGTACACAGGTACACGGTATACTCGTGAAATGGTCGTACGGGAAAATCCCCACTTCAACGCTACCTCGGATATACTGTGTCCCATCGTTGGAGCGCCGACTATAACAGCACGTTCAAACTCTCTTGCATCTTGATAGCCTGCCATTTTAGCAGCAGTAACCGATGTAACTACTGGGCCAGACACTTGTTGTCTTATATATAAGTGCCGTATTCGGCCTGTTTACAAATATCTGTATTTGAATAGGGAAGCATATACCAGTTTCCTTGGCACTTCAGTGTATTTGGATGTCTTCAACAACCAAGGGATTACATCTGCGTTTGTCAAATACTCGAGTAAATTAAACTTGGTAATATATAAAAGTGTCACTACTTGTTATCCGTAGCAAAATGGATATAGGAAGCAGTATAAGGATATAATGTTTTGTAGACGATGTAATCGTTAGAGGTTGAAATCTAGATCGAATTGGGCAACGGGGGAAGGATATCGACCGTATGTATTTCAAAATAGCCATCATCGCATCTTCCTTCAGGAATTTAATACGAATTCATCGATCGAAGCAGTGGTTGCGGCAATTGACAGCATCCAAAGGGAGCGTGATCAAACCTCCGTGCGGGCACCGGTACTGAGGTTTTGCACGCTTATCCTAAAACGATTAGAGCAAAGTTTTCGTCGATTCCTCAGAGAAAAGACATAGCTAGTTTACTTCTCAGTAGGAGCATTAATCGTTCGTCTTATTTACATCTTTTAAATCAGTGTGATCGGATGGGGAATAGAACCATACTTTTCGTGAATGTTACACTTTAAACGGTGCGCTGTCCCTCTCCGTCATTCATGCAGTAGTGACGCGTTTTGAAACATAGTTAAATCTCATAAATAGTTAAACCTCTAAATATTTCAGTACGGAGAAGAAAATAGCCTCCGTATGCTCTCGGCATTTTCGTTGAAATGTCATATATGTACGAGAAATTCTAGTGTATGCATGGGCATGAAAAGAGGGAGAGAGCGAGAGACAGAGAGAGAGAAAATCTTTTTTATGGACTCCATTCGTACATGGGTAATAAATGAAAGCGCACGCCTGCGTCATCATTCAGTAGCACGCAGACCACAGTAGTAGAAAGGCAATCATTTGGCGTGGTGGAGGTGTGTGAGAAGCGCTTACCCCGGTGGAATTTCCACTTCCACATAGGGCGCGCCACCTGCTTTCTCGCTTTTCGGGGAGAATGGAGGCGGCCCTCACGGTGGGCAGCGCGGGTTGTGGCGACAGCTGTTTGCAATATTTCACGTCAACAGGTCGCCCGCATACCGCATTCATAGCGACACGGATTTCGGTCTCAGGGAAGAATCGTGCTCTGTAACGCGATGTCGCCGGAGGCTGGCAGTGCGGTTTGAGGCCTTTCTTGTTAAAGCAGATACCACGACCCAACGCACAAAAGGCTATTTTCCCCTAGCGGTCTACGTTGCTGGCTGTCTCTTTTTTCCTAAGCAGTGTTCATTATGGCTGAAATCACATAATGAGACTAATATGGGGTTTATGACACGTTAGGCCACATTCGGTCATCAGAATGGTGGTTTTAGAGCTTCAAATAGCCTCAACCATGGGAAAACTGTACTCTACGAAGCATTGCTTCCTGACAATGCTGAACTGGTTTTATACTCTCTGGGAATTTAGTGGAGTTTAAAACTTTTTGCTCTGCAGTGAGATATAAACGGATCATTGCCTTCTGAGGGTGACGCTTTTAGACTTTGAAGATTCAACCATTTCTTACGATCCGTCTCAAAGCTTCTGTTGGTGAATACTTATTTTGTGCCATATACGTTCCCCCGGGGGTTGACAGGAGAGCCTCTGCGGTGACTGGAGTGGAAGAAAACTAACTGATAGAAAGTAAAAGTGAGCAGAGCCGCAATGAATGCGTCTAGCATTGACGATGAAAGGTAAGGGTTGGGTTCGAATCCTGGCCAGGCACAAAGTTTTAAACTGTTGGTTTAGTTACTTAGTCATTAATCTACGGATAATATGCTCATGACGCGACGTGTCAGATCACTTGCAAATAACATATATTTTCTCTGAAAAAACCCAGCAGCATGATGGCAATTTACAACTTTTACAGAAAATGATCTTTACTTAACTTTTTTCTAATAAAATTTAATTAATGGAAACCAATCACATAATCATATTACATATTCAGAAATCAATCTATGAAGTAAAAGAAGTAGTCAAGTAGAAATTATTTAATTTCTTTTAAAACGATATTCATTGTCTGCCAACACCATTAATACTCACGTAAGGTGGTCAAACATAATTATGATTTTATATTTCAATGCTTTCAGTGCAATAGGAAGATTATATTGTGGAAATTGTGACAAATTTGGTTCCTAACGTTATAATATTAATTCTACTTCCATTTTTAAATTGCAAAAAGTTCTTCAATGAAAAAATCGTAAAAAAAGTAAATTCACACACCAGGAAACTTTTGCATCACCCTGGTTCCCAAAACTCTCGAAGATAGACATTGACTGTGGATATTGTATCACAGACACAGTTCCTTTGACCGTTCAGATATGTCACTAAGCCTGCCCAAAGGTGAAAACAACAATGCATAAGCAGCGCCTATTAGACGGAGGGAGTTCGACAGCCGATCATTTCCAGTCATTCCACCAGGTAGGAGGTACACGGCTCGTGTTGTCTGTAGTTCAACCATGCCTAGACGATCAATACCGCTGTTCGGTCCCGTCCTCATTGTTACTTTGTGCCAGGAAGGGCTCTCAGCAACGGAAGTGTCCAGGCGTCTCGGAGTGAACCAAAGCGATGTTGTTCGGACATGCAGGAAATACAGAGGGACAGGAACTGTCGATAACATGCCTCGCTCAGGCCGCCCAAGAACTACAACGCAGTAGATGCCTACTACTTACGGATTATGGCTCTGAGGAACCCTGACACCAACGCCACCGTGTTGAATAATGCTTTTCGTGCAACCACAGGACGTCGTGTTACGACTCAGACTGTGCGAATAGGCTGCATGATGCCCAACTTCACTCCCGACATCCGTGACGAGGCTTATCTTTGTAACCACGTACCATGCAGCGCGGTACACAGGGGCACAAAAACATGCCGAATGGACCACTCAGAATGTGCATCACATTCTCTTCAGCGATGAGTGTTGCATATGCTTTCAACCAGATAATCCTCGGAGACGTGTTTGGAGACAACCCTGTCAGGCTAAACGCCTTAGACACAGTGTCCAGCGAGTGTAGCAAGGTGGAGGCTCCCTGATGTCTTAGGGTGGCATTATGTGGGGTCGGGTGCGGGGCAAAGTCAGGACATGCGGGGACCAAGCAGCAATCGGTATTGTAATTGTCAACTGTCGAAGCTGCGTTGGTAAAGTACCGGAACTTCAAGCGCTGATAGAAAGCACCGAAGCTGAAATCGTTATAGGTACAGAAAGCTGGCTTAAGCCAGAGATAAATTCTGCCGAAATTTTTACAAAGGTACAGACGGTGTTTAGAAAGGATAGATTGCATGCAACCGGTGGTGAAGTGTTCGTCGCTGTTAGTAGTAGTTTATCCTGTAGTGAAGTAGAAGTGGATAGTTCCTGTGAATTATTATGGGTGGAGGTTACACTAAACAACCGAACTAGATTAATAATTGGCTCCTTTTACCGACCTCCCGACTCAGCAGCATTAGTGGCAGAACAACTGAGAGAAAATTTGGAATACATTTCACATAAATTTTCTCAGCATGTTATAGTCTTAGGTGGAGATTTCAATTTACCAGATATAGACTGGGACACTCAGATGTTTAGGACGGGTGGTAGGAACAGAGCATCGAGTGACATTATTCTGAGTGCACTATCCGAAAATTACCTCGAGCAATTAAACAGAGAACCGACTCGTGGAGATAACATCTTGGACCTACTGATAACAAACAGACCCGAACTTTTCGACTCTGTATGTACAGAACAGGGAATCAGTGATCATAAGGCCGTTGCAGCATCCCTGAATATGGGTAGATGCTATTTTTCTTGACTTCCGGATGGCGTTCGATACAGTTCCGCACTGTCGCCTGATAAACAAAGTAAGAGCCTACGGAATATCAGACCAGCTGTGTGGCTGGATTGAAGAGTTTTTAGCAAACAGAACACAGCATGTTGTTATCAATGGAGAGACGTCTACAGACGTTAAAGTAACCTCTGGCGTGCCACAGGGGAGTGTTATGGGACCATTGCTTTTCACAATATATATAAATGACTTAGTAGATAGTGTCGGAAGTTCCATGCGGCTTTTCGCGGATGATGCTGTAGTATACAGAGAAGTTATAGCATTAGAAAATTGTAGCGAAATGCAGGAAGATCTGCAGCGGATAGGCACTTGGTGCAGGGAGTGGCAACTGACCCTTAACATAGACAAATGTAATGTATTGCGAATACATAGAAAGAAGGATCCTTTATTGTATGATTATATGATAGCGGAACAAACACTGGTAGCAGTTACTTCTGTAAAATATCTGGGAGTATGCGTGTGGAACGATTTGAAGTGGAATGATCATATAAAATAAATTGTTGGTAAGGCGGCTACCAGGTTGAGATTCATTGGGAGAGTGCTTAGAAAATGTAGTCCATCAACAAAGGAGGTGGCTTACAAAACACTCTTTCGACCTATGCTTGAGTATTGCTCATCAGTGTGGGATCCGTACCAGATCGGTCTGACGGAGGAGATCGAGAAGATCCAAAGAAGAGCTGCGCGTTTCGTCACAGGGTTATTTGGTAACCGTGATAGCGTTACGGAGATGTTTAATAAACTCAAGTGGCAGTCTCTGCAAGAGAGGCGCTCTGCATCGCGGTGTAGCTTGCTCGCCAGGTTTCGAGAGGGTGCGTTTCTGAATGAGGTATCGAATATATTGCTTCCCCCTACTTATACCTCCCGAGGAGATCACGAATGTAAAATTAGAGAGATTAGAGCGCCCACGGAGGCTTTCAGACAGTCGTTCTTCCCGCGAACCATACGCGACTGGAACAGGAAAGGGAGGTAATGACAGTGGCACGTAAAGTGCCCTCCGCCACACACCGTTGGGTGGCTTGCGGAGTATCAATGTAGATGTAGATGTACTCCGCTGGTGGTCATGGAAGGCCCGTAATGGTTGTACGATACGTGAATCCCATCCTCCAACCGATAGTGCAACCATATCGACTGCATATTGGCGAGGCATTCGTCTTCATGGACGACAATTCGCGTCCCCTTTGTCTACATCTTGTTAATGAATTCCTTCAGGATAACGATATCACTCTACTAGAGTGGCCAGCATGTTCTCCAAAAATGGACCCTATCGACATGCCTGGGATAGACTGAAACGGTCTGTTTACGGACGACGTGACCGACCATACACTCTGAGGGATCAACGGCCGGAGTGGCCGTGCGCTTCTAGGCGCTACAGTCTGGAACCGCGAGACCGCTACGGTCGCAGGTTCGAATCCTGCCTCGGGCATGGATGTGTGTGATGTCCTTAGGTTAGGTAGGTTTAACTAGTTCTAAGTTCTAGGGGACTGATGAACTCAGAAGTTGAGTCCCATAGTGCTCAGAGCCATTTGAACCATTTTGAACTCTGAGGGATCTTCGCCAAATAGCCGTTGAGTAGCGGAATACTCTGGACCAACAGTGCCTTCATGAACTTGTGGATAATATGCCACGACGAATACAGGCATGCATCAATGCAAGAGGACGTGCTACTGGGTATTAGAGGTACCGGTGTGTACAGAAATCTGTATCACCACCTCTGAAAGTCTTACTGTATGGTGGTACAACAAGCAATGTGTGGTTTTCATGAGCTGTAAAAAGGGCGGACGTGATGCTTATGTTGATCTCTATTCCAATTTTCTGTACAGTTTTCGGAACTCTTGGAACCGAGGTGATACAAAGCTTTTATTGGTGGGTGTATATTGAGAGATAGTTGTCGCTACGAATAATTTTTTTCTAAACAGCAGTAAACATGAAATTCGAAAATGGACACCAAACAACGTTGCAACACGTTTCTTGGTGGTAGATACTTTGTGTCCAAGTGTGACATTATCCCCAGAAAATTATTCGATGTAGCGTTAATGTATCAAGATGTGCAAAGTAAGGAAATTTTATGATGCTTTTGTCACCAAAATCAGCAATTAAACATAGAGAAAAAGTTGCTGAAAACTAGCGTTTGACAGTGTACGCAATATGTAATATTCAATGCAAATCCTGATCACTATCCGTATCCAGGATTTTTTAACGTTTCGTTTTAAACATTTCCTTTTCCCCATGCTCTTTTTTAATTTTATTTTTGTTAGTAAAGATCTGTAGCTAACTGAATTAAATGATTCTTTTTTATTGCTAAGTCATTTTACCGACAACTAACTAAAAAAATTCTGAGGGTTTCTTTACTGCTCCTTCTCTCGTTGCCACTCCATTGGGCATGATTATGATGCTTACGACCACCAAAAAGAGCAGTGTATCTGCTCTGTTGGTATAAGATGGGGGGTTATATACCGGGTGATCAAAAAGTCAGTATAAATTTGAAAACTTAATAAACCACGGAATAATGTAGACAGATAGGTAAAAATTGACACACATGCTTGGAATGACGCTTGAAAGATCTCTTGCGCGCGTCGTTTGGTGATGATTGTGTGCTCAGCCGCCACTTTCATCATGCTTGGCCTCCCAGGTCCGCAGACCTCAGTCCTTGCGATTATTGGCTTTGGGGTTACCTGAAGTCGCAAGTGTATCGTGATCGACCGACATCTCTAGGGATGCTGAAAGATAACATCCGACGCCAATGCCTCAGAATAACTCCGGACATGCTCTACAGTTCTGTTCACAACATTATTCCTCGACTACAGCTATTGTTGGGAAATGATGGTTGACATAGTGAGCATTTCCTGTAAAGAACATCATCTTTGCTTTGTCTTACTTTGTTATGCTAATTATTGTTATTCTGATCAGATGAAGCGCCAACTGTCGGACATTTTGTGAACGTTAGTATTTTTTTGGTTCTAATAAAACCCCATGTCATTCCAAGCATGTGTATCAATTTGTACCTCTCTATCTACATTATTCCGTAATGTATTCAGTTTTCCAACTTATACTGACTTTTTGATTACCCGGTATATTTAGCAAGAACAGGAGCGATCCTACCATTCAGCTCATTGAACACCTGTAGTTGTTTGTCCCCACTCGGAGCAATTGCATTACCTACTACAAATATGACAAAAAGTCACGTATGAGATTTGCAACCATATGGATATTTATAAAAATTATAAGCAGTACTAACAGGCCGCTCATAACTGGTATCACCATCACATGGTCGTAATACAAAGTTCATTAAAAAATTTCAGACGCAAACAATGTCACACACTACACTGACGTTGATCTTGATCACTTTTCACTATTATCTCATCACTGTGGATTTTTATGTTTGACATTGCTTGCGTCTGCAATATTTTCGTCAACTATATATTTTGATCATCTGATGATGGGCTACGCCCGAAACGCGCAATGTAATAAAGAAGTTCAACTAACATCTTGTGACTGTTATTAGCGACGTACCATCACAGGTTACAAGTTTTGTAAATTCCACAACTTATCTAACATGAGACTTTGATCCCAATAATTTAAATATGTGCTCAACTATTGACAAATTACACTTTAGCAGACATATAATTACGTTTCTCCAACAGAATGTTGTGATTTACACTGTCGAATGTATTAGACAATCCGCGAAAATTGTCGATAGACGGAACTGTGAAATTTCGATATTTTAATACACAGTCTCCAAATTTCTAGGTAGTATGTTAGTATAATTACAGTGTACACTACGTGGCAGAGTAGAGAATTCATTTCCGACAATGTTACTTTATGCAAAATTAAAACTTTTTCAGAATATGAAGTAAAGTTTCTGCAGAATCTTGTTGATCTTATTTAACCATGACACTGATATCGTAAAGTTATCTCGTTGATATAACAGATTCTCTTCTCTAATATTCTGCCGCCAAGAGGAGAAAAGGTTGTGCTGCACTCTGCCTAATCGCCACCCTTAGCACTTTATTTATTTAATCGTATAGCTAGGACACCCCGTCGGGTAGACTGTTCGCTGGGTGCAGGTCTTTCAATTTGACGCTACTTCGGCGACCTGCAGTCGATGAGGATGATAGGATGAGGACAGCACAACACCCAGTCCCTGGACGGAGAAAATTCCCCGACCCAGCGGAGAGTCGAACCCGGGCCTAGAGGATCGACAATCCGTCACGCTGACCATTCAGCTACTGGGGGCGGACATCCCTTAGCACTGATCTTTTACGTTAAATTCCAGACATCTCTGCGGAGTCTGAGGCAATGAGAGTATTTGAGATAGATGATGGTGACCCATGTGTGAAATGGGTACATAAGTCCGGAGGTAGCTTTGGTGGTATTCAGGAGTAGTTCGTGCCTGTTTCATCTTGTCCTTTACGTTCCACAATCATCAAAAACCTCACAATCACGAGACCTTGCTTTGCACGCTCTTATTACTATCAACATCATCATACGATTAGACATCGGGCATCTTTGGCACGCATGTCACTAAAGTAGCACCAAGTACGAGGGCTGACGTCAGCGAATCAATTACAATGTGTAGTAAAGACACAAGATTACTGACAGAACGGTTAAACTAAGAAGAACAGAAAACCAGTAATGGAATTATATGGTGTGGAAGGGGTGGAGAGAATGTGAAGCATCAGATGTTGCCACGTCATAATGGAGTGCTAAAACGAACAAACTGCTTGAGTTAGTGTTATCGAAATGTACACTCCTGGCCATTAAAATTGCTACACCACGAAGATGACGTGCTACAGACGCAAAATTTAACCGACAGGAAGAAAATGCTGTGATACGCAAATGATTAGCTTTGCAGAGCATTCACACGAGGTTGGAGCCGGTGGCGACACGTACAACGTGCTGACATGAGGAAAGTTTCCAACTGATTTCTCATACACCAACAGCAGTTGACCTGCGTTGCATGGTGAAACACTGTTGTGATGCCTCGTGTGAGGAGGAGATTGCGATTGCGGTTTATCGTATCGTGACATTGCTGCTCGCGTTGGTGGAGATCCAATGACTGTTAGCAGAATATCGAATCGGTGGGTTCAGGAGGGTAATACTGAACGACGTGCTGGATCCCAACGGCCTCGTATCACTAGCAGTCGAGATGACAGGCATCTTATCCGCATGGCTGTAACGGGTCGTGCAGTCACGTCTCGATCCCTGAGTCAACAGATTGGGACGTTTGCAAGACAACAACCAACTGCACGAGCAGTTCGACGACGTTTGCAGCAGTATGGACTGTCAGCTCGGAGACCATGGCTGCGTTTACCCTTGACGCTGCATCACAGACAGGAGTGCCTGCGATGGTGTACTCAACAACGAACCTGGGTGCACGAAAGCCAAAAGTAATTTTTTCGGATGAATAGAGCATGATGAGGGTCGCATCCGTGTTTGGCGACATCGCGGTGAACGCACAATTGAAGCGTGTATTCGTCATCTCCATACTGGCGTATCACCCAGCGTGATGGTATGGGGTGCCATTGGTTACTTGTCTCGGTCACCTTTCGTTCACATTGGTGGCACTTTTAACAGTGGACGTTACATTTCACATGTGTCACGACCCGTGGATCTACCCTTCATTCGATCCCTGCGAAACCCTACATTTTAGCAGGATTTGCAGGTCCTGTACGGGCCTTTGTGGATACAGAAAATATTCGACTCCTGCCCTGGCCAGCACATTCTCCAAATCTCTCAACAATGGAAAACGTCTGGTCAATAATGCCCGAGCAACTGGCTCGTCACAATACGCCAGTCACTATTCTTGAGGAACTGTGGTATCATTTTGAAGCTGCATGGGCAGTTGTACCTGTACACGCCATCCAACCTCTGTTTGACTCAATGCCCAGGCGTATCAAGGCCGCTATTACGGCCAGAGGTGGTTGTTCTGGGTACTGATTTCTCAGGATCTATCAACCGAAATTGCGTGAAAATGTAATCACATGTCAGCTCTAGTATAATATATTTTTCCACTGAATACCCATTTATCATCTGCATTTCTTCTTGGTGTAGCAATTTTAATGGCCAGTAGTGTAAAAGGCGTCAAACATGCAGAAGTACTGTCTGATAGTAACACGCGAAGAAACTAAGACATATTTATAGAATATTTAGAAACCATTAAATGAACGGAAGGCTTCATTGATGTAGAGTATATGACAATAGTATTCAAAAACCGAACATTAGGAGATTATAAGTGATTATTTAGCGATTTATGATTTAAATTATGCAGAAACTCCATATTACTACATGCTCACAGCTAAATGAGTCAGATTAGCCCAAGAAAAGAGAAACATTACACGAGAAAAATTCACTTTTTATGAATATCATTCTGAAAGTGTGAACAAATGTGTAAGAACCAAAGACGTGTAATTGTATTCAAAGAAGAAAAACTATCTTACACTGCTATTCGTTATATTCACCTATCTAATTCCCGGTCATATAAAAGCAGCGCTCTGAAACAAAAATTTCATCAGTAAAGTAGATGGGGTGTAGCAGCTAAGCTTTTAGGGAAGCAGAAGGTAGTTGAACAATAAGCGAAACCTCCAAACTTACCAGCCACCTTCCGGCCGTTGTGGCCGAGCGGTTCTAGGCGCTTGAGTCCGGAACAGCGCTGCTGCTACGGTCGCAGGTTTGAATCCTGCCTCGGGCATGGATGTGTGTGATGTCGTTAGATTTAAGTAGTTCTATGTCTAGGGGACTGATTACCTTAGATGTTAAGTAAAATTGTGCTTAGAGCGTCTTTCCAGTGACTTACAAATTTCTTTCAAACGTATTACAAAAAAAAAAAAAAAGAACTTCATCATGCACGATCATGTGAGGAACAAATTTCAAATCTGAAATTCATGATAACGGTTACACCGAGATGAAAAAGGTCATGGGATAACTATATGCAAATATAAAGTTGGCGGTAGGATCGCGTACACAAGGCATAAAAATGTAGAGCGTTTCCAAACTGTCATCTGTACTCCGGTGATTCATGTGAAAAGATTTCCGACGTGAATATGGCCGCACGACGTGAGTTAAAAGACTTTGAACGGGGTTAGGTGAACATACACGCATAGGACCATCCCTTTCGGAAACCGTTAGGGAGTTCAGTATTCCGAGATCCACAGCGTCAGTGCCCAACCGCAATCTCTTAACGACCAAGAGCAGTGGCGTTTGCGTGGAGTTGTCAGTGTCAAAACACAAGATACACTGCGTGAAATAACCGCAGAAATAAATGTGGGACGTACGACGAACTTATCCCTTAGGACAGCGCGGAAAAATTTGCGACCCATGCAAGCGCCTTTGCTAACCGATCAAGATAGCCTGCGGTGCCTCTCCTAGACTCTTGATCATATCGATTGGACCGTAGACGACTGTAAAACCATGGCATGGCTAGTTGAGTCCGGATTTCGGTTCGTAAGACCTGATGACAGGCTTCGAGGGTGGCACATATCCTGCGAAGCCATGGATCCACGTTGTCAACAACGCACTGTGTTTACGTTGAATAACTGGCTCCTCTGGTTCAACTGAATCGACCATTGACTGGAAATGGTAATTTTCGGCTGCTTGGGGACCATTTGCATCCATTCTTTGACTTCACGTCCCCAAGCAACGATGGACTTTTTGTGGATGACAATGTGCCATATCATCGAGCCACAAGTGTTCGCGACTGGTTTGAAGACGATTCTGGAGAATTCGAGCGAATGATCTGGTCACCCATATCGCCTGACTTGAATCCCATCAAACATTTATGAGACACAGTGGAGAGGTCATTTAGTACACAAAATCCGTCACCGGCCCCACTTCCGTAATTATAGATGGATTTAGAGACAGTATCCTAATTATTTCAGCAATGTTCCAAGGACTTACGGAGATCATGCCACGTCAAGTTGCTGCACCACTTCGGCAAAAGGAGGTCTGACGCGATTTTAGAAGATATCCCACGACTTTTGTCACATAAGTGTAGAAGAACGAGAATCAAAAACTGTTATATAACATTTGTAGACTTCAAAAAACATACTGCTCGATTAACAGGGAAACATTATTCAACATCTTGAAAGAGTTTGGAGCTGACAAAAAATCAACGGGAATCGTAAAAGTCGCTCTAATAAATACGAAATGCAAAAACACACATTTTAGGAAATATCGCCAAGTCTTTTGAGATCAGACTTTTGTAAAACAGTGAGATCAACTGTCCCCTCTGCTCTTCAACTGCGTTTTGGGAAAGGTAATCGCGGAAGGAAGGAAAAGAACAGAAGAAGGAATTTAAATAGTCTTATTCAGTAGAAAAGGAGATATCTGAGTACTGACTGTTCGGAGTTTGCAGGTGGTCTTGTCGCCTCAGTTGAATATACAGAAAATGCAACATGTAGAGAAATCTCCTAGAAGCAACAGCTTCAAAAGTAGCTCTATGCACATCTTCATGGAAAGCAGAGTACATGACCAATGCAAAGGAGGCACCGAAATGCATGAAAACTGATGCAAGAACAAAAAATGTTACAAGATTTTAATATCTAGGTGAAATAACACAACCGAATACTTTAGACGAAGGAGCTAACTTAAAAAGGACAAGAAAAATGTAAGCGTCTGTTCTATGAAAAACAAGAAAAGAAGAAATCTCTGAGGGGCATTCAGTAAGTAATGCAACACATATTTTTCTGAAAGCAGATTGGTTTTACTCATGATTCCAATACGTTGTATTTTTCTCTAACCTTTTGGCTACAAAACCATATTTTTCAACGTAATCCCCAATCAATGCGACGGCTTTACGCGATCTTACAGAGACGACTTGTATGCCGGCATGGTACCACCCTGCTGCTCGACGTTGGAGCCAACGTCTTGATCCATCAGTAACCTCCCCATCATCCACGCATTGCTTCCCGCGGATTGCATCCTTCATTGGACCAAACAGATAAAGTCGGAAGGTGCGAGATACGGACTATAGCGTGGATAAAAAATAATACTCCATTAAAGTGCCAGACGTATTTGAGGCCTTTCGTTGTCAGGGAAAATGACAAGTTTCTTTGCGTTTATGTGAAGACGAACATCTCGAAGTCGTTTCTTCAACATCCTGAGGCTAGCCCAATACACTTCATGTTTCATCATTACACCATGACGGAGGACACCAAGCGGAATAACCCCTTCATAGTCCTAGAAGACCGTCGCCATGCCTTTATCGGCTTTGAACTTCTTCTCTGGTGTGGCGTCACTGCGTGGACTGCCTTCTTGTTTCTGGTTCGAAGTGATGAACCCACGTTTCATCGCCTGTAACCATCTCCGACAGATAATTTTCACTACGAGCCTCGTAAAGCGCAAGTAATTTCGGACAGATGGTCCTTCGTTGCTCTTTATGCTCTTCTGTTAGGTGACAAGGAAACTAGTGGTTCAACTGGTGGACGACTGTGTCATCACTATCAACAGAGAGGCCTAGTTCTGCAGTGAGGTATTTGATTATAACCCATCGATCATCTCGAATGAGAGTCTCCGCTCGTTCCAGCACTGCAGGCGTCAGTGCTGTGTGCGATCTGACGGCCCACGGGAGATCGGTCGGCTTTGCACACCTTTTTGCGACAATGACAGACGTTTCGTCCAGCGACTCACCGTGCTTTCTTTCACTGCCACATCTCCGCAGACATTCTAAAAGCAACTATGATCATCTGCGATGCTCTGGTTTTTCGCCAAAAGAACATCAGTAACAGCTCTCTCGTTGGAACGCAACTCCGTTAGAGACGCCATTTTGAAGGCTATGGATGACGCCGCCACTTATCGGAACTATACGGAGTGCAGCAGGAATATGTCATTATGTACCACAACAAATTCAACACTTTCTTCGACCGAAAATGCCGGAGAAAAAAAGAGGGTTGCATTACTTATTGAACCCCCTCATACTGCCACAAATACAAAGTCCGGCACTTCAACACTGCCACTAAACGAGAATACCTGAAAACTTGAGAATGCCTTCCGTTAAATACGGCCAAATTATTTAGGTGAAAGAGAAAAGTAGGAAAAGAAAATAATCAAGAAAACCTTGGGGACAATACGTGACAATAGGAAATGTACGTTAAGTAATAATAAAGAGGTGTATGAAATTAGAAAGAAATTTTTAAGGCTTTCGTGGCCACTTGTTGACAAACTGCCTATTGGCTTCTGTCTCGGGTTCTTCGGCCGACGTACATCTAATGATTTTACTGACGTTTCGCCAGTACGAGTGGCTGGCATTGACAAAGCTTCACCCTCCATTGCCGGCGGTGAACTGCAGCCGAGCTCGCGGCCGCAGACTATTATGTAACTGGCGCACCAATGTCCGACGGCTTCTCCGCGGTCATTTTCGGTGCGGTTCTCCTCTTGCTACCTGTGACGGTCGTTCGCTGCAGTACGGGAAGCCAGGATCCGTTTACTTTAAGGCCTTCCTCTTTCTTGTTGAAACAGTTCGCGTGTTTATGTATCTCTATAGTTTCTCTGAACAAGCACGTGTGATAGTGCTTCTCTACAACCAGAACTTCCGTGCCGGTGAATTTTATTACGAGGTCGGACTCACTCAGTGCGTGCTCTGCCACGGCCGATCTCTCCTCCTGCCCCAACCTGCAATGTCGCTTATGCTCTTTGATCCTGGTGTTAACTGATCGTCCAGTCATTCCGACATGAGCTTTTCCGCATATGCATGGTATACGGTATATTCCCGACATTGCAAGTGGGTCCCTTTTCTCCTTCGCCGATCTAAGACACTCTTTGATCTTCCTTCTCGGTTTGAAAATCGCCTTTACGCCATGTTTGTACAATATACGTATGTATCGGAAGTTCACTGAGCTTTTTGCGGATGATACTGTAGTATATCGAGAGGTTGTAACAATGGAAAATTGTACTGAAATGTAGGAGGATCTGCAAAGAATTGACGCATGGTGCGGGGAATGGCAATTGAATCTCAATGTAGACAAGTGTAATGTGCTGCGAATACATAGAAAGAAAGGTCCTTTATCATTTAACTACAATATAGCAGGTCAGCAACTGGAAACAGTTAATTCCATAAATTATCTGGCAGTGATTTAAAATGGAATGATCACATAAAGTTGATCGTCGGTAAATCAGATACCAGACTGAGATTCATTGGAAGAATCCTAAGGAAATGCGATCCGAAAACAAAGGAAGTAGGTTACAGTACACTTGTTCGCCCACTGCTTGAATATTGCTCACCAGTGTGGGATCCGTACCAGATAGGATTGATAGAAGAGATAGAGAAGATCCAACGGAGAGCAGCGCACTTCGTTACAGGATCATTTAATAATCGCGAAAGCGTTACGGAGATGATAGATAAACTCCAGTGGAAGACTCTACAGGAGAGACGCTCAGTAGCTCGGTACGGGCTTTTGTTGAAGTTTCGAGAACATACCTTCACCGAGGAGTCAAGCAGTATATTGCTCCCTCCTACGTATATCTCACGAAGAGACGATGAATTTCTCTCAAAGAGAATAGGTGACGCAGTTAACAAAACGAACTGAACAGTTCAGTATATAATTGACATAATACATGAATCCAAATAGAATTCAAATATTATAGGACAGGAAAATGCGCTAGAAGAGAAAGAGTAAGAGGTTATTCCAGGAGGCGTTATGAATAACCCTTGTTGAACATTTTTGTCTTCCAGCTGTCGTAAGAAATTTGCCAGCCACCTGAATCATATTTTTGCTAAGTTCAGCAGAATACACGGAACAGGATGTGATACCAAACTCGCCATTGGATGACAAAGTATTATCGCTACACCAGAATTAGGTTAATTACAGATTAACAAGGTCTTCAAGCTAACAATGACATTAATTGATTTTGACGATAATTTGATTATTGATTTTCTGGTATTGCGATGGCAGTATTGAACCCCCCATATAGACGTATTGCCCGTAATTTTTGCTGGTCGTAATTACAACAAATTCAGAACCTAGTAACTTTCACCAAGATGGATTTTTCCGTTTTAAGAAAACTTTTTGTGTTGTATGAAGAGTCTTTTTTGTATGAATACACAAGAGAGGTGCCACAGAAGCGGTTCAGGCGTTACACAAAATCATTGCCTAACAACCTGCCCAGAAATGTGCTAATGAGCACAATTAGGCTGGATACGAAAAGCAGAGCTCCCCGTGCAGTCTGTGGTTTCCTCTGAAATACGAGGTGTTATATAACCCTTGCAACAAGGCCTCTGCCATTTCGTCAAGACACACCTCGTGGCTGGCACAACAGCCTCCAGACCACACCGTCCTACCGCTTAGAATCCATGTTTAGACAGTGTAACTGAGTGCTAAAGGCATCACAAAGGTCGAAAGTAGATTGATGGTTAGTCTGAAAAGCAGTCACTGCTTTTGCTTCTCGTTTATCAGATCATATGGAATTACAATGGCAACTCGTAGCTGAGGAATTTACCGGAAGGTTCCACAGATTTATGTCCTCTTCTTCGGGAATTTGTTTAAAATTAATCAGCGTGTTCAATGATAGAGGTCAGGGCACCGTTTTCCTGATGCGTGTGTGCGCAATTTAATGTAGTGAGTGTTTATGTGCAGGTAACCTTACTTGGAGCATTGGCAATTAGTCGTGTGTTTACATTACGAAGTAACCCGTCGAGGTTGAACGACAGTAGATGGTAGTAATGGGTACAAAACGAGGACAGTGTTATGACAACTGTACAACATATACCTCTCTGTGGGCTCCCTGACCGTAGGTATTACTATGAATAATATTACTGTTAAGTTTTAATGTGTTACGAAGGTTAAAATAATATTTAATGAAAGAAATGTTTGCTTATTATAAACTACTGACACTGATTGATGGCAAGAGATCCTATGAATTAGAAATTACATTAAAAAACATAGATCAAATATCTAGTATTACGGAAAGATTTACTTAATAGTAGTTCAGATCTTATTATTCTATTTTTGTTATTTAAATATATGCACAGTAAATATTTTAACTGTTCTGTCTCAAATAATCATTTATTTCTATGAGACTTTCTTCAATTATGATTTTATTCGACCACCGCTGAGGTAATCCATCACATTCTGCTACCATGTTCCATCATCAGCATCTCTCGTTTGCCCTCCATTCATTGCCATGTTTCTTCATTTCAGTCCTCTCATTACTTACGTATGTAGTTTTACCTGAATGGCGGAGCTTTGTCTACAATTCCAGTAGTATTTATCTGGTATAGAGGACGTTTGCCACCTACGTCGATGCCTTTTTACACTATTAGATCTGTGAGCTTCTTTGTTAATGCGTTCTAGGGTCTGTATGAAAATATGCGTAATAAATTGAATCCGTGGTCCACTTTTCTTTAAACAAAGCTTTGGTTCCACTTCTTTCCTTAATCCGTCCACTGAAATTGTGACAAGCTGGAATCAGGCCGTAGTAGCGGACGAGGTAGATGCTTTAAGCACGGTCAGGGCAGTGGCTGCTCATTTCCAACCCACACCTGGGGATGATGTTTCACCTTTTCCCGAAGAGATATAACTCAAAGTACGCTAAAAAGTGAGCAAGAAAACAGTAGTAATAGCACTATTAATAATAACACAATAATAGACCCACAGTATTATATTTTGAAAATAATACCACAAATTATAATGTACGCGAGTTAGTACGCTCCAATGAAACCACAGTATATTCGGCAACAGCATTCGCGAGGCTCCTCTCCTTATCGTTATGCTGAACTTCGCTGCTTTACCGTCAGTCAACTCGGCATCAAATTCAGGGAGACAAAGTAATACCAAAATACGGTCTGTAGAAGTGAAGTAGGAAAAATAATTCCAACTATGTCATACTGCTTTATATAATGTGGAAGAACATATTTGTTATTGCTGTGGTTGAGGTCTTCAGTTCGAAGACTGGTTTGATGGAGCTCTCCATGCTTCTCTATCCTGTGTGAGCCACTTAATCTCCGAACAGATACTGCAATCTACATCCTTCTGAATCACCTAGCTGTATTCGTCTCTTGGTCTCTCTCTCTACGGATTTTATCCCTCACCCTTCCGCCGTATACTAAATTGTTGATCTCTTGATGTCTCAGAACGTGTCCTATCAACCGATCCCTTCGTTTGGTCAAGTTTTGCCACAAACTTCTTGTCTCCCGAATTGTATTTAGTGCCTCCTCATTAGCTACGTGATCGACCCACCTAATCTTCAATATTCTTCCGTAGCACATTACGAAAGCTTCTACTCCCTTTTTGTCCAAACAGTTTATCGTCCATGTTTCACTTCCGTACATGGTTACACTCCAGATAAAATACTATCAGAAGAGACTTCCTAACACTTAAATCTATATTCGATATGAACAAATTTCTCTTTTTCAGAAATGCTTTCCTTGCAATCGTCAATCTACATTTTATGTATTTCCTACATCGGCCATTATCAGTAATATTAATGGCCAAACAGCAAACCTCATCTACCGTTTTACGTGTTTCGTTTCCTAATTTGATTCCCTTCACCTGATTTAATTCATTTACATTCCAGCTTTCATAGATGTTCATCTTATATCTTCCCTTCAAGACACTGTCCATTCTGTTCAACAGCTCTTCATTGTTTTTTGCTGTCTCTGACAATATAACAAAGTCATCGACAAACCTTAATGATTTAATTGCTTCTCCCTGAAATTAAATTCCTACTCCAAAATTTTCTTTGGTTTCCTGCTTGTTCAGTGTACAGATTAAATAACATGGGGGATAGGCTACAACGTTGTCTCACTCCCTTCTCATGCAATGCTCCCCTTTCATTCCCCTCGAGTCTTATAGCAGCCATCTGGTTTTTTGTACTAGTTGTCCCTGTATTTAACCCCTGCCACCATGAGAAACGGAAAGAGATTATTCCAGTCAACATTAACAAAAGCTTTCTCCAAGTATAAAAATGCTATAAATGTAGGTTTGTCTTTCCTTACCATATTTTCTAAGATAAGTCGTAGAGTCAGTATTGCCTCGCGTGTTCCTACATTTTTCGGGAATCCAAGGCGGTCTTCCACGAGTTCGGCTTCTATCACTTTTTCCTTTCTTCTGTAAGAAATTCGTGTGAGTATTTTACAACCATGACTTATTAAACTGATAATTCAGTTATTTTCACACCTCTCAGCTACTGCTTTCTTTGGAATAGGAATTACTACATTCTTCTTGAAGTCTGATGGTATTTCGCCTGACTCATATATTTTGGCGGAATATCGTCTGCCCAAGGGATTTTGTTTCCACTTAGTTCTTTCAGAGACCTGTCAATTTCTTCTGGCAGTATCACACCACTCCCTCTCATACTATTCCTCTTCCCTTTCCTTACTACTGTCTACAAGTTTAAACACCCTCTATATACTCCTTCCACCTTTTAGCTTTCCCTTCTTTGGTTAGTACTGGTTTCCCATCTGAGCCCTTGATATTCATACAGCTGCTTCTCTTTTCCTCAAACACTTCATTAATCTTCCTGTAGGCTGTGTCTATCTTTCCCCTAGTGAAATATGCTTCTAAATCCTTACATTTGTCTTCTAGCCATTCCTGCTTAGCCATTACTCCCGATTAAATTAACACTTACGTCTGCATGTTGTGTTCAACAAACTAACGAAGAAACGCTGTTTCGTATACACTCTGCGATTACAAATGAATTACAGCTTCTCACGATACTGAAGCAGCGTTGCAGAACTAACACGAAAGTATGCAAATGTAGCCGTAGGAGTATATATGTAATGAAATCCAGATAAGAAACAATTCTGTGCCACAGTTAAGTAAAAAAAATTGTCAGAAACAGGAAAATCAGGTACTAACAAGTGTGCAAATCACGAAGTTTTTCTCCTTTAAATCTACACTGTACTGAATCAAGGTAGCGACAAAACTTACGGGGGAGAAGTAGTCTTAGGATTCCTTTACTGCCTTTCGAACAGCTTGCCAGTGGCTCTTTAACAGAAGACGAAAAAACCTTGTCTCCTGCCAAATTAAAACCGAAAACAAAGGCAGTCCTCCGCTTGTAGGTTGAACTCTTCATCTCTAAGCTAGCATACAACTGCGCAGGCCAACGCTCCCTTGGCGAAGACGGGGCGTTCCCAAAATAAATGGAGAAGTGAATTGCAATTTCTGTTGAAATTGATACGTCTACCTCATTGCAAGAGTGACAATAATTCAGAGCATTTAATATACACACACAAAAAAAGGTTTGCACCACCTCGGTTCCGGGAGTTCCGGAACCTGTACAGAGAGTTGGAATAGTGATCACCATAAACATCATTCCCGCCCTTTTTACTGCTCATGAAAACCACACATTGCATGTTGTACCACCATACAGCGAGACATTCAGAGGTGGTGGCCCAGACTGCTGTACACACCCGTACCTCTAATACCCAGTAGCACGTCCTCTTGCATTGATGCATACCTCCTCAACGGCTATTCGGCGTAGCCCCTCTGAGTGGTTGGTGGGTCACGTCGTTCATAAACAGCCCTTTTTTATTCTATCCCAGGCGTGGTCGATAGGGTTCATGTCTGCAGAAAGTGCTGGCTACTCTAGTCGAGCGATGTCGTTATCCTAAAGTAATTCATTTACAAGATGTGCACGATGGGGGCGCGAACTGTCGTCCAGTAAGACGAATTCCTCGCCGATATGCTGCCTATATGGTTGCACTATCGGTCGGAGGATGACAGTCACGTATCGTACAGCCGTTACGGCGCCTTCCATGACCACCGGTGTCGTACGTTGTCCCCATATAATACCACCCCGAAACATCGGGGAACCTCCACCTTGCGGCACTCGCTGGACAGTGTGTCAGAGCTTATCGCCGCCCTCCCTGGAATTTAATGGCATGAGGTGACTTTTGTACTCAGATGTGGTGCCAATGCCCTCCGGCAACCCATCAAAACCTCGTTGCTTCCATGGTACGTCGCGTCGCCGCTGTTATCTGTGTGGACATACCAGCTATTAGGTGGGTGGCCATACTATTCTGCCTCATCATCGTACATTTCTGTTAACTATGATTTGGGGCTAAAGCTTAGTTACGAATTATACCTAAGTGCACCGACTGCAACTCGAACATCATAAATAAAGAGCAGGGAAAATTATTTGGATGACTCTTCTCTTCCGTAGCTGTTGCTAGTATTTTTGTTTTTCTGCGATAAGCAAACTGCGAACTTAAAAACTCATTCACCAGAAGCGGCTCGCTTTTGTAGCATGACCAGATGCTATTAACATAATGAATAAAAAACATTCACTTTAATATAATATACTTCAAAACAGTTTTCTTTGTGTATGCTAGCCTTGGCAACATCTCAAATGCATAATAACGCAAATGAAAAGACAACATAACACTGTTTGTGGATGTTCGTGCTTTGTAATCAAATTTAGTAAGATGCGGATAGCATATAGTTTCATATTACAAAATTAAACCGTACAAGAAAATCTTTTACAATGTTCGAAAAACAGAACTGAAAAGCAGTGAAGATAATTAAATAAGTGCACCATTGATGTGGAGGTTCGATTGCAGCTTCTGGTAATATGAAAGGGGGAGCTCTAGTGACGAGAATGTGAAACAAGGAACAAAAAGGGCTGACAGTAATGAGTGCAATATATCAGTCTGAAGCGAAACTGTCATCTAGTCTATAAAACCCAAAGAAACGAAAATTATCGTGTAGTAGTACTGATTACAATATAACCACTGGCAATGCTTCATCAATAAAAACGAAAAGCGCATGAAGATTGAGCTATTCAATTTGACACAACTAAAGACAGAAAGGAACCAAAGGAACAAGTTGAGATTACCATACGTGAGCGTGGAATGGCATTTCTTTTCAGTATCTCGCAATTGGCAAATATTGCTCATAATATATTTCCCTTTAGTTTCACACTAACGAATCCTCTAAGCTTTCACAACTTTCATATGAGGATGATCGAGGTGTAGTTGTAAGAACAGACCGTTATTTTAAATATTACGTGCGATTTTCACTGGACCTGGCTCAGTGGACAGCGCTAATAGTAATTTCATTTTATCTTGTACTCCTTTGGAAAGGCATAATAACACGTTCAAGATAGATCCTGCTCGCATCAGCTTGTCTCCTAATAGAACTGCTTATCGGCTATTGCTTAGCTAAAAAGGTCAGGGTCCAATAGAGAGGGTAAAGCCAGAAAGATAAATAGGCAATGAGATTAGACATCTCACTCTTTACTTTTCCGTGTAATAACTTCAGTAAATTATTCGTTGGTAAGGCAACAAATTTACATGAACTGAGGCTGGTGAAATAAATTAAATGTTTCGAGGTGATACTTTAACCATTCATTACGTAACTATTTCAGTTTTGAAATCGCCACTACACAGCTGACAATTGCCAAATATGTTTAATTTAAGATTTCTTAGAGTTGTCGAATACGTGTAATTGAAGATCTCTTCGAGTCATGTTAAGCACTTTGGTAACTCGAGGCATTTTCCACCTCCCGATACTGTCATCATCCCAGTCTCAGTGTGATGCAATCCCTAACTACCACCCTACCATTTCATCAAAAACCTCAGCAACGGTTTACTCTCAGGAAGTGACTTAAAAAGAGAGAATAAAAAAGTCCACAAATCACAGAAAATGAAACATGTCAGTTTCAATGGTATAATCTTACTTTAACATGCCTAATACCATCACAGCAGTCCTGAAGGACGCAGAACGTTGTAATTACTTTCAATACCTTACATGTTTCCGAAGACAGACATTTCGGATCCATTTCCTACGTTTCTTGTTTGTATATACTGAACGAGCGCCATGTTACATCGGCGGTTTCCTTGAACTACGTCGTAGAAGGCGAGCCCGTGATAGGACACTATCTGGCAATGTTGGATTTTCGCTTGGTGAAATAACTGTGAAAATAAAGCGACAATTAATTTGTCTTCGGTGCCAACATTCAATATTTTCCGAAAAAATTACGAAGTTCTGACGCTACTTCATCGGTTGGCGAGTCGGTAGCGTAATGTCTACGAGTTTAGAATCCTTGTACTCTGTGTTCAAATCCAACTGGCCTTTTCTTTCACCGTCGTCGGATTAGACAGTACCATCACCAGTCTTATAACCTTACGTAACTCCTAATAAGAACTGAAAGTGAAAGATATATTATTTTCAGTATATCACTCTTTATTTCGATTCTTACTTTTATACTTGTCGAGAACCAGTGTATTTCCCATGGTGATAAGCTCCAAGCGTACTAAATCGAAGCACCATCAGTAAGGAAGCAAGACCCGTATGCAAAAGTCAAATTATGTGATGCGAAGATGATTAGGAAAAGGAGCTTCGTTAACGTTGCTAAATACCTCGCATTGTACGTCTAGTTATACTGACGGTACCATGACAAGTTATTACCGAGCTGAAGACCTGGCCAGGGTGCAAGCACTGACGGTGTGCGGCCCGCAGCCAGGGAGGGGACTTCTATGACAAGGTTACACACTTATATGGAAGGATGAAAGGCAAAGTAACTACACTCATCTTCAGAAAAAAAAAAAAACAGAACACTTTGATCGACTAGAGTAGGATGTTCATATTCACAGGAGATGTACCTTAGTATGTTTTGCAAAAATGATTAGCATTTCAGTAGCCTCGGTTCAGCATATATCTTGTTGCTTAGCACAGGGTCCGCCAGTCTGGAACCGTGCGACCACCATGGGGTCCGATAACTTGTTTCATGCGTGATGGCATCGACGCGTATAATGCGAAAAAGGCGCCTTTTGGTGTAGCCATTCGTGCTGCATACACCTGCGATCGTGCATTGTCTTGCCGAAAAATGGTGTCTGGGATGTTGTGCAGGAAGGGTACGGCTACGGGTCGCAGGAGGTCATTCACGTAGGTCACACTTGTCACAGTGTCCTGGATACGCACCAACTGTGAGTTGTGGTTGTACCCAAAAGCACTCCACACCATAAGGACTTCAGTTCGCGCTGTATGTCTTGTACGAATGCAGTCACTGAGATGCCACTCCCCTGTCTGCGGCGAACCTAAATTCTGCCATAATTTTCAAACAAAGGAAAGCTGGATTCGCTCGAAAACACTATCAAATGCCATTCCTGATTTCAATGACGTCGTTTCATACACCATTGCAGTCTAGCAATTTGTCGCACATTCACCAAAGGTAATCGGAGAAGTGGACGACGCACACGTAACCCATGCCGTAATAAATTGCGAGGGACTGTCACCCCTGATAGTATAAGATCTTCTATGGGTGGTATGAATTATGCGACCTGTCGCATCTCGTGATCTTATAGCCTTCCGTGAACCAGTCTCCACACTCTCGTTGCGCTGCCGAAAACACTTAGTCCCACACGAGCAGTAATTTCCCGGATTGATGCCACACATTTTCTCATTCCAATAATTCAGTGATTTGACGGTACGGTTCGCACATACGTCTGCGAGGCATCCTGCATGTCTGCTCAAGTCACACTGATCCATTACCTTTGATTTATAGGGACAAAGAGAGCCGCGGATGGACTTGGTCGGTGGTGTTGCGTCGCGATATCGATGTTGACCTTGAGCCCGCGGGTGGACATGGTTCAAATGCTAATCATTTCTGCAGCACATATTAGTGTACATGTCCTGTGAATATGAACGTCCTATCTCTAGTTATTAGAAGTGTTCTGTATTTGTCTGAACTTGTGGCCAAGCGGTTAAAGGCGCTACAGTCTGGAACCGCATGACCACTACGGTCGCAGGTTCGAATCCTGCCTCGGGCATGGATGTGTGTGATGTCCTTAGGTTAGTTAGGTTTAAGTAGTTGTAAGTTCTAGGGGACTGATGACCTAAGAAGTTAAGTCCCATAGTGCTCAGAGCCATTTTTGTCTGAACTTGAGTGGATGACTGAATGCAACATTACCCTTCAAAGCGACACAGATACCTGATACTGTTTTTCCACATAGTTCTCAGTGCTCTGAAAATAACTGTCGAAATGTTCTACCAATTGTTCAGTTCTTCGACGAAAGCAATCAGCTTTGTCAAAGAGCCATTCGAAAATCATCTCTGTGGGTGTCCTCATCGCTGGAAAACCGTTTTACCCCAAACGTTCTTCCTCAGCTGGCTAGACATTGCCATCCGTGATCGATGTCGATTGCCTTCTTCCCTGATCAATGTGTCCTATGTCTGTGAGGCCTCGCTCAAATATCCAAATTTCACTAATGCTGGACGCAACATCGCAATTGGTCGATATACTGCCAGAATTTCACGGTGAACCTGAGGGAAATTTAGACATTTTGCCCACAAGAAACGTACTTTCCAACGAACGTCAACTCTGGAGTACGTTCCCAGTTACCTCTCCACTTCACTCCCTTACTGTGACGCCCCTGCTGTCCGTACTCCAACAGAACCGTGAAACCCGGAGCATATACCCTGATAAGCCGACACTCTCGTTGCGCTGTGTTCTTAATGTGGGACGTTACGTGTAACTCACTTTCTGGACTCCCTATGTAGTAACAATGTACACTCTACTATTCTTACGTCTGAAGCACTGTAACACGCTATACGTTTGGTCACGCCGCTGATCGAGTGGCCCATCCAAGGAGAGAAAGAGGAGTTACAATATATTTCGTCTTTGCTGCTCGAGTCGCTTCCTTGACAGTGTCCGTGTAAGTAACTTCCACGGTTGTACAGCTATCTTCCGCAGCTGTATCTTTCGATTGGCCATCTGTAGTTTCAGTCATTAACGACAGTGCCAACTTTTTCTTTGCAACTAAACCGGCTGTTTAGTTTCTTTGTCCGTCATAGTATGTCAGCCTTGAGTCATCACTCACTTTTTCGACCTGACTTACAGGTTATCTACAGTCTTCTGACGTAAGCGAAAGCTTATGTGACAGTAGCACTTTCTGACTCCCCTAGTAGTTTAGTAGTTAGCGTTTTTTGGCTGGTGATGCCGAGGTCCCGGCTGCGATGTCCTGTGACTGCTTCAGAATTTTCTCTGGTGAAAATGTCTTCGAACAGATTCATTCATCTTCACGAGGTCAAATGACAAGCTGTTTGAATACATCTACATCTACATATACGATATGTTCTTGAAGTTGCCTTGCGGTGTGTGGTGTATGGTACCTCTGGTACCGCTATTATTTGTCCCATCTCTGCGGTGAGAGAAGAAACACTGTCTGTAAACTTCCTTATGAGCTCTAAGTTCTCTAATTGTCTCGTAGTGGTCAGTTAGCGAGACATATGTGGGAGGCAGTAATATGTTGCTTCACGCTCCTTGGAATATACGCTCATCGATTTTCAACACAAACCCTCTCCTTGGAAAAAACGCCTCTCTTTTGGTGACTGCAATTGCGACTTGTTGAACATTGCTGATCTCCGCAACTCTGTCCCGCCGACGAAACGACCCTGTAACGAAACGTTCCACTGTTCGTTGGATCTTCTGTATCTCTTCTGTTAATCAACCGATCACCGTCCTATTCGGATAATTCCGTCGTGGTACGTCGGGATTTTCTTTTCTTTTTTATGGACAATAATTTGGCATTGTAAATAAGTTTTCGGTTTCAAGAAACGTCACTTCACGAGTTCCTCACTAAAGTATCTACTCTACTACAGCCGATTTTTCTGTTTTCCCTATTCTGTAAAGACTTTCATATTCTTGCAGTACTGTATTGGCGCTTCTCTTGGTAGTTCCAGTGTTGATCTTTCCACAATTACAAGGAATATTATACAGTCCACATGCCCACTGATTCAAAAAAATGATTCAAATGGCTCCAAGCACTATGGGACTTAACATTTGAGGTCATCACTCCCCTAGACTTAGAACTACCTAAACCTAACTAACCTAAGGACACCACACACAGCCATGCCCGAGGCAGGATTCGAACCTGCGGCCGTAGCAGCCTTGTGGTTCCGGACTGAAGCGCCTAGAAACGCTCGGCCACAGCGGCCGGCATCCCTACTGAGGAGTTTATTTCTTACAGTTTTTTACAGATTCGTTAACACGAATCATAGTGAATAAATTCACTACTGTGCCACATCATAACTTTTAGACGTAATGTAACGAAAAGTGACAGAACGTCTCTCAGTGATTTAACTGCAGATGAGAAGACAGCGGTTCTTCCCAGTGGCAAAGGCAACGATGCAGTTCTTGTGAATAAATTTGGTGATCGAATCAAAATTTTGAATTCTTTCGTTTCGTTCCATTACAGAGAAACTGAGACGGAGCCTACGGTTGGCATGCTAGAAACTAAAATACTTTCATAAAGTCATCTACTTCGATTAAAAAAGAGGATAAAAAGCATTATAAAGACCGAAGCAATGTGTTTCAATTTATATGGCCTAACTAAAATTCGCAAAACTGATATTCTTCTGTGACCGTTTGTTAGTGACATAAATTCCCCAACTTATCAAATAGCAATACATCTGGCCACTTAATTGCAACCATAATTTGGTAAAACTGACATTGATACAAAAGACTGTATTAAGAAACTTGAAGGCATCGGAGGACAGGTGCAGTAGGATTAATCTGTGTCAACTTTCTTTCCTGCCGGCCGCTGGTGGCCGAGCGGTTCTAGGCGCTTCAGTCTGGAACCGCGCGACCGCTACGGTCGCAGGTTCGAATCCTGCCTCGGGCATGGATGTGTGTGTTGTCCTTAGGTTGGTTAGGTTTAAGTAGTTCTAAGTTCTAGGGAACTTAAGACCTGAGATGTTAAGTCCCACAGTGCTCAGAGCCATTTGAACAACTTTCTTTCCTCCGTGTTATCCAGTACAATTTCTGTATTTTTCAGAGTATTTTTTACTTTTGTCTTGAATCTGTTTGCTGGTTCTGTATTTAATTTTATAATATTACTTTCAGGTATGAATTTTTCTGTTTATCCAATTTATTGTTCTTTTCCCATCAATACTACAGTCTTCCACATGTTTGCTTTTTAAATGATAACATTTACAGTTTGAAGTTTTCTCCTAAGTCTCCTGAGTGTTACTGATTCTGTGTTTTTGTTGGTTTTGTGTTGTTGTGTTTTTATACTGGTTATTATCTTATGGATTTCTTTTTTTAATAGTTCTATAGTTAGTCCAATTTTGACACTGCTGTTTTTATTGCTGTCTTCCCTTGTCTAAACACTTTCTGCTTCTATAATTAGATTTTCTATGTAATCTTGATCAACTACAAAATTTACATTGTATTTTAATCATTTCTCCAACATCTGTCTCTCTTTACTGTTTAATCTGCAACACTCAGAAAACTTAGGACAAAACTTCAAAATGAAAATATTATCCTTTCAAAAGCAGACAAGGGGAACACAGCAGTACTGATGGACAAAGAACAATTCATTGGAAAAACACAAGAATTCATCTCACAAAATAACATTACAAAATTTAAATCAGACGCATCAAACAGATTGGGGACAAAAGTAAAAAGCACTCGGAAAAATATGGACATTGCAATGGATAAAACGGAGAAAAATAAGTTGACACAGATTAATCCCACTGTACCTCTCCTCCGAAGCCAACCAAAGACCCAAAAATCAAATCATCTTGTGAGGCCAATACTGGGTTTCACAAAATCCGCCACTTACAAGCTTGCAGGATACATGTTAAAATTACTGTCTGAAAATTTCGAAGGACAAGAAGACACAACCATTAAAAACACTAACCAGCTGATACAACAAATAAAAAATATAAAAATCCCAGACACAGTGACACTACTCTCATTTGATATACAGGGTGTTACAAAAAGGTGCGGCCAAACTTTCAGGAAGCATTCCTCACACACAAATAAAGAAAAGATGTTATGTGGACATGTGTCCGGAAACGCTTAATTTCCATGTTAGAGCTCATTTTAGTTTCGTCAGTATGTACTGTACTTCCTCGATTCTGATGATAAAATTGTAAATTTTCACAATCAACATGTGTGGGCTGACGAGAATACGCACGCAATTGTGTAATCACGTCATCAACACAGATTTTCTGTGAATGTTTTGGCAGGCATTGTTGGTGACGTCTTGATTGGGCCCCACGTTCTTCCGCCTACGCTCAATGGAGCACGTTATCATGATTTCATACGGGATACTCTACCTGTGCTGCTAGAACATGTGCCTTTACAAGTACGACACATGTGGTTCATGCACGATGGAGCTCCTGCACATTTCAGTCGAAGTGTTCGTACGCTTCTCAACAACAGATTCGGTGACCGATGGATTGGTAGAGGCGGACCAGTACCACGGCCTCCACGCTCTCCTGACCTCAACCCTCTTGACTTTCATTTATGGGGGCATTTGAAAGCTCTTGTCTACGCAACCCCGGTACCAAATGTAGAGACTCTTCGTGCTCGTATTGTGGACGGCTGTAATAAAATACGCCATTCTCCAGGGCTGCATCAGCGCATCAGGGATTCCATGCGACGGAGGGTGGATGCATGTATCCTCGCTAACGGAGGACATTTTTAATATTTTATGTAACAAAGTGTTTGAAGTCGCGCTGGTACGTTCTGTTCGTGTGTGTTTCCATTCCATGATTAATGTGATTTGAAGAGAAGTAATAAAATGAGCTCTAACATGGAAAGTAAGCGTTTCCGGAAACATGTCCACATCACATATTTTCTTTCTTTGTGTGTGAGGAATGTTTCCTGAAAGTTTGGCCGTACCTTTTTGTAACACCCTGTAGAAAGCATGCATTCCAACATGCCAGTACCAGAAACAACAGAAGTCATTGATAAGAAATTGAAAACTATCAGTCATCTCCCAGATGAACAATTAAGAAAATACATACATAAATGAAGCTAATAACAGAAAAAAAGTACTTCCAATCATATAATGAATTTTATTTACAAAGGAGATACATTATTTATGGGGTCCCAAGTTTCAAGAACTTTAGCAAATATTTTTCTAAACCACATCGAACAAATTATTTTCACAAAAATAGTTGCAAAAGAATGCAACATACTCACATCAAAGAAAGTTTAGCATCACCTCGGCTCAGAGAGTTCCGGGACCTGCTCAGAAAATTGGAATCGAGATCAACATAAACATCATTTCCTCCCTTTTTATTGCTCATGGAAACCACACATTGGATGTTGTACCACCATACAGTGAGACGTTCAGTGTTGGTGATCCAGACTGCTGTACACACCCTTACCTCTAATACCCAGTAGCACGTCCTCTTGCATTGATGCATGCATGTATTCGTCGTAGCATACTATCCACAAGTTCATCAAGGCATTGTTGGTCCAGATTGTCCCACTCCTCAACGGAGATTTAGCGTAGATCCCTCAGAGTGTTTAGTGGGTCACGTCGTCCATAAAAAGCCCTTTTCACTCTATCCCACGCATGTTTGATAGGGCTCATGTCTGGAGAACATGCTGACCACTCTAACCAAGCGATGACGTTATCCTGAAGGAAGTCTTTCACAAGTTGTGTACGATGGGAGCACGAATTGTCGTCCATGAAGACGAATGCCTCACCAATATGCTGCCGTTATGGTTGCACTGTCGGTCGGAGGATGGCATTCACGTATGGTACAGCCTTTACTACGCTTTCCATGACCACTAGCGACGTACGTCGGCTCCACATAATGCCACCATAAAACAGCAGGGAAAAACCACCTTGCTGCAGACCCTGGACAGTGCGTCTGAGGCTTTCAGCCTGACCAGGTTGCCTCAATACACGCCTTCGAAGACTATCTGGTTGAGAGCACATGCGACAAAAAAATGGTTCCAATGGGTCTAAGTACTAGAGCACTTAACTGCTGAGGTCATCAGTCCCCTAGAACTTAGAACTACTTAAACCTAACTAACCTGAGGACATCATACACATCCATGTGCGAGGCAGGATTCGAACCTGCGACCGTAGCGGTCGCGCGGTTCCAGACTGTAGCGCCTAGAACCACTCATCAGTTATAAGAACGTGATGCCAATCCTGAATCCATTCGGCATGTTATTGGGCCCATCTGTACCGCACTGAATGGTGTCGTGGTTGCAAAGATTGACCTCGCCATGGACGTTGGCAGTGAAGTCGAGCATCATTCAGCCTATTGCGCACAGTTTGAGTCGTATAACGACGTCCTGTGGCTGCAGGAAAAGCTTTATTCAACATGGTGGCGTTAGTGTCAGGGCTCCTCCGAGCCATAATCCGTAGATAGTGGTCATCCACTGCGTAGTAGCCCCCGATCGGCCGGAGCGAGGCATGTCACATGTCATCGTCAGTCCCTGTCTCTCTGTATCTCTTCCATGTCCGAACCACATCGCTTTGGTTCACTCCGAGACGCGTGGGCACCTCCGTTGTTGAGAGTCCTTCCTGGCACAAAGTAACATTTCGGACACGATCGAACAGCGGTATTGACCTAGACGGCACGGTTGAACTACAGACAATACGAGCGACGTTGCTCCTTCCTGGTGGAACGACTATATCTGAAAGGCTATCGGACCCCCTCAATCCTATAGTCGCTGCTCATGCGTGGTTGTTTACTTCTTTGGGCGGATTTAGTGTCATCTCTGAAAAGTCTTAGGGACTGTGTCTGTGATACAATATCCACAGCCAACGTCTATCTTCTAGAGTTCCGGGAACCTCGGTGATGCAAAACTTTTTTTGATGTGTATAATATTCGTTCAGGTAAATGTATGACACCCTTTTCTTAATAGATGAACCACAATTAAAAATTAAAAAAACTACGTATTGATATCAACAAGGAACACAAAAATATAAAATTCACAATTGAAAGAGAACAGAATAAGCAAATTAACTATCAGGATATAACAATCCTAGAACCACCCACACTCACAAAAGCAAGCAACACTTCGACACAAGCTAAATTGATTCAACACAGTGCCACTCACCAAAGAAAACTACTGAAAAGAACTGGACATAATAACGGAGATAGCACAAAACAATGGTTACAATAGTAACATAGTCACAAAGCTAAACAACAAAATTAAAAGTAAAATAAAAGCACCAAACCACAGACAGCAACACAACAGAACCCAACACAAAGACGCAGTCTCATAACAACTACACAGAATAATCAGAAAAAGATGAAAGAAACCATAAGATGGTAGACAATGACATACAAACCCATAAAATCAACAACATTTCCAAAAGACAGGAAATAAACATAGTATACACAACAGTTAAAACTGCATAAAAATATACCCCAAAACTGACAAAACCAGAGACATATACCAGAAAGGAGATATTTATCAACTATAGTGTAACACTTGTTAAAGCAGATATGTAGGACAAATAGATAGAAAATTTGACGTCCCGTACAAAGAACACATGAGACACTGGAAATATGGGACAAACCACCCGCCATTTGCAGAACACCTAAGAGAACATAACCACAAACCAACCACTAGAGAAGAAGACTAGAAAATAATTAGAATCAACAATAAAAAAGCACCTCTTAACCCAACAAGGAATTCACCTCAAAGAAAACGAAAGCAAAAATGAAAATCCTGTTGAATGATCAAGTACATATGCCAAACTGTTCATTGTTTACACTAACAGAAAAAATAATATAGTGTTATATATAATAATACCACCCAATATAATTACAGTACCACCCAACGTCTTTACGCTCACTTATCCACGAGCCCCTCCACAGAACATTGAAACGAAAAGTCAAATCAGCTGTCACCAAAGCTTTCAACCACTCGCTAACAGTTTGTAGATTCATATTCAACACTCCACAACTCAAACCTCAAACCGCCAACCCCTCCTTCCCCCCACGCCCCCATGCATACACACTAAAAAGCTCTCTCTCTCTCTCTCTCTCTCTCTCTCTCTCTCTCTTGCCCCCTCCCCCCCCCCCACCTCCCCCCCCCCCCCCCCCCACACACACAGGCGCGAGCGCGCATGCGAGCTCGCGTTATAAGCGTCATGAATAGAAGTTGGTTTTGACCATGTATTACGTTATGTTGGCAACATGTAGGGAAACAAACCCAAGAAGAGGAAATACGTAAGGAACTTACAATATTTACGTTACAGATTCAGTGGAAATAGCTATATCGTGAGGCAAAAGAATAACATTGCGCCACAAAAAAGAGGTAGAAACATGGTGAACAGTGTGAAAAAGTTCGGAATGCAAAATTGTGGTTGTGTGTCGGTAATAAAATGGCAGTGCAACGTCTAGACCAGACGAGCGGAAACGCAGAACACAGCAAACCGCAAGTAATTACTTATTTACATAAAAAATCGCGAAGTGAACTGTTTGAAAATCTAAAAATAACAAAACTGTATCGTTATAGATCCCACTGATGTTGCCTTAGCGCAAGAAAAAGGCGAAACGTGTCTGGGATAAATAAATTAAGTTGCAGCAAGAAGAGGCGGTTTTATTTACAAAACAAGTATTTCCGTGCTTGCTGCGGAGGATGGCCACGCAAACAAGAATGTCAATATTATTTATGTATACATACGCTGCTCAATAACTGCATGCTATGCTGGTGAGCACTATCCTAGTATCGGTCGAACTGCCGTTTTGTAAGCTACCACCTTCGTGCTGAACTACTCTTTTGACGATTATTCCAGTGAACGTCAGTCTGCCATCTTCCGTTCTTGTTATTAGTTTTATATGGCCATTCCAATGTAAATTGCTCCATAAACATATTCCGTGGTATTTAGTGGCTGTGACCGTTTCCAGTGATTGTTCGACAGTTGTGTAGCCACAGAACGTTTCCGTCTAGACATGCGACATATATTACTTATGTTATGCTGATACATTAGCCCCATATGTACGATTTGGATACAACCACTCTAGCGGAGAAAGATTCGTACCAACACATTGGAAACTTACACAGGTTCCCCCAATACCAAGCAATGGAATAGAAGGAATTTGGCGAATTACAGACCCATATCACTGACGTCGATTTGCAGTAGGATTATGGCACATATACTGCATTCTAACATACTGAATTATCTCGAAGGTAAATATCTATTTATAGTCAACACAGAATCAGGAAATATCGTTCTTGAGAAACACAAATAGCTCTTTATTTGAATACACTAATGAGTACTATCGCTAGGGGACCTGAAATTGATTCCATATTTGTAGATTTCCAGACATCTTTTGACACCGTACCTCACAAGAGACTTCTTATCAGATCGTGTGCCTATGGTGTACCGCTACGGTTGTGGACCATATTCGTGGTTCCCTGTCGTAAAAGCTATAGTGCTAAGTAATGGATGAAAAATCATAGAGTAAAACGGAACTATTATAGGCCTCTCTTTTTCCTCATCTACGTAAACGATTTAGGAGATAATCTGAGCAGTTCTCTCAGGATTGTCGGCCGATGCTGCTGTCGTTTACCGTCTACTATAGTCGTCAGATGACTAAAATGATTGCAAAATGACTTACATAATATATCTGTATGGGACGGAAAGTGGCAATTTTCTCTGAATAAGGAAGAGTGTGAGATGGGCTACATGAGAACGAAAATAAATCCGATAGATCTTAGTTACACGACAAATCACAGAAACTGAAAAGCTATCAATTTAACTAAATACGCAAGAATTGCAGTTACTCACTGCTTAAGGTGGAACGATCAGATAGATATTGTTGTTCGGGGAGGGGAAGCCGGAGGGATCGAACCCAAAACTGTGTCTCACTGGAAGAGTACTTAGAAGATGCACCAAGTCTACTACACAGACTGCATGTTACGCTATCCTGTCGTCTGTTAGAGGATTGCTGTTCAGTAATGGATGACACTGACAACGTCCAAAGAATGGCATCTCGTTGTTTAGTATCGAGAAATAGGGGAGAGGGTTTCACAGATATGATAAACTAGTTGGGGTGGCAATCTTTAAATTAATTTTTCGTTGGGACAAGATTTTTCCGAAATTTCAATCTCCAACTATTTCCCCCCAATGTGAAAATATTTTACTGTTGTCAGTCGGAATTTGGAGAAATTATCGTCGTAATAAGATAAGATGAATCAGAGCTATTACAGAAAGGCTCAATGGTTCATTTTCCCCAGACGCTGTTCGTCGAATGCCACAGAAGCTGTGAAGGAACCCCCTGCCGGGCACTTAAGTGTTAATTGGAGAGTAATCACTTAGATGTAGATGTAGATATGGATGTATATGAAGAAGATGACGGTCAGTTTCCAGTCGCTGCACCAAGCATCGATCCTCTTCAGGTCCTCTTGCATTTCACCAACAATTTCCAGCGTTACAACTTCTCTGCTTACAACAGCATCATCCACAAACAGCCTCACGGCCCTTCCGACGTTATCCACTTAGTCGTTCATCTATATACTGAATACTAACCCACTAGGTCGTTGTAGAATCAGTGAATACTAATGGCCTTGTAACAATCCCTTGAGACATATCCATAGTAGCATTTTGTCAGATTATTTATGACGTTCTTCCGATCATTAATGTAGAAACCGCAGTATGATCTTCATCAGCGATATATTTCAGGAAACAGATATTTAGTAATTCGGCTTTTTCTCCGTCATCCCCAGTTAGGTTGTTATTATGGACACTGAAAGTCTGGACGGATGGCCTCCATCCGATTACAGATTTAATTTAAAAGACATACACGGTTTTAGGATTTTCTGCCAGATCGGTATATAGAATTTTACTTCCGAATGCGATGAACGTTTTATGCCGGGATCTCTTTGCATTCATTGTGGCTTCGTTCAGTTTTGATTGGTTTATGAGGTTTTGGCTACGTTTGGATCTGTGGTGATGCACGCTTTGGTTTAGGAGTAGCTTTCTGATACGGCTGTTGAACCACGGTGGATCCTTCCCATCTTTCAAAACTTAGCTCGTTGTATTCCCGATGTAATAAATTTTCCCCTTCATATTTCCCGAGAAAACTTAAAAGTTTCCTTTAAGGACAATACACTGAGATCAGTGTTAACAGTAGCAGTTTTGAATTCAACATATGTTATATTTTCTATTTTTTACAAAATCATCCTTGATTGCTTAGAAAAATGTTGTAGGAGAGTAAATCAAACAATCTGGACCTGGCATATAGACACTCTGTGGGCCACAGGAGAGACGTGTGTGAATTCCTAAGGCACCAAATTGCTAAGATCATAGTTCCCTAGACTTACACACTACTTAAATTAACTTAAGCTAAGAACAACACACACACCCATGCCCGAGGGAGGACTTGAACCTCCGGCGGGAGGGGCCGCGCAATTCGTGACATGACACTTCCAACCAAGGGGGCACTCCACGCGGCGCGAGCCCACTGTGCTTTGGCCATCGAACCGAAGTGGTATCGTAGAAATGACATGGATTTGGTGAAACCAAGAGGTCAACAGCAGAGCATACAACACTATTCCCTAATAACTGAACCCTTAGTCTTGTCACGGGAAAAGCTACGTATAACACTAACGTGCCGTGAAACACGCTAATGTTACCTTCTGATAGGATTTCAAAGCTCGACTGTGCGTGTATCTCATGTAAAAAGGTATCGGACTATAATTTCAAATTTTGTGAAGTTGACAGTAAAACGAAACGGGCTTAACCTTGGGAGTTAACAGAAGTGGTAAAATTATAAGTGAATGAAAAAAACTAAACGGTCGCCAGCCTAATTAGGCACTTTAATTTGGAAATATATATTTGAGAAAATTTGATATTAGTTATTGAAGTTACTGTTGTTGAGATTTCTCTTTAAATAGGAAATATTACACAAACTGGCACAGTACACTCTGTGCTTTGTGTAGCAGCAGTTACCAATAACATACACACCAGTAAATTACGGGGATCAAAACTTCACCGAACTCATACTAATGACGGCCACAATCATTAGAATTACTTAATCAAAATACTGAAACATCACTCCAAGAAGCACAGAACTTATTTTGGACTTGAGGGGATTCTATCTTGACTGACATGAATAACACAAATAAGGATGAATAACATCTTAAATACACTGTTTAAGCTCCTCTGCATATAGCAATATTCCTTAGTAATAGTATAGTTCCTTTTTTTCTTAATAGGAGGACAATGTGATGGGGACCCATAAACTGGTATCGTTTCACTAGCCAAGGTTCTTTGATTATTTCGAAAGTAAAGACTACCTCTAAAAGCTAATCCTTCACTTAAAGTACTTTGCAAGGTAATAAAATGCAACACTGGGCTTAATTAACTTCAAAAGGAACCATTCATGATGGGTACCAAAACTACAATGTCTTCAAAATTTACATAACTTCACTTGTAATGCTAATACCACAAATCGGTTGATTTAAGATTTATATGTACTTGTACTTTAATCACCTGTGAACAAGGTATTCTTGGCAGTAATATTTACACAATGTTGCACTCTGATCTCACAAAATTATATATTATAGGATACTTTAGCAAAAGCCTATCCAACTTTACTTTTATAGTTTTGGCTTTTAAATAATTAAGGTTTTCACTTTCCTATTGACTGATCCTTAATATTTTGTACTTAAACTTCCTACAATAACAATTTCACTTGGAGTAGTCCATAAACAAACCATCGAAGTTTTACTCTTACTTTAACTTTCGCTATTCCTTTTACTTTAGACAAAAAATCAGTTTTAAAAACATGAATGCCAAAATTGTACATGTAAATCAGGATGCTGGGTTTTAGTAGCACTTAGTGAGGACGCTGCGTAGATTGGTGATCAGGACTGAAGTTATGGTTTCGAACACGAATTGATGTTTTATGTGATTATTGTTGAAACAACACACAAATTAACTGGTCTATGCGAATATATGTTACGTAGGTGAATGTATGAAGTCTGTGAAGCAGTGAAGAAGATTAGTGGTAGGCGAAATGGTGGCTAACTGTACTCACGGCTCATGATGTACGAGTGCTCTACAAAATCACTTCTTGGCGACGGATTTTCGACATATTAGAGCAATTCCATTATTTCGTGAATACCAAATAATAGCCAGATCCACATTCGAGGCTAATCCCTTCTAATGCAGCTTTCAGTTGCCTCTCTTAGCACCGTCAAGGTGTACCGTGCCAGACACTGCGTGCCGTTGACAGAAAGGAGCCGCTAAGTTCGACTACCTAACGCAGCTTTTACATCGCGCCATGCCACTTTCGTTGCGGAGGGACTTCCCTACAGCGTTTACATGATACATATACAAGTGCCCTAAGCATGAAGCAGCTTTCAACAAACATATACTTCTTTCATAAACATATTCATATTATAATAATTTAAAATTTCAACGTGTCCTTTGCCTTTTATCATATATACATTGTTGTTGGTGTGGTCCTCAGTCCTGAGACTGGTTTGATGCAGCTCTCCATGCTACTCTATCCTGTGCAAACTTCTTCATCTCCCAGTACCTATTGCAGCCTACATCCTTTTGAATCTGCTTAGTGTATTCATCTCTTGGTCTCCCTCTACGATTTTTACCCTCCACGCTGCCCTCCAATACTAAATTGGTGATCCCTCGATGTCTCAAAACATGTCCTACCAACCGATCCCTTCTTCTAGTCAAGTTGTGCCACAAGCTCCTCTTCTTGACAATTCTATTAAATACCTCCTCATTAGTTATGTGATCTACCCATCTCATCTTCGGCATTCTTCTGTAGCACCACATTTCGAAATCTTCTATTCTCTTCTTGTCCAAACTATTTGTCGTCCATGTTTCACTTCCATATATGGCTATACTTCATACAAATACTTTCAGAAACGACTTCCTGACACTTAAATCTATACTCGATGTTAACAAATTTCTCTTCTTCAGAAACGCTTTCCTTGCCATTGCCAGGCTACATTTTATATCCTCTCTACTTCGACCATCATCAGCTATTTTGATCCCCAAATAGCAAAACTTCTTTACTACTTATTTCTTAATCTAATTCCCTCAGCAGCACCCGACTTAATTCGACTACATTCCATTATCCTCGTTTTGATTTTGTTGATGTTCATCTTATACCCTGCTTTCAAGACACCGTCCATTCCGTTCAGCTGCTCTTCCAAGTCCTTTGCTGTATCTGATAAATTAAAATGTCATCGGCGAACCTCAAAGTTATTATTTCTTCTCCATGGATTTTAATACCTACTCCGAACTTTTCTTTTGTTTCCTTTATTGCTTGCTCAATATACAGATTGAATAACATCGGAGATAGGCTACAACCCTGTCACACACTCTCTTCCCAACCACTGCTTCCCTTTCATACCCCTCGACTCTTATAACTGCCATCGGCTTTCTGTACAAATTGTAAATAGCCTTTCGCTCCCTGTATTTTACCCCTGCCATCTTTAGAATTTGAAAGAGAGTATTTCAATCAACATTGTTAAAAGTTTTCTCTAAGTCTACAAATGCTGGAAACGTAGGTTTGTCTTTCCTTCATCTTTCTTCTAAGATAAATCGTAGGGTCAGTATTGCCTCACGTGTTCCAACATTTCTGCGGAATCCAAACTGATCTTCCCCGAGGTCGGCTTCTATCAGTTTTTCCATTCGTCTGTAGAGAATTCGCGTTAGTATTTTGCAGCTGTGACTTATTAAACTCATAGTTCGGTGATTTTCACATATATCAACACCTGCTTTCTTTGGTATTGGAATTATTATATTCTTTCTGAAGTCTGAGGGTATTTCGCCTGTCTCATACATCTTGCTCACCAGATGGTAGAGTTTTGTCAGGACCGGCTCTCTCAAGGCTATCAGTAGTTCTAATGGAATGTTGTCTACTCCGGGGGCCTTGTTTCGACTCAGGTCTTTACATTACCTAACTCTAATTTTTCTGCCATGCATCAAGGAGTTCAAACAACACAGTATGCACACTTCATAAATTCCAGATACATAGTTACTTAAAATAAACTTACTCCTAATCGATATAAGTGTTACAAGCACCCGATGGACGAGGAATTGCTATGTTACTCTATAGGAAATGAATAAATAATTCAGATCCATTAATAGTTTTATTATTGTGACATCAAAAACTTATTCTCAGCATAGTTGAAACTTACAGCTGCCTAAAATATATAAAATTCACCTAACTCTGAACTAAGGAGTGCAGAGGTAAAATTAGTCTGACGATCAGTAAGGGAAGCTGAAACAATCATTTAACTTACGAAAGTGGTACTCAATGTCGGCAAGATATTCAGTTAATAGATGTTTGGAGTTTAACTTGAAGTATTATCTTTTATATTTCATTTAGCCTACATTTGCACGTTTATCTTCTTCACATGACTATCGGGTACGGTACCTAGTACCACCATCATGCCGTCCTTTCGCTCACCAAAATGCATTTCTCACTAGACTAATACGTTATGGCCAATTCTAGGCACAAATTGCCGTCAAAGGTGACAGAGACGCTCCCTATGTACAGGGTTTTACAAAAGATGGATCGGAGCTACTCCAGGATTACCAATGAAGCACTGTTACGTCCATCGCTGAACACCAACTGCTGACTATATTACAGCTTTTTCGATAATTTATCGTACAACAGCTATGAAACGTTGTTTTGTACGTTAGAGTTCTTAACCATATCGTGAACAACACAGACGTCTTGGGCGAGTTAGTGGCAAAAATGAAATGAGCGTATGGCATCGTTGGCTGGGAGGCCCCTATTCGGGGAAGTTCGGCCCCCAGGTGCAAGTCTTATTTCGTTCGACGCCACATTGGGCTACTTGATGAGGACAACACTACACCTAGTGCCCGAGCGGAGAAAATCTCCAACCCGGCCAGGAATCGAACTCGGGCGAACACATTACCACCCAGCTAAGCAGGAGGACGGAGTTAGTGGTTATCAGCTTTAATTGATAACACGATATGTAGGCTCTTCAAAATTACGCTGCATCTTATAGCCAAATTTGGCCTTTATTAACTTTGAAGAGTTTGCATTTTCGTGGAAAAACTATCATTCTGAGTGCTAAAAAAGGAGATTTTATACGTTAACATGGAGAGCCTAATATCACTATATGGACCAGTATAATGTAATGTAAAATATCAATATTAATTAGAGCACAACGATAGTGCCAACTACATAACAGGTGCGACAAATTATTGTACAGTTTAAACGGATCTTGTTAACTTCAGGATGTGGATCCATGCGATTGATTCGTTTATCGTTTCCCTTTGCTACCGCTTCAGAACCGAAAAACGGTTCACATATGTTGATAATAAGTATATATTACCATCGCCGGATATTTGTTTTGTAGCGTTGATCATTTCCAGAAAACTTTATCACATCACGTTGCATTTCTGATATCAATATTATTTTGTATATGATAAAAGCCACTAATCTCATTCCACAGGCTTTGAAAAAGTCAGTATCACATTAAGTTACCATATTTGCAATTTGCATTTCACCTAAATAAGTATTTATCCGTGCATTGTTAATGCTGATCCTGTTCTTTCACAAATTTCATAATCAATTTTTTGTTGCTTCGTAATTATCTGTTGTGCAACTGGCAATGTCACTCATTATTTTTTTGTGGGTACTGCCTGCGGTAAGTAATGTTCGCAGACAAATATGGGTTAATGGTTAGTATGGGTTGTGAGGTTAGAATCGTAGTGGGAGTACTTGATGCTATATTCGTAAATACTGATAGCTTCGTTCCGTTTTTAAATTAAGTGCACACTGCTCACGTCAGAAGGAAATGAAGATTTTATAACGTTCAACGTAGTTTCACTTAGGAATACACTCATACGATGATATGTATTTCTATCTCATGGGTACGAATCCGCTAAAATTTTCGGATTGAATGTCACATTTCATTTCTCTGAAAACCAAGGCGCAAATCATTTCTGGGAATTTTATTTACAGTCGTATGAGAGATCCCTGTTTTTCGCCCACGACTTACCTTATTCACTGGAAGCCGTATTCCACTCATAATATTTTGAGCTGTTAGAGGAATTATGTAATCTGGGATGTCGAGATTTAAAAATTATAAATCATCATCACTGTTACCTGGATACGAAATTAATTCATATCCAATACATGTCAGCTAAAACACCATTTAAAGTTATAAAAGACCTACAGTCTTAAAGTCAACCATAAAGATTATTATAGAAGTATCAGGAACCGTCTTCTAACAGATTCGTGCTTATCATTATTGAAAGATGATGTCTGTTTATTTTCTTTGAAGACAGAATTGTAAGAAAAAAGTTATCGTGGGTTAGAATTATGCGTGCTATTATTTTTTCCATCATCGTTAAAATATTCCGCAACTGTTACCCTCCACAGAATACAATATAATTTATGTGTACAAGGTTATTCCAACGCTTCACATTATTTTCTTTTATACTGTATCTCAACATACTCAAGAAAGTATTTCGTCGTCACTATGTCTATCTAATTCAGTGGAAGGTCTGTAAAAAACACAATATGAGAAGAGGTTGTAAGATGAACAACAACAACGGTGAAACAAGGGTATTGGAACGCAGTTAGGTGATATAAAAGAATTACGTTAGGAAATGAGACACTGATGGCCGAGTGCACCAAAGTCGGGAAAAAGCAAGATAATCAAGGTCCGGAGATCACGGTTAAAAATAATCCGGGTTCAAAATGTCTCTGCGGGGCGGTGCACCAAAGTTGATCAACGGTCAGCAAACCGTTGTCAGCCAACCGTGCATTTGACTGCCGTTAACTCCGCGTATTACAATGGAAGGTGCCCTGGAAATGCAAAGATGTTTATTCAAATATGAATTTTCACATAGCCACCTATATACATACCTCGTCTAGACGTTGTTGTCAAATGCTCTCACTTTCGTCAACAAACAGAAGTGTTTTTATACCTCGCTACCAGTCCGATCCCTTATGTTTGGCGAAATGAATAACGAAAGAAGAATAACAAATTTTTCGAAGTAAAACACCGACATGCTTTTCGAATTGGCCACTGCGAATGCATTAGTTCTTGAAAATAAAGGAAAGGAATGTACAGTGTCTCGTTTTGGTCATTATTTTTTAGTTTTTTTTTCAGTTCGAACACCTGCGTCATTTAAATATAAAATTCATCAGATACATGCTAATTAACATATATAAGTGTATTTCTTATGAAAAATGTACGCTTTCCTTTTGTTAACGATATACTGTACACAGAAATCAAGTCCTCATTGCAGAAAAATTCCTAATGAGCTATCTTTTGTAGAAGACTTTCAATGAAGATTTTATAATTGGAATAACTCAAAATTACGTTTTATAGTTTTATTTATTTTGTACTTCACGTAAACGCTGTAAGAAAATGCTCCTTCGTTTAAAAATTTAAATCCACCTGAAACCGAACCAGACCCCCCCATTCCCCCCACCACCCCACCCCTACACACACACACCGCTTCACACAGCAAGCAGGGCACACTGCTTGTCGAGGCAGATCTACGATATTTTAGCATATTAAAGATGTGTACAAAAATTAGGAGTCGCTTTCCTTAAGAGTTTTCGAGAGTTGCACAGAACTGGTTTGGGAGAGGTGTATTTCAGTTTTGAACTTCACATACTACAAACATAAAAAATTACAGAGTTCCGATTGTCACGTGGTCCCCATGTTAGAGAAAAACAGGCAATGCTGTCACCTTTTGAGGCACAGTTTAGCTCTGCTCCTAATAAGTTTCCTTCTTAATTTAATAAACTTTATAGGTGCATCTTAAGTATTGGGTACAGTATACGATGTCTTAAGTTTGATTCAGTATATCGAAACGCACTGCAGTCTTAATACCTTACCGCTCATAAAATCCTGGTCATCCCCCTCCCCCCCCCCCCCCAAAAAAAAACAGTGCTTCTGTCACGGTCCGATTTGATCACTTTCAACTCTTGGTTTCCCCATCATCGAGGTCCATGCACCAGAATTTTCTGTTGAGCTGGTTTTAAACTCTAACTTTACGACTGGTAGCTTTTAATCGGGATTGCTGCGCTCGGTTGTGATAGTAGTAGATGTGTTATGCTATTAGGGGTAGGGTGGTGGAGGAAAATAAAATAAATGACAATGATTAAATTAAAGAGGATAAAAATGCAGACTTTCAAGAACACGTAACATAAATTTAAATGTTATAAAGTTCCTGAAAGCATTTTCTGGAATTTAACGTTGTATGGAAGCAAGTACCCTATCCCAGAGTTTCTAAATATGTGCACCACATAAACTGTTTTAGACGTATCGGGCTTATTTAAATATACTTTGTTTGTCGAAGCTACCTTGTCTCCACTGGACGTTCGCAAACGTATTGTTAGTGTTATCTGATCTCTAAATTACTTGCATACATTGTTTTCTCGTGATATTTCTCATTCTATGGATTATCTTTCTATCAAATAGTAGTATACACTATATTTTCCCGCTGTTGTTTATTTCCTCTTGTTATGTGTTTTGTATCATATTGTTTTACGTACTACGTGTGATATTTCGGTGTAGTTGTATGTGTATAGCATACTTTGTGATTTTACTTTGTCTTTCATTTGCAGCAACATTTCTTGTGATTATGTTCATTTCTTTTTTGTGGCTATCTCTTTTCATTACGACTCTGTTAAAACCATATATAATGTATCTGAAACTTACCTTTTTCTCTGTATTTCAGTGACTGGAACCGGTGTGAATGATTTTGCTGGTTTCTCTGAGTTCTCTGCACACTCAGAATTGGTTTGTGGATTTTGTTTTCTGATGTGAGGTCTACGAAGTCTAGTTTCTCATTTGCTTCAGTGATCTGCCTGCGAGACAGATTGTGTCACCGACATATTAATACAACAATGTTACTTTTTGTCACTCAGGTTGTATTTTTATACCAAATATTTTGTTACCTGTGTGGACCTGGAAGATATTACCAGGAAGCCACTTAATGGTAATCAGATGGACAGTCCCTGTTACTAGAAGGTGGTTCCTAATAATCTTATTTTATGCAAACACGGGCAAACACAGAATGGTGACAAGTATATTTATTTTACTCTCCTTTTTTTCCGAACAAAGTGGTGTTAATGAAAAAAGACATTAGGATAAACAAATTAGTTGGTTAATGACTGCCTGAGCTAATGCGCTACTGCCCTCAGTAGGGAAATAAAGGATGGTAGGTGGGTGTGCACTGAAGAGTTATCTCCAGGTAGGGGGGAGAGTGGCACGCTGTTTGCTCACCACGAAATTTTACTCCATTTCATACCGAAGCCGATGCCTCCCTCAGAATACGTTCTTAATTGAGTGAGAAGCTTTCGTTTCACGGAGAAACGCTAATTAACCTGAAAACTTCGGACACAATAGGGAGATATACCAACTAATATTTCAAGATCACAAATAACAACCAAGCCGCCTTGAGACACGAAGTTGATGCTACTTCTTTAATATACATCACTACATTTGTTGTTCTTCATCATCACGACAGTCTTTTGTCCTGATGATTAAATATGTAAGAACGTTTACTTCAGTCATTTTTACGTGACATTCACTGGAAAACCTTTTATAAATTTAAAAGCTTTCCTGTTGGCAATGCCGATGTTTCTCTTTGGGCTTTATGTAAGTTAAATACGCATCTTACGTCTCATTACCGCCCCTTCCCCCCAACGTCCCACCATCTCTCTTTGTCCAGCGTCCATTGGATTTGTAAGGAAAGTTTTGTTCTTGTGTAACATACAACTTTAGTACCATGTATAGTTTACAGAACTAATTTTGTTGAATGGTTACTTAAATTGAGATGTTCAGTGGAGTGTTATTAACATCCTTGCAAAGAATGTCATATACAAATTTAATTAAGATGGGGAGAATTTAAAAACACGCGAGACAGTAGATCAGATATACCACCGTCTGTCCATCTCTCATTAGCACCCACATTCAACATTTACATCTTACGTTGTCGACGGGACGTCAGATCCGAATCTTCCGTCTTTCCTTCTTCTCATCACACACAAACATCCGCATTTACAAATGGAAAAGTAGGCTCCGTGCTAAATTAAGCCAAAGGATGGATTTGATTACAAAGATAATTTTAAGATACTCCGAAAGCATTGGCTGGACTATCAGATAAAAATTACCTTTGATTTTCCTGCACGCTGATGAATTCCTGAATAAAAAATTAGTATCTGACATTTCAAACACCCTTGAATGTAATACTCACAGTCGCCTTTTCGTCTGATAAAAGATGACGGATTCCTTGGTGGCTATTTCATTTGTATTACATCAAAACGCTGAGCACACTAGCATGGCCTACAGGCCAAATAGTGAATTCACTCCAATGGGAAGAGTGCCCCAAATGATTTCGAGTCGCCGGTTTCTTGATCTATAGGTTATAATGATTTACTCCGAACCACTTTGCCTCACAACGATGCTTCGTTTTGTGCCTCAAGAGAAGGTCATTCCATCGAGGGCGAGACTATACTGGACCACAGTACTGTGTGTGGTATTCTCCTTGACTTCTGGATGCGTCACTTCACCGGCTGGAATCTTCACAAGCCCTAACTGCTAGAAGCGTATCATATCATTCCTCTGCTGTTAGCAAAGGAGCGAGCTCTGTGTTTTGGATCTGATTTGTCTACACTGTACAAGCCCCCGGTGACTTGCAATGGAAAGAAGTTGGACCTATTCATATGATCACTGCTCAGATTAATACAACCAGCTCTTTATTCGCACAAAATAATGAGTGCTGTCGACAGGGATCTCAACTTGATTCCATATTTTTAAATTTCCAGAAGGCTTTTGACACCATTACTGACAAGAGACTCCTAATCAAATTGTATGTCTATGGAGTATCGCTTCACTTATGTGACTTGTAAGGTGCCCCTTCTGTTGAAGCCACATTTTGTTTCCATATTCTCGAGTTTTACAATTTCGTATCTCGTTTGCAGATCTTACGTAGCATTCAGTGAACAAAGCGGTACTGACGAAAGCAGACAGTCACGGGAAGATTTCAGTTCCCAGATTGGCTAAAGGAGCCGGTGGACCACATGGCGTTACCAGTAGATGATGGTGTGAGGTGCTGTCACCAGAGATAAGAACGTCCATTACGTCGACAGCGAGGTACGTACGGAAAGCACAGTTACTCTGGCACGAAGCAAGTAGTCTTACTTAATAATTATTTGCTAATAGAAGTCCTTTTTCCAATACCGATATTAAGGAGGCCTAAAGCCATGAGTACTTTCTTACAACAATATAAAATACCACAAATCGATAATCTTAATAGATAAATCGATAAAGCTTAAGGTAAATAAAATGTACAGTCGGCTACGAAATATCGCGAGTGTAAGTACGAGGTATAGGCTATGCGCCATAATAATCAGCCGCCGACACGACGTCTTTCGAACTAATTTTATCGTAAGACCATGCTCTCAGAAAATTGTTAGTTTTCAGGTAATCATTATTAATTGTGTCGATATTATCTGTTTATCGAGTTCAGCAAATAAATGCATCATAATAGCGTCCCTTTTGAGCGTTATTCCGAATAATACAGCTTCGTGCTTCAACAATTACAACCAGAGGAAGCAGAATCGCACTTTACAGAGAACACGACGGCACTGATACTGCTGCTGTGAGGGACATAAACTTCTAGAGTTTCTCGACAAAATACGAGCAGTGACGGGAAAGTTTTAAGAATGGATCCGCTACTGCTCACTGATTTGGCGGGCAGGTATATGGAGGGTGGAGAGTGAGTCATTGCCTTGCCCTTGACCGCTCTCTGACAGGAAACTGCGTTTCCTTTATTCAGTTCGTTGTGATAGGTGGTTGAGTGCGGGTCTGTTAGGGCTTATTGCCGGATTCTGTCTGCGTGAAAATGGATGTAGAAACGGAGCAATGAGTTTGTGTGAAATTTTATTTTGAACCTGTAAATCAGCTTCTGAGACTTACGAACTATTAAAAACAGCTTTAGAGATAATTTTATGAGCCTGTCAAATATTTTCGTCTGGTTCAAGAGATTTAGAAATGGCCACGAATCATTTGAAGGTGGACCACGGTCCGGCCGTCCTTCCACCTCATCAACGAATGAGAATGTAGTGAAAGCTCTCGACTTAGTTAGCTCTGATCACAGACGTACAATTAGGGAGATGGCTGATGAACTTAATGTAAGTTTCTATGCAGTTCATTCAATTTTAACTAAAGATCTGAACATACATCGAATGTCCACAAAATGCATTCCAAAAGTGTTATGAAGTGACCAGAGACAATACCGACTTGAGGTGTGCCAATAACTGATTAATCGGACTAAAAATGACCCAGAGTTGTTAAACAGAGTAACTACAGGTGACAAATCGTGGCTATATGAATATGATTCGGAAAACAAAGTGCAGTCTTTGCACTGGAAGACTCCAGGTTCATCGCAACTTAAGGAAGCACGGCAAAGTCGGTCGAAGATCAAAATAAGGTTGGTGACCTTTTTCGATTCTACTGGTATTGTGAATCACGAATTTACCCTTGTAGGACAGACAATTAACCAGGAATACTACAAATGTGTCCTTGAGCGTTTGTGGGAAAAGGTGCAGAGGAAGAGGCCTGCATGGTGGAAAGACAGAAAGGGGGGCTACACCATGACAATGCTCCGGCTCATCGTGCCTTTTCCATCGTTGAATTTTTGACCAAATTCAAAACTCCTGTGCTCCCCCAACCGCGATATTACCCTGATTTGGTCCCGGCGGACTTCTGCCTGTTTCCTAAACTGGAATTTTCACTGAAAAGTCGATTGTAGACATCCAAGAAATACGGACGGCATCATTAACACACTTCAGGGAAAAAAATTCCAAGAATGTTTCCAGTAGTGGAAACACAGTTGGAGTCGGTGTGTTCAGTCAGAAGGGGACAGTTTTGATGGAGATGCATCACAGCAGCATGTAAGTACCACCATTGTACAATTACAACCCCATTCTTAAAAACCTTTCAATCATAACTTGTAGGTAAAATGAATCCTACCCGACGACCCCGCAAAAATACACAAAGACGGATAGGCTTATTCTCCACAAATCTCGGATGGAAAAGCATCGCGAGTCGTACTACAGGCCCCTCATACCATCCTTTACGGACTCACTGGCTAAACTGAGACATTTATTTATTTTTACTTACACTGCAAGTTCCGTAGGACCAAACTGAGGAGCAAATCTCCAAGGTCATGGAACGTGTCAGTACACGAAATTACAACGTAAAAAATAATAACAGATGAACCTGAAAAAAGTCAGTCCGTAAGTTTATGTAAACGCTATCAACAATACAGTAAGAATATGATTAATTTTTGAAGGAACTCCTCTACAGAATAGAAGGAGTGACCCATGAGGTAACTCTTCTGTTTAGATTTGAAAGCGCGTGGATTACTGCTAAGATTTTTTAATTCGAGTGGCAACTTATTGAAAATGGATGCATCATTATACTGCACTCCTTTTTGCACAAGAGTTAAGGAAGTCCGATCCAAATGCAGGTTTGATTTCTGTCGAGTATTAACCTAGTGAGAGCTGCTTATTGTTGGTAATAAATTAATATTGGTAAAAAGAAACGATAATAAGGATAATACATATTGAGAGGCGAAATTCAAAATACCTAGACTCGTTAACAGAGGTCAATAAGAGGTTCGTGAACTCACACCACGTATTCTCCGAACAGCCTGTCTCTGAGAAAAAAATATCATTTTAGAATGGGAAGAGTTACCCGAAAATATAATACCATACACATAAGCTAATGAAAGTAAGTAAAGTAGACAAATTTTCGTGTCGAGCGATCAGTCACTTCTGATACCGTTCGAATAGTAAAAATGGCGTATTAAGTCTTTGAACAAGATCCTGAATGTTGGCTTTCCACGACAGATTACTATCTATCTGAACACCTAGAAATTTGATCTGTTCATTTTCACTAATCATATGCCCGTTCTGTGAAATTAAAACATCAGGTTTTGTTGAATTGTGTGTTAGAAACTGAAAAAAACTGAGTGTTACTGTGATTTAGCGTTAGTTTATTTTCTACAAGCCATGAACTTAGGTCATGTACAGCACGATTTGAAACCGAGCCAATGTTGCACACAACATCCTTTACTACCAAGCTAGTGTCATCAGCAAACAGAAATATTTTAGAGTTACCTGTAACTCTAGAGCACGTATCATTTATGTAAATAAGGAACTGGAGTGGCCCCAACACTGATCCCTGGGGCACCTCCCACTTGACAGTACCCCTCTCAGACCAACATCATAGCCGTTGTGAACAATGACCTTTTGGTGCCTGTTCCTAAAGAAAGAGGTGAACCAATTGTGAGCTTCTACCCATATTCCGTAATGGTCCAACTTCTGGAGCAGTATTTTGTGTTTGACACAATAAAATGCCTGAGTTAAATCAAAAAATATGCTAAGTGTTCGGAACCTTTTGTTTAGGCCATCCAGTACCTCACAGAGAAAAGAAAGTATAGCATTTTCAGTTGTTAAACGACTTCTAAAGCCGAACTTTACATTTGAAAGCAAATCTTGTGATATAAAATGACAATTATCCTTACATACACAGCCTTTCCAATAACCTTAGCAAACAGTGATGGCATAGAAATAGATCAAAATTATATACATTATCCCCTTCTCACTTTTTATAAAGCGGCTTTACTACTGAGTACATTAATCGCTCAGGAAACTGACCTTCCCTAAAGGAAAAATTAAAAATATGGCTAAATACAGGGCTAACATGTGCAGCACAGTACTTTTATGTTCTGCTACACACTCCATCATAACCATGAGAATCCCTAGTCTTCAGTGATTTAATTATTGACTCAATCTCCCTCATGTCAGTTTCAGACATCAATCTCGGAAAGGCATTTGCGAATAAAACTATATGAGTTCCTGTATAAACTAAATTTTTACTTAATTCATCAGCAATGCTCAGAAAATTATTGTTAAATACTGTACATATATCTGATTTATGAGTAATAGAAATATTTTAACTGTGAACTGACTTTATATCGCCGACCTTATGCTGCTGACCAGACACTTCCTTAACTACTGACCATATCGTTTTAATTTTATTCTGTGAATTAGCTATTCTATTTGCATACCACATACTCTTTGCCTTCCTAGTAACATTTTTAAGCACCTTACAATACTGTAAAGCTACTGTAGCTTGATTGTGACTACTTCTAGCGTTCTGATATAATTCCTGCTTTGTTCTACGTGATCTCCTTATCCCTCTAGTCAGCCACTCGGACTGCCCATTACTGCTAGTACCTAGTTTAGAATGTTCTAATGGAAAGCAGCTCTCAAAGAGCGTGAAAAATGTGTTAAGGGAACTTTTTATTAATCATCTATGTTACCAACATCCTGCCACTCATGTTAGTTGACAAGGTTTAAAAAACTCTCTATTGCTGTTGGATTAACTTTTCTACATAGTTTGTAAATAAATATGGCACTGCTTTGAGTACAAAAGTCTTGTAGTGTTAAAATTTTTGCATCATGATCTGAAAGGCCATTCACGCTTTCACTAACAGAATGCCCATCTAGTAATGAAGAATTAATAAAAATATTGTCTATGGCTGTGCTACTGTTCCCCTGCACCCTGGTTGGAAAAAAAACACAGTTTGCATCAGGTCACATGAATTTAGGAGATCTACCAACATCCTTTTTCTTGTACCATCATATACAAAATTTATACTAAAGTCACCACATATAACTAGTTTCTGGTACTTCCTACAAAGTGAATCAAGAGCCCTCTCTAGATTGAGGAGAAATGCTCTGAAGTTGGAGTTAGGGGACCTATAAACAAAAACAATTATAAGTTTTGTTTCACTAAATTCAACTGCCGCTGCACAACATGCAAATATCTGTTCAATGCAGTGTCGTGCTTCTCTACCAACTTATTTCTACTACAGTTTCTGCATTCCCAGGAGAGGATCTCACTAAAATGACCACTGGCTTCCCCACTGCATTCCCCCCCAATGAAAACACTTTGAACAAATCCTACACTGTAACCCACTACTCAAAAACCTACGTCAGATCCAACACTTCTCACTCGCGGTAAAATTTTACAGCTACTGAAAAGAACTATACACCTATGTTACCAAAGTTCAGTGACACCAGTAGAAATATTTAAGAACTAACAATAATGGTCTCGAAATTCTCTGCAGATAACTACTCGTATTAATACTACGACACCACAGCTAATACCAATACCAACAAAACTTCACAAAATTATTAGCTAAAACCCAAGAATTCAAACGGCCACTGGAACACTAAGCGAAGTTAAAACACTGAATGAAAATTTTAATGAAATATTTCACTAGAAACAATAAGAAACGTCAGTTGAGAAATAAAGCACGAAATTTACTAAATTACTTCAACGCACAGAAAACTCTAAAAAACACAGCGAGCGAACTGTTACAAAAGTTTATTAAGTCTTTGTTTCGCCACAAACGGCACGCAACACCGCTGAAGACTATTAAATTTGATAACTGTATTACAGAGCACAAATAAGTTTGTCAGTACTTAGCTTAATAACCGCTACTGCTGCAGGGTTAGCTGGAGGGTTAGTACAAGTTAGGGGTTCTTACAGATTGGATCCCCAGTTTTCTCGCAGAAACGTCACGCGTAGAAGCGGATCGAAAGTCATAGAGTAAAACAGGATATGCAGCGTTCCACAAGGAAGTGTTATAGGCCCTTTTTCTGTTCCTAATCTACATAAACAATTTAGCAGATAATTTAAGTTGCCCTTTTAGAATTTTTGCAGATGATACTGTCATTAAACGTTAAATTATGCCTTCAGAAGATCAAAACCAATTCAAAAATGGCTTAGACACGATATCTAAGTGATGCCAAAAGTGGCAATTGTCTCTCAGTAAGGAAAAGTGTGACATCTTCCGCATGAGTACAAAAAGAAATCCACTAAATTTCGATTACACTAGAAATCACAGGAAGTTAAAGGCTGTCAGTTAGACTAAATACGTAAGAATTACAATTATGGACAACGTAAGTTCGAATGGTAACACATATAACGTTGTGAGGAAGGCAAACCAAAGACTACGATTTACTAGCAGAACACTTAGAAGATGCAAAAAGTCAACGGAAGAGATTGCATACACACGCTTGTTTGTCCTCTGCCAGAGTATAGTTGTGCTGTAGGGGATAGTTACCTAATAGGGTCGGAGGAGAACATCGAAAAAGTTCAAAGAAGAGCAGCTCGTTTTGTATTATCGCGAAAGAGGGACGAGTGTCACAGACGTAACAAGTGAGATGGTATGCCATCCATTAAAAAAAAAGATGTTTTCCGTTGCGGTGAGATATTTTCACGAAATTTAAATCACCAATTTTCTCATATGGATATAACAATATTTTGTTATCGTGTATCTACATGAGGAGAAACAATCATCATAATTAAATACGAGAAATCAGAGTTCATACAGAAAGATTTAGGTGTTCCTTTTTCCCACGCGCTGTTAGAGAGTGGAACTGTAGAGAAACAGTCTGAAAGTAGTTCCAAGAAACCGCCAGGCACTTAAGTGGGACTTGCAAAGTAGTCGTGTAGACCTAGATGTATATTACATAAATAAATTATGATGAAGTCTGTGTCTTCAGAAGAGAGATGTAGCCAATGTCTATAAGTGTTTTCAACACAATTTCGGCGAAACATCAATCTGCCCAAGTACGAAAAGCAGTTACATTACGGTTTACAAATAGTAGCTTTAGGAGGCACTAAAGCAGGCAGCCGACGTGCGGTAGAAGAAGACTCGCAGTGTCCACTGTCCAGTATCTGCACAATTAAGGTATAGTTGTGGCCATAGAATTAACATGTACTGATGTTGAGGCCAAATGGATGGTGCTAAAGTCACATAGCTTTGCTCCACCTATTCCATTGGACTATATGAATCGCCTTGAGATGAGACACAGTCGTTCACAATGCTCTTAAATTGAACTTATGGCCAAAGGATGTCTAATTTTTTGCACAGGAGTTGAGGTTAGAGAGTGCGTTCCTGCCCCGTACACAGGGTTTAGTAGCTTGTATGACGGTATCAGCAATTGAGTCCACTAATCTGTTGAGCGAGAGTTGATCGGCCAAGCTGTTATAATAGTTACTTATTTGGACAGCATCGGAAAGTTTCGTTGTGGACTTGGCCTTCTCGATATGTTGGCACGCTGCGTGGTGCCCACTGTAGACGCTGAACTGGCTGCTCCACTATTTTGTTTTGGGTGGGTATGTCAGAAAGGCAGCTGGCTTTGTCCAACGACGGTTCTTTCGTGTAGGTCAGCAGCAGAGAATAAAGACGGAAGATAACCTGGCCTGTAGGTGCCAAGACAACTGCTGGAAGGCAGTGGCTGACGTCCGGGCCGGAGGTCTTGTGTCCGAAAGAGTGGGAGTAAGCTGACATAGGCTGTACTGGCAGAATATTCGTAGGAAGCAGTTCGTTGCGCCTATGGAGGAGTTGTAGCAGTGTCTGAGACTGTTCCAAAGAGTGACATGGCTGCTCTACTCCGCCTCACAAGTTTGGTCCAATAGATGATGAATGGAAGTATGAGAGCTGTATCATTTAATACCTTGCTTTATTGCATGCTCCATCTGGCTCTCAATTGTGTGAGCCAGTCCCTCAACTCCGTTGTTCGATTCTGAAACAGAAGAATGAAATTTTCTGTATATTGCCCGTAAGAGTGGCTTTAGAACGCCTTTCATCTTCTAAATCCGAGTGTACATCATATCAGTAACATTTCAATTCTTTTACAAAGCATCAACTGCCACTAGTTCAATTCCCTATTATAACTGCTGATAAAGTGAGCTCACCTCAAAATTGCTGCAAAAATTTGTCTAGGAATTCAATATGAAGACCAGACTGAGCACAACTCAAAATTGCTGCAAAATTTGGTCAAAATTTGATGAAACTTTTATCGGCAAAGTTATGAGTCGAATTTCTGGATGGAGAAGACGATTGACAGAAATTCTTCGATGTACGAGGAGTTCTGTAACCTTGCTGATCATATTATTCGTGTGGAAGCTAATTATGTTAAAGTTATTAGTTGCTCTCTATCACCAAGAGCTCTGTGATCTAAACGAACGCTGATTGAGACCTTAAGAGATAGCATCATGTGGTATACACCACTTCTAACAAACATCGAACAACGCGCTCCAGTATACGGCCGCCAAATACATCGCTGGCCGTCTTCACACGCACGCCCCCTTACGTGGCCGAGAAATACATCGCTGGCCGCACTTCTCCGGGCGGCTCGCGGCTACCATCGCTGGCCGCCTTCGCGCGCGCGCGTTTGTCAGCACACAGCAATTGGCTACGCCATGAAACATTGCGATTGGTTTTCCCTGGGAAACAGCGACCTCAGCCGACGGCTCCATTAACTAGCAAGCCTTATATAAACCCGGCCGCCGCCGCAAACGACAGTTGTCATCGGGAAGTGCAGTACGCCGTGTTCCAGCTGCTTGTGGATGACTCGCCGCACCACTCGAGTTTACCTGGCTGCTCGGCGGAAAATCTTGCGACTTCACTTGGAGAGACCGAACTTCAATGGACTTGGGAATAATTACTGGACGTGCACCCCACCATGCACATTCGGACATTGGTATAACCAAACTTTAATTCTGCATTACTTCTGAGTGTGAGCCTGGGTAGACGCTTGGCTAACATAATGGTTAAAAAGTGATTTGTGATTTAATAAACCACACTGAAAAGGTTATTGTGTTATTCCTGGTTATGACATATCACATATTTGTCCGGTGAAAAAGTAGCTAAGCGAAGGGAAGAGATTTTTGTAGTTATCTTTATACATTATTTAATGTTGAAAGTTACGAACCCTTATCTTCCACTTACTCATGACAGGGTGCAGAACATATGCCATATTTATGTAATTTGTGTTCTAAATAACCCACACGACCTCAAAAACAAATCAAGAATAATTTAATTTACCATCTACAGTGTCTGTCCAAACTCCGTTGACTAAATTTCGTAGGATGTTCAGAGATATTTTGGTGTAGGAGATATATGAGTTCCAAATGGTCGTAACAAAGCATTTAAATTTAATTTCATTATTGTTGAACTCATTTACTTTTGTATCTGTAATGCGCTAAAACGGCCTACACAAGACCGCAGGTTTCCACGATATGCGAATGGTTATGCAGGGTTTGATTCACCATAGAAACTGATTATAACCAGACATAGCTGGTTATATTTGTTTATATTCGGTACATATTACAATGGGAAGTTGGGAGAGTTATATCCAAGATCACATAGGGGAACCCTTTTAGTTATTATAGAGTTTCAAAGGCGCCTCGCTGTGGGTCTCCATTTGGCCAGCTGTTCAAATTGTGTCGTATCCAGATTTTTGTGGCTTTCAGATGTGACAGTCGCCCGATGTTTGACAGCAGGTTCCGGCCGACCACGCTTCACCACCACACGTAAGGATCACCGTACTGTCCACCAAGCACATCTTAACCACTTCACAACGGAGTCTGCCACCCGAGAGTAGATGAAGGACTCCCTACAACAGGAAGCACCATCCCATGTTTAGGCTGTCGTTAACAGCACAACACAAACGGACATTTGTAGTGTTGACGTAACAGAAAAGCATGAATGACGTCGTATTATGTTCGATGAATCGTTGTTCTGCACTATTGAGGCTAATTCTCGACAGCGACTATGACGGTGACCCAGGGAGAGGTCCCATTCCTCGAGTGTTTTGGAGAGGCACAGTGGTGTTACTCCTAGCGTAATAGTGTGGCGAGCCATCGGGTATGGCTTCAGGTCATGGACGGTAGTGATTGTCATGTGTTACCTCTCTTGCGACAGGATTGTGGTCCTTTTTCACACATTGCTTGTATCTCTATGAACTGTCTGCGTGATTCTGAGACATTCCCATGGCCAGCAAGATCACCAGATAAGACCATAATATAATACCCCGTTCCAGTGCCAGTATCCATTAAATACAAGACCAGTTACAACAGTTGTGGGCCGTCTCGCCTCACGAGAGGGAACAACGGCTTTACATCACCCTTCCCAACCAAATCAGTGCATATATGCTGGCCAGAGGGGTTGCAACGTCATCCTGATAAATGGGCTCATACTATTTAGTTCTCTGTAGATCTGACTCGATTTTGTAATCACTGCAATAATATCACATACGAACTCGAATGGGACGATTTTCCTTTTATTTTCTCTTTCTTCTGAGTACTTCACCTTCTGTCACGCAGCTTATAGATACGAAATAAGGCGCTGCAGTCGTGGACACTACGGTTGATCCCGGGGGAGATTCAAGTCCTCCCCAGGGCATGGGTGTGTGTGTTTGTCCCTAGGATAATTTAGGTTCAGTAGTGTGTAAGCTTAGGGACTGATGACCTAAGCAGTTATGTCCCATAAGATTTCACACACATTTTCAATACGGAATAAACTTTATAAAAATGTTACCGAAGAAAATGAATAAATGGATGAAAATTATACTACTGATGCTATTGTGTAACACGAATTTGATAAGACTTTGAAACAGCTAAGTGGGCATAAGTTACCTGGAACAGAGGACGTTCCATATTATTTATTAATACCTTTGGGAGTATCAACCATCTCAAAACTATTCCACGTATTATGCAGGATAAGTGATATAGATCAAATACCGTCAGATTTCACGATGAATGCAACAATCCCAGTATATAATAAGGTTTCTGGTGCAATGTAATGATCCCAGTATCTAATAAGGTTGCAGGTGCTGATGCGAGCATTACTGAATCATTACTTAAATAACATGGAGCTGTATAGTATTAGTACAAACTATCTCCTGAAAAGATATAAGGACTGATAGAACCCAACCTAGGGAAAACGATATGCAATACAAGTGACGGAATACAAGTAGCGAAAGGTCATACACAACTTGTTTTGACGCCGGCCGGCGGACCTAACAGTCGAAGCACATAAGAGGGATGCACTAATTGAGAAGGGAAACAGACAGGCTCGCTGCTCATTAGCCACGGTGTTAAATCGACATATTGAGCAAGCAGGAAAGGAAACTAGGGAGAAATTTGGGAAAGGAGAAGAAATGGAAACTTTAACGGTTTACAATGATTTTATAATTCTATATGCTACACGAAATGGCACGGAGGATGTATTGAACAGAATGGAAAGTGAATTCAAAAGACGTTATAATTTTAATACAAGTAAAGCAAGGATAATGTAGTGCAATGAATTAATGCAGGTGAAACTCAGAGAATTTCATTGCGAAACTGAGCATTCATATCAGTAGACTTGTTACTATATTGGGCAGAAAAGTAGCTGATTATGGCATACATAAAGATAAAAAATATTAACCGTCAACAACCAGAAAAGCGTAACGGGTGAAGAAAAAATTATTGACAGCGAACATAAGTTTAAGTTTTAGGATGTATTTTCTAAAACATTTTGTTTGAGCTGTACCTTTCTATATAACAGACAAGTGATTATAAGATGTAAGATCAAAAATAGAATGGAAGCTTTGGAAATATGGTGCTGGAGAAGAATTCTGACGCTAGGTCAAATCTATAGATATTATAAAAATGAAAGTTCATTTGCATATTTGCATGTATCTCATGTCCTCCTAAACCACGAGACCGATTTCAACCAAACTTGGTATACATATCGCTTATACATATCAGTTACAGTCTGGAAAGAATCACTGTGGGTTAAGAACTACCTACCTATCTGAGGGACTGCGGTGGGGGTGAAACGCTGCATATCCCACGATGTCCAAATACATTTAACTTCGATTTCAGCCAAATTTGGTACACATATTAGTTACGGTCTTCAAAGATGCGAGGGGTGTAGGAACCACCAGCCTCCTATTGGAATGAGGGTGATAACGTAGAGAGAAATAGGGGAGAAGGAGACGGACAGGCAGAGAGGGTGAAGGAGGAGATGGGCACAGGTAGGGGGAAGGAGGAGGATAGACAGAGAGGAAGGGGGGAACAGACAGAGGGGGGGGGGAGAGGAGGAGATGAACAGAGATAAGGTAGAGGTTGAGCTGGAGAAAGACACCATGAGGAAGAGATGGGAAGAGAGAGAGGAAATGAGGCGATAAGCTGAGAGAGTGGGAGGGAAAATGGCCAGATAAAGGAGGAGGAGGAGATGGACAAGGAGAAGGGGAGGAGATGGACAGAGAGAGCAGGGAGGGGAAGACGAGCAATGAGAGGGAGGAGGAGGAAACAGAATTTAAAAAATCCTCCGTAGGTGGAATTACAGTCATCAATTTTCCACAAATATAGTTTACTGGGAAAAAAACAGGATGCTTATCTGCTCCAGCGAACAACACTAATTAAAACCCAAAAATTAGTAATAGGCTGAAGGCCTTTGTTCAACAACTCAGAGTCTCGCCCTTGGTCGAGTTTTCCACAAACTAATATTTACAGAGTTCTAACGTTTCATACGGAAAGAAGGTTCCACAAACCTTTACTTTTAGTATGTGCACAGAGATACAGAGTCTTGGAAGAACAGAACACAGTCAGTGTTCTACCAAACTTTGTGAACTCGGTCATATCATCGAACCACAGAGACTAAGCTGTCAGCGAATCTGCAGAGGCCAACCTGTGTCCATCAAGGACGCAGCTGGTTGGTAGCAGGCAGAGGAGTCTTAGTGGAGCGGATGTCCATCTGTAGATCTGGCTTGACGTGAACTCACTCCGCACAGCATTACGCACGCTTAAATACTAATGCATGGCAAGTTATCACAGGAACTATTTTAGGTCACATAGGTCCCTATCCTGGTTCACGACCCCTGGTGGCGCTGCCAGGGCCACCTAGTGGAACTACTGCAAAAAAATTTTCTGGTGCAAAGCGGTTGCGTGGAAGTTAGCCAACCCGCGAAGTCATTGAACCAATGAATTGCTGGCACTACACGTGGAATACCGCAACATGTCAGAATCATAAGGATGGATGGAATGGAAAGAGAGGAGAGGAACATATAGACAGAAAGAGGGGGAAGGAGCAAATTGTCAGAGAGGGGAGTAAGAAGAGGTGGACAGTGAGAGGGCTTGGAGGCCATGGACCAACAGAACTTTGAATAAATACGCGCCTGGGCAATGTCAGGCACTCTGAAACTTATACAGTAGTGCTGCAGACACATACAGATGTCTCAAGGAATTGATGATTTTGTAAAGGGGGAGATTAAGTGGAGGGAGGGTTAACATTGTTCAGCGAGACCAAGGCTTGGGTTCAGTGCGCAAGTTCAAATGCATACAGGGTGCAACAATTACAACGATATAAAAGGTCTTTGGCAAGAAAGCCAAGTAAGAACCGCATTAAACTAGTTTTCAGGCTGATAACAGCAACGACATCATCAACAGCATCAACAACAACAATATTAACAGCATTTAGAAATAGCTTAAACTCGATATAATGGAAATACCACAAGCATTGGTAGAAGTAGATGGTAAGATTCACCGGCCCACTGCTGACTGGGAAAACTACTTATGTGTTATCGGAGGCGAGAACAAACAGTCTTCCGAAGTAGTACTGAAAACTATGAGTGACAGTTTTCTCGAACAACTAGGCTGACAACCACATGGGAGTGAAACATTGTAGACCTCCTAGTTACAAACAGTGGAAGGTATCTACTATGAGAGGCTGATTTAGTAACGGTGTATAATTAAATTTGCATTAAGAATGTTAGCATTCATATCCATTTTCACCCCCCACCCCCCATAAACAATGGATCTACCTGCCTTTGCGATGCAGGTAGCCATACCATAGGTGCAACCACAATCGAGGGGTATCTTTTGAGAGTCCACATAAAACTGTGGTTCCTGAAGATGGGTAGCGCCCTTTTCAGTAGTTGCAGGTACAACGGCCTTGCTGTGCTGGATTTGCAAAAAGCTGACAGCAAAAAAAAATTACAGCCATAACTTTTCCCAAGGGCATTCAGCTCTACAGTCTGGTTAAATGATGATGGCATCCTCTTGAGTAAAATATATCCCATATGTAAAGCCGTCTCCCATTAGGTTCTCTGGGTTTAGACCATTCAGAAAAATGTCGTCACCAGGAGAAATAAACTGGCGTTCTACGGATCACAACGTCGAATGTTAGATCCCTTAACCAGGTAGTAGGTTACAAAATTTAAAAACGGAAATGAATATGTTGAATTTAGATATAGTGGGAATTAATGAATTTCTGTTGCAGGAACTATGGGACCTCTGGTCAGGTGAATACGTTGTTATAAATACAAAATCGAATAGGGGAATGTAGGAACAGGTTTAATAATGAATAAAAATACAGGAACACGGGTAAGCTACTGCTAACAGCACAGTGGATGCATTATCATAGCCAAGATACAGCAAAGCCCACACCAACTACTGTACAACAAGTTTACGAGCAAATTAGCTCCGCAGGTGATGAATAGATTGAAGAAATGTACGATGAGATAAAAAAAAAATTATTCAAATGTTAAGGGAGACGAAAATTTAACTGCTATGGGTGATTGGAATTCTGTAGTTGGAAAAGGAGAAAGGAAAAGTTGATGGGTGAATATGGAAAGGGCTAAAGGAATTTAAGAGGAAGCCTCGTGGCAGAATTTTGCACATAGCCTAATATAATCATCGTTGACACTTGTTTTAAGAATCATGAAAGAAGATTGTATACGTGGAAGAGACCTCGAGAGACTGAAATGTTTCAGATTGAGTATATAACGGTAAGACAGAGATTTCTGAATCACATTTTAAATTATTAGGAATTCTAGTGGCAGATGCAGACTCTGACAACAATTTATTGCTTATGAACTGTAGAATAAAAGTGCATTAATTACAAAAAGAAAAGATATGATGAAAGAACTAGAGGTTGTCGAGGGTTTCCGAGGCAGCATTAGGAAAGGACTGCCTAGAACAGGGGAAAGGAATACAATAGTAGCCGAATGGGAGCTTTGAGAGAGTAAGTAGTGATGTCAGCATAAGATAAATTATGTGAAAAGAGAGCGCCTAGTAGAAATCGTTGGACAGCACAAGAGATATTGAATTTAAATAACGAAAGGAGAAAATATAAAAATTCAGCAAGTGAAGCAGCTCAAAGGAAATACAAACGTCTAAAAACTGAGATTGATAGGAAGCACAAAATATTTTAGCATGTGTGGCTAGGGGACAAATGTAAGGATGTAGAAGCATATATCATTAGAGGAGGGACAGAAACAGTCCACATTAAAATTAAAGTTACCTTTGGAGAAAAGATGAGCTGCGGTACGAATATCAAAAGTTCAGATGGAGAATCAGTCCTAAACAAAGAGGTGAAAGCTGAAATGTTGAAGGAATATATAGAAAGTCTAAACAAGGGGCTTGATGTCAATATTGTAGTACTGGAAGAGGACATGGAGGATGATGAGGAGGGAGATACGATAGTGTGAGAAGAATTTGATAGAGCACTGAAAGACCTACACTGAAACAAGGCCCCGGGAGTAGACGACATTCCATCAAAGCTACTGATAGCCTTTCAAGAACCGGCCACGACTAAACTCTTACATATGGTGTTCAAGATGTGTAAGACAGGCGAAATATCTCGAGACTTCAAGAAGAAAATAATAATTCCAATTACAAAGAACGTAGGCGCTGACCGGTGTGAATCTTACTGCACTATCAGTTTAATGCGTCATGACTGTAAAACACTAACACGAATTCTTGTAGAGAAGAGTGGAAAACCTCGTTGAAGCCAACTGTGGGGAAGATAAGTTTAGATTGCAGAGAAATGTAGGAACACGCGAGGCAATACTGACTCTATGAGAAGTTAAGGAAAGGAAAATCTACTTTTATGGCACTGGTAGAATATGAGAAAGCATTTGACAGTATTGACTGCAATACCCTATTTGAAAGTCTGAAAGTAGCAGGGGTATCATACAGGTAGCGAAAGGATATTTATCCCATCAAACAGAAACCAGACGGCAGTTATATGAGTCGAGGGTTATGAAAGGAAACTAGTGATAGAGAAGGGAATGAGACGAGTTTGTAGTCTACCCTCAGTTGTATTCAATCTGTAGAATGAGCAAACAGTAAAGGAAACCAAAGAAAGATTTTGAATAGGAATTAAAGTTCATGGAGAAACATAAAAACTTCGAGCTTTGCTTGTGACATTGCAATGTTATCAGGGACAGCAAAGGATTCTGAAGAGCATTTAAACGGATTGGACAGTGTCTTGAAAGGCTAATGAAAGGTAGTAGAATTAGCTCAGGTGGTGCTGAGGGAATTAGACTAGGCAAAGAGGCACTTAAACAGTACATGATTTTGTTATTTTGGCAGCAAAATAACTGACGTCGCTCGAAGTACAGGGCACTCAAAATGTATCCTGGCAATGGCAAGAAAGGCGTTTCCGAAGAATGTTTTGCCAAGAATATCGATTTAAGTGTTAGGAAGTCTTTTCTTAAAGTATTGGTATGGAGTGTAGCCGTGTATAGAAGTGAAACTTGTACGATAAACAGTTTAGACAAGAAGTGATTTAAAAGGAAATGATCATATAAAGGTGATCGTCGGTAAGGCAGATGCCAGACTGAGATTCATTGGACGAATCCTAAGAAAATGCAATCCGAAAACAAAGGAAGTAGGTTACAGTACGCTTGTTCGCCCACTGCTTGAATACTGCTCAGCAGTGTGGGATCCGAACCAAATAGGGTTGATAGAAGAGATAGAGAAGATCCAACGGAGAGCAGCGCGCTTCGTTACCAGATCATTTAGTAATCGCGAAAGCGTTACGGAGATGATAGATAAATTCCAGTGGAAGACTCTGCAGGAGAGACGCTCAGTAGCTCGGTACGGGCGTTTGTTAAAGTTTCGAGAGCACACCTTCACCGAAGAGTCAAGCAGTATATTGCTCCCTCCTACGTATATCTCGCGAAGAGACCATGAGGATAAAATCAGAGAGATTAGAGCCCACACAGAAGCATACCGACAATCCTTCTTTCCACGAACAATACGAGACTGGTTTAGAAGGGAGAACCGATAGAGGTACTCAGGGTACCCTCCGCCACACACCGTCAGGTGGCTTGCAGAGTATGGATGTAGATGTAGATGTAGAAGGGAATAGAAGCTTTTGAAAATTGGTGTGACAGAAGAATGCTGAAGGTTAGATGTGTAAATCACATAACTAATGAGAAGGTAATGAATAGAATTGGGGAAAGCAGAAATTTGTGACGCAATCTGACTCGAAGAAGAGATCGGTAGGATGTACGCATTCTGAGACATCAAGGGATCACCAATTTCGTGTTGGAGGGAAATGTAGAGGGGGGGATAGGTAAAAATCGCAGAGGGAGACCAAAGGATGAATATAGTAAATATATTCAGAAATATTTAATTTGCAGTAGTTATTCTGAGATGAAGAGGCTTGCACATGATGTAGTAGCATGGAGAGCTGCATCAAACCAGTCTTCAAACCGAATACCTCAACAACAACAACATTTTCAGTTTTCATATCATGTTGTTTGCCGACGTGACACTGAAAGCAGAGAGACAATCAGAGTGTTTTCATTTCTCGCTCATGAAGTAGCTGCTGTGTTGGTCAAAGAGCCGGCCAATGTGGCCGAGTGGTACCAGGCTCCTTAGTCCGGAACGGCCATGCTGCTACTGTCGCAGGTTCGAATCCTGCCTCGGGCATGGATGCGTGATGTCCTTAGTATGGTTAGGTTTAAGTAGTTCTAAGTCTAGGGGACTGATGACCTCAGATGTTAAGTCCCATAGCGCTTAGAGCCGTGTGTGTGTGTGTGTGTGTGTGTGTGTGTGTGTGTGTGTGTGTGTGTGTGTTGGTCAGTGAAGTGACATCCGCTGTGGTCAGTAAGACAAATGACTGAACATAATGTGTGACCTCAAGAGACGTGGTTCAGGTTTTGGACTTACTGATTACGAATAAAGTACCAATTCAGCAGACATCAACAGTTCCTTTACTTTCCCTTCTTCCCCTTCCTCATTCAATTTATAATATGTATCACAGCTGCGGAATCACCACAGATTCTGCCCTTTCAGACATGTCGGAAAGAACAGACACTATGCATTTGTGTAAGAAACATAGGAGATTATGGCTCACACACTTCCATAGAAAATGCCGCCTTAAACCAGTGACGTAGCCGCCGTTCTCCAGTAAATAGGTGATATTCACTATGCCATGCCGAGTTTATGCGCATAAGAGAGAATGCTCTAATTACTTCTTTTGTAACTATAGATTTCCTAATCTATTTGAGTCAAATTTTGTGAACTGATCTACGAAATAAATAACTGAAATATTTTCGTGAATGGTGCTTCTGCTATTTCCTCATTGGCATCAGCTGACAAGTTAGTTATCACATTCCTATGGTGCTAAGACATTGACTGGAGCGTCCTGCCAGGTTACCTTGTGTGAATTCAAATGAAAATACTGTGGTCACGTTACAGCTATGCTGAAACATGTGGTACGCTTGTAATATTTTGGAGACCAACTTGTTTTGGTAAATTTGAGATTTTCCCCTCCATGTGCTGTCCAGCGACCTCTAAGTCTATAGTCTTGTCAGGTTGTGTACTTCTTCTTCTTCTTCTTCTTCTTATTGTTGTTATTATTATTATTATTGCTGTTATTATTATTACCTCTGCTTTGGTTATTGTGGAATCTGTGTTCATTTCGTCTGCTCCATACATCCAGTTCACCGACCCTTCTCAAAGATGCTGACTTATAGATTTCCCCAAACCAATATAACCTTGTACCCTACATGGTAATTTACAGTGTAACACATGTAAAAGAGTTTTCCAGTAACCAGTCATTTCATATGTTCTACCTACCTTCATAACTTCTTTCAGTAGGTCCTCATGAAGATGCATTTTAGAATTCTTGGTATATTTCACTTTGTGTACTACTTACCAAAATTCTCCTCACTTTTACTTAAAAATTCTTCCAAAGTGTTACAGTCATCAGTCGCCCTAACTGCCCAGTTCCTTGTATCACCACGAAGCTTTGTTTCAGCTGTTAACACTCATATCTCAGGTAATTATTTAGGCATTAATTTCCTGCATGCTTTCGTAAAAGTTACAGGGTGGATTTTTCCTTTTGTGTCAAATTTTTCTAATTCAGTCCCCGTCTGTTTATTACGCGCTCTTGCAAATGGAAACGTAATTGTGAACCTCCTTCTGTTTTCTAAACCTTTCACTCTTTCAGCAATATTGGCAGTAGCTACCCTCAGATCCTCTAACTTCGACATTTGATACAGTTTACTTTAATTGCCCATCTACTGCCTCCACAAATTCCTGAATCCTAGCTTCACCAACTGATTAATAGTAACTTCCACTTTATCTAATATTTCTCCACACGCATCTACCAATTCACTGGCATCTTTTGAGCCTTCTTTTATTCCTGCTTCTACGTTTCTTTTAATTATTTCACCCACTGATTCCCTAGCCATATCCTCAATGTCTTTCTTCAACGAATCCTTAATGCCTGTATATGCTAGCCCAACCTGTTCACCTATGGGTTTGATAAATGATTTATTTAGTGAATCTTGCAATTCTGTTCTTTTAGGCTTTACCTCTGTTCTTAATGTTTACACTGACTGACTGACTTCTTTCTTTATAGCCTGCATTGACTTACTCAATGATTCATCCAACTTCTTTCTTTCAGATACTGATTATGTGCTTACTGCCTGTATAGACTGCTCCAACCCCAGTAATATACTCTCAAGTGTATTGTTATTACCACTTGAGTACATTCCTGTCTCCCTATTTACTTTACCATCAGGTATTTTGTACCTAAATTTACTTTCCAACCTTCTATGATCTAAATCTTCCGTTTTCTGCTTTATTGTCATGTATGGATACATAACTCTATCTTCCCAAATTCCTTGGTCAAATTCAATTACTTACAGATTCACTGTCACATGACTTGTAGCCTCAGCCTCTAATTAACTATCTTCTACACTACTAATGTCTGCATTTCCACCAACTGCGTCCATGTTGTCTACATAACCAAAACGTCTTTGGTCCTCTACATAAGGCTCCTACTCAGTCATCTTGAAAACTTAATTTAAATGTACACACAAAATTGAACAAATTTTGGCAAGACCTTTCTACACGTTCGCCATTTGCGATTTTACATTTGAAAAGGTATTGAAAACGGTCGCCACGTCCGATGTCCCCGTTCGGTTCAATTTATTTTGTCCTAATTAGGATGTAATAATTGCCTTATTAAGCGTGTGTGGCAATCGGAGTCGTAAATTACGGAAGACAGTCGCATGCTGTAGATCCTCATCTATGTGGTGGCAAAGCACTCTCTTTAGCCTAAGAGAGTTTGCAGTCTATCACAGGAAGTAGTCTGAATGATAGTAAATGGATTTTAACAGCAAATGATCGTGGAGGGAACTTAATAAGTTTAATATTAACAGCCTTTGAGCTGACGATCGTGCAGGGTGTTAGTTCAATATGGAGCACTTAAATTCGCAGTAATACCAAATGTTAATGTGCCTGTATCAAAATTAACATAATAAAATTTTATGATTGGCGACTCCATGGAGTGTTCTGTGCACCACGACCAGATAATGGACATAATTGGAAGGAGTAACAGCCTTGATCGTATTTTTTTTGTTTTGTTTTATTTTCCGCAAAATCGATTTTCGGTCACATAGTGACCATCCTCAGTGTCTTAAGATACAAAAAAAAATACGACCAAAGCTGTTTCTCCTTCCAAAATTTTACGCGTAACCTGATAAACCTTGAAGATACTTATCTACTGAGGAGGTAAAATATTTAAAGTTAATATTGTAAAAATATTTCAGTGAAGGTGTGGAAAACTTAGTCAGTTAGTAACATGTAATCAGAAATTACTTAATGGGACTCAGCTATTACATGCACCTGGTTCTCACTAACGCAAGCCCACATTTCGTTATAAGCCAATGGTTTCGATTTGCAAAGTACGCAAGCCACTGCAGTTTTCTGAAGGAAAGAAGAAGAAGTTTCGCTTTAGTGATGTCTTCTTTTCATCAGTAACAGCGACTCACAGCATCCATTAGGAAATTAGGTTCGTTTATAATTTATATTTGAAACCTCAAAAAAAATTGTACCTCTAAATGTAATTGCATGTGTAGAACTAAAAATTTCACTAGTATTAATATTAACACTACTCAGGTGTGTACACAATATCTTGTAATCTGACTTGTTCCACATCATATCGATAAAATAATCGTGAAAATGATCTACGGAACATGACATAACTAGACTCACTGTAAGTCGGCGAACGATTTTGTATTGAAATAAATACCAGTTTTCATTACTGAAACTATAAAGACGTTAATTTTAAATACATAAATAAATACACGAGATAAGTATTTGCTCTATAAATAGCCAGTATACTGTTACTCAGCTTGTACTTCAATTTATGTCATGGCTATTACGCATTCTGATAAAATGGCTTCCCCACACGAAGTCAAGTTTACGTCGCAGCACAGACAAAATAAGACTGTTACAAGTTATAGGACAGACCAAATAAAAATGCTGCATTTTACGTGTCCAATCCTCTTTATCTAATGCTACTGAAATGTAAAGTGGCAGCTTACTATTTGTGGTTCTGAATGAACAGTATCTTTAGTTGTATCTTCAGCCAGCAATATATCTCTTGCAGCTTGTAGAGACCCCTGATCCACAATACAATTGGCTTTTTACTCCACAATGAGTCAGAGCAAACCTCTTCTTCCATAACCACACTTTTTATAAAATAGTAGCATCGTTCAGCAGTCATCCGAGGCTAATTTTACCAGTGTTTCATTTTCACCACACGAACAGCATACACAGTACACTGTACTCACACTGCTACTGACTACTTACCTTAGACAGTCTTTGTTCGAGAGCTATCTCTTCTCAAAAACTGCGGGGTACTGCCACTTACATTAATGTACGGGAATTCCCTTAACAACTATTACTTATTTTTAAAGCCATGGCTGTTTATAGTACACTATCCATAATTTTACACTCGTTTTAACACCCTTACCCTCTTTAGAAAATAAGGAGAACATGATATATTTGATTATTTCTTGTTATAGTTTGGTAAGTATGCAACTTTGGGTGTTTTTACAAACAAATTGTGTCATTGCAACCACTAGAACGCATAAGCATCTACATTAGGCATGTCTCATAGAGCACCTCTTTCAATGCCAGCGGACCACTCCTCCAGCGGTGCGAATCGTTACTTTTAAAAGTTGTGATGCACAAAGTCGAACAATTTAACTGATCAATATTTAGTAATTCTGTTAATAAAAATTGAGTTTGGTGTTCTAATGACACCTGCATTGTTACAACCTGGCTATGAATAAGACCTCAGGAGGACGCTAAATTGTCCGTTAACTTCACATGGCTGATAGGATGTTTTAAATGTGATTACATACATAATAATTGAACCGATAGTGTGGGTTGTGTCTCAGTGCAGCCAGAATCGATATCGACTGTGGACTTTAAGTTAAAAAGTAGTAAATTAATTCTGTTGCGAGTCATTATTCTACATTCTGCGTATCTTAGCGACACTTACTGATTAACCTTTTAATAAATAAAGTTATTTTCTGTTGCCCTTAAATAATCAGTTTTGGTCACATGCAAAATAAGTTATCAGGCAGGTGGGCTTCAATGTTCAACGTTGATCAGTTAACCTTAAATCAGCAGTATCAGTCAAATATGTTTGAACACTCAGCCCCACGTTCTTTACTTCACTAATAAGCAAATACTTTTCAACAGACGTGATACTCTCACAAGGGATTAGCGACCCTGATGCTGCTACTGGAACAATGGTTACAAAAGACAAAAATGCTTTTAAAAAGGCTGGATGGTAAATTTGTTTGGTCGAAATGACGGAAAATCCATAGTAACATATATAATGGACGTGCTTAGAACATTTATTTTATATCGGGCATACGCAGAACAATTGTCGTTTAAGTTGAAAAAAGTAATAAACCAAGGACTAAATAATTACGTTCTAAATACAATAGAAAAAGACAGGAAAGGCCCACTCTCGTTTAATATTAGGGCTACCATTCGTAGAACGATGTGAAATCAGTCTAACGCACTCTAGACACAAAAGGGAATGCAGTGATACTATATTTAATTACCAGCTGTGTACCCAGCGCGGGTATGTATTGCAGTCCAGTTAATACATTTCCTCCTTCCTCCTCTCTCCACTTCCTGATTTCGCCCCCGCTCCCCTCTCTCTTCTAATCTCCTCCATTCACTCTCTCTGTCAGTCTTCCCATTCTCCGTTAACATCATTGTATTTTGGTTCCCTGTGCATTTCCTCCTTCGTCCCCCTCCCTCTAGACACCTCCTCCTATCCCTATGTGGGTTCATCTCCTCCTTACCCCTCATTTCCCATCTCCTCCTCCCGACCTTCTTTCTCCAAGTTATCACCCCCTCCCCAACAAAAGGTTGATGCTTCTTACCCCAGCAGTATTATTGTCCACATATTAAATAACATGTTTACCAATTGTGGTTTAAATCGATCCATTGGTTAAAAATAAGCCTTTTATCCACCACTTTGCCAAAATACGCACCTGTAACATATATTTAACGTATTTCGCACATATTTGTACACGAATTTAGTTTGTGTCTGTAGCTAATTTTAGTCTGTAGTTTCGTTTTCACGCAAGTCACTTTTTGTGATGCTATACCTCCAAATCATATAGCATACAAAGCCGTAATTTTCCTGGTACGTTCAGTTGTACGAGTATACTTAGATACTGTATGCGAAATTTGTTTCGAATAGTGTTAGTAGTAGAAACATAATATATTGAAACGTTATGCATGATGCGGCATTTTTTAGGCTTCTTAGTGTTTTTCACGTCGTATTTCTTGAACTATATGTCGTATATATATATATATATATTGATGTGTATGGATACTGTAAATTTGTATGTTTCTGCCTTGAGAATAAAAAAACTTTCGCAGACAGCATCCACCTATACCACTGAATGTACCTACACAAACGTATATATATATATATATATATATATATATATATATATATATATATATAGAAAGATTCACAGGACGTGTCTTTTGTTATGAAGCCCCATACTAAAGTACTGACAAAGTTATTTGTGCACTATTATACAGCTATTAAATTTACAATTTTTGCCGGTGGTTCGTGCTATTTGTGGCGAAATAAAGGTTTAATAAACTTTTGGAAACGTTCGCTCGCTGTGTTGTTTAGAGTTTTCTTTCAGTTGAAGACATTCAGTAAATTTCGTTCTTCAATTTGCAGCTGACGTTTCTTATTGTTTCTCGTGAAATATTTCAGTAGAATTTTGAATCATTGTTTCAACTTCGGTGAGTGTTCCAGTGGCCGCGTGAGTTTTTCGTTTTAGCTAATAATTTTGTGAATTTTTGTTGGTATTGGTAATAAACTTTAGTACTATTAATAAAAGTAGTCGCTTTCTAAGTAGAGAGAGAATTTCGAGGCCGTTATTGTTAGTTCTATAAATAGTTCTACTGGTGTAACTAAACTTAGGCAACATATACGTATAATTTTTTTTCAGTAAATGTAAAATTTTACCCTCAGTGCGAAGTGTGGGCTCTGTCGTAGATTTGTGAGTAGTGGATTACGGTGCGGGATCTGTTCAAAATATTTTCATTGGGGGAGAATGCAGTGGTGAATCCAGCGAGCATTCTAGCGAGATCCTCTCCTGGGCATGCAGAATCCGTAGTAGATATAAGTTGATAGAGGAGCAGGAGCGCAAGATCTGTTCCCTTCAGGACCAGTTACAACTAGCAAAGGAGGAACTAGATAGGTTGAGGAGGGTGAAGGGTGTTGGGGAATGAGAATTGGCAGTTGGCAAGGAGGCAGTTTGGAGGAGGAGGTATTCAGACAGTTATACTGTGTGCATATGCAATAGATTTGACCAACTGTCGGAGCTGAGTGGGCAGAAGCCTCTTTTAGCTGTAGGTATAGGGAACATACAGCAGTCCTCAGCATTTAGGAGGCCTAGGTCAGTTGCAAAGTCTGACAGAAAGAAGAAGGTGCCGCTGCTAGGTAGTTCGCACGGCAACATTGTTAAGCCTAATGTAGGATGGGCTCAGATGACTGACAGCACAGGCGAGTTATTAAGGAATGTTACGAAAGAGGATCAAGTAGTTATAGTGGGTGGAGCAGGGAATAGTCTTCACAGAGACGGCGAATATGATGTAGGTGGTGATCTGGTAAAGATAGCTACTCAAACTGGTGGCACTAATGTGCATTTCGTGCAACTGTTTCAGTGTCATGATCGGCCTCATCTTAATGCGGCTGTTAGGCTCGTTAACATGGGGCTGGAGAAGGCACTGTTGGCAGAAGGCACGGGTCACATTGCAGTTGTGCAGTTGAGTCTATCAGTAGATCGGATTTCATTAGGCATGGCCTGCACCTTAATAGGTATGGGAAGGGGAGGTTGGAAAGGCTTATAGGTGACATTGTAGTGGATGGTGGTGGGATCACTCATGGAAAAATTCCTGTGGTAGTTGGTGTTAGAGCTGCACCTTTTTATGACTAAATTCAGGCGACAGGTATACCTGCTTAAAGGAAGTCCCTCTAACCAACCTTCAGAGGACGTCATGTTTCCAAGCAGAGAAGGAATTAGCATGTTTCATCAAAATGTAAGAGGTATTAGAGATAGAGTTAGTGAACTGCTTATAAATGTTGATTCTGAAATTATTGGTATATTGCAGCACCACGTAAATATTTTGAGAATTCAGAGGCTTCCTTTACCAGGATACAGATTAGCTGGCTGTTTCTCAAGGAGTTCCATACGGGGTAGGGGAGTGGCCATGTTCTCCATTTGAGTCCGTAGACGTATCACGGCACTGCACTGAACAGATATTTGAGTGATGTGCACGGGCAATTGAATTTAGTGAAACTAAATTTCTGATGGTTGTTGTTTATAAGTCCCCTTACTCTGATGTCAGAGGATTTCTACTTAAGCTAGAGACTCTTCTTGATCTACTTTAAAGGAAGTACCAGAAATTAGTTATATGTGGTGACTTCAATTTTAATTTTGTATATGATGGTACAAGAAAAAGGATGTTGCTAGATCTCGTAAATTCATATGATCTGATGCACACTATGATTTTTCCAATTAAGGTGCAGGGGAACAGTAGCACAATCATAGATAAGACGAGCATTCTGTTATTAAAAGGGTGAATAGCCCTTCAGACCATGACGCAAATATTTTAACACTAAAAGGCTTATGTACTCAAACAAATGTCACATATAATTACAAGCTATGTAGGAAAGTTAATCCAACAGCAATAGAGAGTTTTTTAAACCTCGTCAAGGAACAAGAGTGGTAGGATGTTTATAGTGCCGATAACATAAATGACAAATATAGTGCTTTCCTTAGAACATTTCTCATGCTCTTTGAGAGCTGCTTTCCATTAGAAATTTCTGAACAGAGTACTAGCAGTAAAAGGCAGCCCGGGTGGCTGACTAGTGGGACAAGTATATCATGTAGAACAAAGCGGGAATTATATCAAAATGTCAGAAGTAGTCACAATCAAGCTACAGTAGCCCATTTCAAACAGTACTGTAAGGTGATTAAAATGTTATTAGGACTGCAAAGAGTGTGTGGTACGCAAATAGAATAGCTAATTCACAGGATAAAATTAAAACTAAATGGTCAGTTGTGAAGGAAGTGTCTGGTCAGCAGCACAAGGTCTACGATATGAAGTCAGTTAATAGTAAAAATATTTCTGTTGCAGATAAATCAGATATATGCACTGTACTTAACAATCATTTTCTGTGCATTGCTGGTGAATTAAATAAAAATTTAGTTTCTACAGGTAATCACATAACTCTGTTGGCAAATGCCTTTCTGAGATTAACGTCTGGAATACTCCTGTATTATACAGACAAGGGGAGGATTGCGTCAATAATTAAATCACTGACGACTAAGGACTCTCATGGATATGATGGAGTGCCCAGCACAATATTTAAGTGCAGTGGAGCACATGTTAGCCCTGCATTTAGCCATATTTGTATTTTTTCCTTTAGGAGTGTTCAGTTTCCTGAACGATTTAAGTACTCAGAAATGAAGCCGCTTTATAAAAAGGGAGATAGGGATAATGTAGACAATTTTAGACCTATTTCTGTAGCCTCAGTGTTTGCTAAAGTTATTGGAAAGGCTGTGTATGTAAGGATAATTGATCATTTTATATCACAAGATTTGCTATCAAATGTATAGTTTAGCTTTAGAAGTCGTATAACACCTGAAAATGCTATATTCTATTTTCTCTGTGAGGTACTGGATGGCTGAAACAAAAGGATTCGAATCCTAGACATATTTTTTGATTTAACTAAGGCATTTGATTGTGAAGATCTCAAAAAAATTGCTCCAGAAGTTGTGTCATTACGGAATACTGGGAGTAGCTCACAATTGTTTCGCCTCTTACTTTCGCAACAGACAGCAAAAAGTCATTATTCACAGTGTTGAGAATGGCTGTAATGTGGGGTCTGAGTGGGATACGGTCAAATGGGGGGTGCCCCACGCTAAATCACAGCAAAACTCAGTTTTTGTCTAACACATAGTTCAACAAAAACTAACGTTTCAATTTCACAGAATGGGCATATCATTTGTGAACCTGAACAGTTCAAATTTCTAGGTGTTCATATAGACAGTAAACTGTCGGGGAAAGTCCACTTTCAGGATCTTGTTCAAAGACTTAATGCTGCCGTTTTTACTTTTCGAACGGTATCTGAACTGAGTTATCGTTCGACACGTACATTAGTCTACTTTGCTAATTTTCATTTGCTTATGTCGTATGGTATTATATTTTTGGGTAATTCTTCCCATTCTTAAAGGATATCTTTGGCTCAGAAACTGGCGGTTCGGGCAATAAGTGGTGTTAGTTCACTTACCTCTTGTCGATCCCTGTTCACGAGTCTCGGTATTTTGCCTTTGGCCTCACTATATATTTATTCCTTACTGTCATTTATTGTTAAAAATATTTGTTTATTCCCAAGAATAAGCAGCTTTCACTCAGAAAACAAAGCAGCATTTGGATCGGACGTCCTTAAATGTTGTGCAGAATGGTGTGCAATATACTGTTGCATCCATTTTCAATAATCTACCACTAGAATTTACAAATCTTAGCGGTAATCCATGCCCTTTGAAATAGAAACTGAAGAGTTTCCTCATGGGTCATTCCTTCTATTCTGTCGAGCAGTTCCTTGAAAAATTAAGCTGATTCTTATTGTATTGCACATTGCGTTTACTTAAAATTATGACTTGACTTTTTTGGGGTTCATAAACATTTTATGTTGTAATTTCTTGTACTGGCGCATTCAATGACCTCGTTCCACTTTCTATAGTATGTCATAACACCCTTGGTTCTGATGTTATAATCGTGATTCACAGCTGCTCAAGAATAAGATACGTGGAAATACAATATTAATAATATTGAAAATCACAGGTTTTATTAATAATTTTATTGTTATTTTTGGTATTATAAGTGTAATTCTTATAGTTTTTGCTTTTCAGTTATTTACTGTTACATGGTGGACAGCTTCATAATGGTTTGATTTAAACTGTTAATATGTACGGAATGCATCTGTGCTTACAGGTGAAAGATTGCTAGTTTTAAAGTAATAAATTATTGTTTATCAGAGTACTTAATTGATCTTGCTAAAGATGTTATTTGATTTGGTTAAATAAGCAGAAATTTTCTCGTCCACAAGATAAGAAGAGAGATCGCTCGACGCTTAAAGTGTAACGAAATGTACACCCAGTTGTCGTCCCATAAAACCACAGGCGAGGAACTCCCAGAGCGCCTAATCAAATTACGGTTTATGTCCCGAGAGGAGTCACCTGTTGCCTTGCTTCACATCACGGGAAGCGCTGTCTCCAGCGACCTCTGGACGTTACTTATTATTTTTACCTGTAATCAGCTTTCCCGACAGCGAGACTTTTTTCCGAAGACTTATGAATTACAGTTTCTGTGTGGCACTTGTATCCACTTATATCGGATGAGAAAATAAGTCTTATCGAACATTTAAGTGCCTTGAGTACCCTAAAGATGTTTTATAATTTGATTTCTCACAAAATGTTACTGCCATTAGAGACACGCACAATTTATAATTCGAAACAAAATGATTGGATGAAAGTATTTTCGCCCTTTCACTTCTAATAGCCACTTCCTTCCCGGGAACTCCAGTTCAGATTAGTAATACAAAATGAATAACGTTTAGCCAGACACAATACATTTCACCTATTAATATTAGTCATTTTCATTGGCCTGTAAATAAAGAATATTATTTAACTGCAAATACATTGTGATAAATGTTTCATGGTACAAATTGTTATTGACAAGATTATTCAGCAATGTAGCGCCTCCGTTATATATATATATATATATATATATATATATATATATATATATATATATATATGCATTTGTATTTATATTTTACGCCTCCTAAGAGTTAACAATTGACCAGGTTTGAAATACGTATCTCTTATTGGTAATTAAACATCTTCGTATCCTCGTGCAACAGAACTGTTACAGCTGTAACGACTTTATTGTCCTCGAAATGTTACAACCTCACTAAAATGCCATTTTCTGTCAAAGAAAGTTCGTTCCAGCTTAGATTTAAGTCCGTTTTGAGAGACCACTGAAAACATCTCCGTGAATCCTTGCACGTGGAAGCATTTGTTTTATTTTATTTACACCTCAAGTTCCGTAGGAAAAAATTGAGGAGCAAATCTCCAATGTCATGGAACGTGTCAGTACATGAAATTACAACATGAAAGTAATAATAGATAAAAACAAATGTTTATGAACCCGAAAAAAGTCAGTCCATAAGCTTAAGTAAACGCAATCAACAATACGATAAGAATATCAGCTTAATTTTTCGAGGAACTCCTAGACAGAATAGAAGGAGTAACCAATGAGGAACCACTTTAGTTTGGATTTGCAAGCGCTTGGATTTCTGCTAAAATTTTTGAATTCGAGTGGTAGCTTATTGCAAATGGATGCAGCAGTATATTGAACACCTTTTTGCACAAGAGTTAAGGAAGTCCAATCCAAATGCAGGTTTGAATTCTTCCGTGTATTAAGCGAGTGAAATCTGCTTATTCTTCGGAATAAGCTAATATTGTTAACAAGAAAAGACAGTAAGGAATATATATATTGAGAGGCCAATGTCAAAATACCCAGACTCGTGAACAGAGGTTTACAAGAGGTTCGTGAAATTACACTAATTATTGACCGAACCGCCCGTTTCTGAGCCACATTTTACTATCTATCTGAACACCTAGAAATTTTAACTGTTCAGTTTCAGTAATCGTATGCCAGTTCTGTGAAATTAAAACGTCAGATTTTGTTGAATTGTGTTTTAGAAACTGTTAAAACTGAGGTTACTGTCATTTAGCGCTAGTTCATTTTCTACAAGCCATGAACTTAGGTCATGTACTGCACTATTTGAAAACGAGCCAACATCCTTTACTACTAACGAACTCCCCTATGCTGTCAGTCACTTGACCCAGCCCTGCACGTTAACGCGCCAAACATCCGCAGTAAGGTGAGGCCGATCATGAAACTAAAACAGTTGCACGAAATGCACATTAGTGCCACCAGTTTGAGTAGCTATCTTAGCCAGGTCACCACCTACATCATATTCCCCGTTCCTATCAAGACTGTTCCCTGCTCCACCCAATGTCACTACCTGTTCCTCCTCCGTAAAATTCTTATATAACTTCCCCATGCTGTCAGTCACCTGAGCCAACCCTGCACTAGGCTTCACAATGCTGGTGACCTGGTACTCACTCCCCAACACTTCCTGCAACTGCTGGCCGGCACCTCTATCGTGAGAACTACCTAGCAGCAGAACCTTCTTCTTTCTGTTAGACTTTGCAACTAACCTAGGCTTCCTAACTGCTGAGGACTGCTGCATGTTCCCTACATCTACAGATGTACGAGGCTCTTCTCCACTCAACTCTGACAGTTGGTCAAATCTATTGCATGTACACAAAGCAAAACTGCCTGAATACCTCACCTCCTCTACCTAGCGGCCTTCTTTCCAACTGCCATTTCCCATTCCCCACCTCCCTTCAACCTCCTCAACCTATGTAGCTCCTCCTTTGCGCGTTGTAATTGAACCTTGGAGGGCACAGATCTTACGCTTCTACTCCTCTATCAACTTATTTCTACTACAGATTCTGCATTCCCAGGAGAGGATCTCACTAAAATGACCACTGGCTTCCCCACTGCCTTTCCCCCAATGAAAATACTTTGAACAAATCCCACACCGTAACCCACTACTCACAAACCTACGACAGAGCCCACACACCTCACCCATGCTAAAATTTTACAGTTACTGAGAAAACTATACGTCTGTGTTACCGAAGTTTAGTTACATCAGTAGACCTATTTAAGAACTAACAATAATGGTCTCGAAATACTCTGCCTACTAAGAATGCAACTACTTGTGTTAATACTACTACACCACAGCTAATACCAATACCAGCGAAACCTCACAAAATTATTAGCTAAAACCAAAAAATTCAAACAGCTACACAAGACTGGTTAAATTATCTACCAACGAAATCATAAATAAGTAGAGCATCGTCAAATGAATTAAGTCACTAAAATATTTTTCTTTTTTTAAGTCACAATTTTCTGCAGTGTTTTCAGAAAGAAAGCAAACGTCGAACGTAATTTAAGAAAAAATTTTAGGGCCGTTGGTGATGAAGATCGTTTGAGAGAGGCAGTTTAACCAGATGGAACAAACCATGCAGGGTGTGGTTAATGATTTTGTTTAAAGTAACATAACGCTTGTAACTTGAAACTAAACTGATGGGCCCGGAATATCAAACTGTTTCCGCTTGAACGACAAATAGCGTTTTAGTGACCTGGTACACATCCTGTTTACTGAAGACAATATACAGGATCGGTTTACACAACCTACATGTCCTGTGTAATGTAACAAATTCTCGCGGTGTACAAAAAGTGGTAATCCAGCCTACATGGCAGATGGTAGTAAGTCGTTATTCGTAGCACTAATCGTCGTCTGAGAAGAAGCATAGTGTAGCTGATGCACTTTAGGAGCGCTGTCCGCGGCTGTTGGGCCTAGCAGTGCCGGCACGGTTGCTGATGGCTTTGCCACATGAGCTGCGTGAAGGACATAGAGGCGTGGATGCCAAACTGATCCTTGTGGAAGCCTACACGGGGATGGAAGATATAGGAACGAATGTGGTTGACAGTTACAAAAAAAAAGACTTTGTTAGACAGGGAACTATAAGACATAAATAAATGATTGAAAGTATGTAGCTTTCTGCTTTCAATGTGTTTCCAGAATGCCATTCAAAGAGCAAGGTTTTTTCGTGAATGAGGGATACAAACGTAGTGAAACTGCGTTTGTTAACATGTAAGGATAGGAGATGGGTGATCACATCGTCTGCCAAGTACTTGGGACTTACGTCAAGCAAAAGTAGGCTATATTTTTGTGTGCACTTCGGTAACGTGCTAAAAGAAAGCCTTGTTCTCTTTGCATGTGACGCTGAAATATATGTCTGTGAAGCTTATAACAGTTTGCACTGCCATGAAAGGATCTGGGAACCAGAAGAATGCATAGGTAATCCACAAAATCTCGCACATACCCCAGGGCCGGAGGCGTACGTTCACTGACTTAACAAGCAGCTTAAACTACCATGAGGATCATTTTCGTTTGCGAATGAAACTTGCTGGCTGATGGCGCATCATTGGATCGCCTCTGGAATACTGCCCTCATTATTGCCGCCGCCTCCGCCGCCATCACTTGTCATCTGTGTGGCTGCCGCTGCGTCGCCCCCTGTCATCTCTGTCGCCGCGGCCGTCACCGCCTGTCAACCACGACACCGCCGCCGCTGTCATTCTATATCTGTATCGCTGCCAACACCGATGTTGCCTCCGCCACCGCCGCTGCCTCGAAGTCCTATATATTGCCGGTTACTCTTAATCCTGTGTGTTTGCTGCAACGATCGCTGTTTTCAACCTCTGATATTATAATTTTGTCCTCGCGGCCAGCTCTCACAACTCTTTTTTCGTCCATCTGTCATAAAAACCTAAAATTATTCTAGCCGATCACCATATCAAAAGCTGTCTACACAAACGCCTACTCAATAAGGACAAACGTAAACGTCTTAAATTCTTATTCACTATCCCCAGCTACTCTTCCGCATTACCCACCGCTAGGACACTTATCAAGCTTACCCTAATATCTTTCTCAAACTCTGATTGAATTTTGTCATGCCGAGAAATTAGAAGAAGCGATGTGTTTTACTTGACAATAACTTTCTAAAGCCAACATCGTATAAATGTTTTTTTTTTATTTACAAACAACCGGTTTCGACAGACTTTGATGTCATCATCAGGTTCTCAAAATGTTATGTCACACAATGTGCTCATTTTGAGTTGGACCCAACGCCAATTTCTCAAGTAGATAAAAGTTAGCACATACTACACAGGTTTGTCATAAATAAAATATTTAAAATCAGGAATCACATCGTGCACGTGGCCATGTCCAAATGCATAGCACACGCAGATGATTGTTACAACATAAAAAACACAGTATGAAAGTTCCTTTCTCTGACTCGGTCTTTCGTTCGTTCATGAGCATTCAAATGTTGACCTTCTTTTTACTCAAAAACTGAATGTACTGTCCTCCGTTATAAAAAGGCTGAACTGCAAATACTATTGCTAATAGCGTTCTCAATGCACAAATTTATATAAAGACCAAACTGAATGGCATTCACTGTGCAGGAAATTAAATCAAAACTGTTACTCAGAAACTACTGCCAAAGTCAAACTGTGCTCTACCCAAAAAAACTGAAACACTGAAATTACATAGCAACACTATGAAACATACTGTTCACTGGCCCATTTCGAATCTGAACTACAACGAAAATTCTTAGAATTTGGGCAATGGAAACGTGAGAAAGGAAAGAACCTACAAAATATGAATCTTACCTGAAAAATTACACATGATCAGCAGCAACAGCACAGCATGAATAAATCGTGCCAGCTAAAATATGCTAAAGTAAAACTAAACTACTGGGAGAAAGACTGGGATGACTTTCTCCCACTAAAAATAAACTTCTTACTTGGAATGAAAATACTAATCCATTCGTTATAATGAGAATGCTTTACTTTAAGCTCTTATTTCACAAGAACTTAAACTCACAGGAAACCAAAAACTTTACTTTCTTTACAAAAGTCTTGCAATTCGAAATGAACTAAACTGAAATGACCTAAACTGAGGTGGGGAGGTGGACTGTTGGGTTAAAAGATTCGTGAACATTATCATTATATGCCAACAAAAATTACTAACTTAAAAACATATTCGTAACGCAAATCCATTCCCTCTGTTCCATAAATGACGCGTGTATTATTCCTTCCATCAGATTAGCAATTCCTAACAATTTTCTTCAGCAAAATCGTTGTCCAGCATGAACACGCTAGAAGTTCTGCCAGCTTACACCATACCCAACTGTCAACTGCTCCGCACTCTACAACTGAGTCAAAGATAAATACGTTCAGCTGTGCTACTGTCATTGCAGTAAGCTGAATATTCTGCAGATTTCACACGCGATTGCTTCGCTCTCGTAACGTGAAAGTTCTGCACACTCTTAAATTATCCGCAAGTAAATGTCCAGTCCACCCATACATGTCCGCCTTTTATAATCCCTCACCCCATTTGATAACATTTTCATACGTTTTTATGTTGTCTTACTATGTGAAAACTAGGAAGACTCCATAAGATAAATAAACAAACAAAATTTTACAAAATACATAAATCGAAAACATGTACATAAAGTAACTGGACTTGTGGACATTCGTTAAAAGTCTGTGCTCTATGTATTGTCAAGTTCTGATAAGGGTCTCAAGTGAAATACTTAATCGTGAAACGAAAATATCATTACAGAATGGAAGTCACTGCAGTCAGTACAACTTCCTGTCGCATTCTTACGTCTTAACAGTTCCTGATTAGCCTCAATCACTGTGCATCACTGCATTTGTGTATGAAGCTAACGTTTCAGTCCGTTCACGTCCACTCATGAAATACCATCACCAGTATTGCACCAGAATAACGAATGAGGACTGGAGTTCATCCAAAAGAACAGCGAAAACTCATCTTGAAGTTGAACGTCAAATAGTGCTGGAGTCTGGGCAAGCGAGTAACAGAAACTCCTCCTACAGTGGAACATTAAGCAGTAGCTGAAGTCTGACCAAGCGACCAACATAGAAAACTGTATTCTGCCAACCATGACCAATGTTGTTAGCAGTGGTGAAGTTTCGACATCATGAGTGTTATTAGATATCCTTCACGGACCAAGAAATCTTCCACAAGAATTTAATATCTTGTCCAACATAAATTCCTGTACTGGTGAAGAATTGTGTCTTGCAATCATGACTCAAGATTTTGGCTGATAAATAAACTCTCTCTCTTGTCTGCTTATGTCACATATTGGAGAAAACTCTAAGTGATACACAAAAAATCACAATGCAGATAACGACACAGTCCTTCATTCACAAACCAAATGGAAAGCTATATCTAATGTGGGAAAAGTTTGCGGTAATTGTTTTATCCCTGGCGCACCACTATATATAGTATATAAACGATTTACAATCACATAATTATATCCACAGAAAAAATTACATAGACATATGTAAGAAATTACGTAAAACATTACATATACACTTATACAATACATAGATGATAATGATGATGAAGTCCCATACTCCTTGACAGTGCGTAGGGGAACGATGCGGGAGACCCGCACCACCGTACTAGTCAAGGTCCTGGTGGAAGTGTATTGCCATTGCCTTCCTCCGACCGTAATGGGGATGAATGATGATGATGAAGACGACACAACAACACCCAATCATTCCGAGACAGGTGAAAATCCCTGACCCCGCCGGGAATCGAACCTGGGACTCCAGGCTCGGAAAGCGAGAACGCTACCGCGAGACCACGAGATAATACACATATAATTATGAAAATTCAAACATTCGGAATAAACTGTTCGTAACGAAGCGAATAATATGAAATATTGGACAAGGAGAGAAATCAAATTACGCACAAATAAGAAATGTACAAA